>NC_034409.1:135237989-135551788 GCF_002078875.1 Numida meleagris | reverse complement strand
GGGGGGGGGGGAAGCATTTTAAGTTTTCCTTCAAACTTCATAAAACTCAACTGGGAAAGAGTTTAAGGAGTTTTTCTCAGTACTATATACAGCAATGGCTAATACTGATCCATTGCAATGTGGAATTATGTATTAGATATATTTATATTGTTATACTTCATTCTACTTTCTAAAGTTGATGCCTTCTTGGGTAGTGGCATTTTTATATTGTGTAGTGAGGTATGAAATTATTTTCTATCAATATTAAACCAGTAAAAACTAATACAATTTTCTTGGGTTTCTACACTTTAACGTTATGTAACTATACGTGCCTTGTTGTTTATGATTTATTTGAAATATATGGCCATTTTATTTAAAGATGAAGCAGCCATTTTTCATTTATTATGGAAATGGATAGCTTTTGCAATGCCTCTGAATGTAATGAAATGTTCTCTTTTGATTTACATCGTGCTTCACTTTTCAGGTATTCTCTGTGTGGGAAGAAGTATTAGATGCCTGCTGAAACTAAAGTAGGAGAGCTTTGTCAGTTCTGTTTAGACCCTGACTTAAGTACCTTTGTGCATTTGGTACCTTGTATGGCTCAAAGAAATTGGAAAAGTGCCTAAGCAGAAGCATGATTGAAATTCAGCGGGTGTTACGTGTCTAACCTGTTTAGGCATTCTGTAAATCCCATTTTGTTGCATCTGTAGACAGTGGATATCTTTGTAAATCTGCTTGATTATAATCCCCACAGAAGAAAAAATGAATTTTATAATAGAAACTGACTTATTCTTCTGAAAGGGTAACGCATGACCTTAGACAAGTCTTAGAGATGTGACTCCAATGTTATGAGGAGCAGTCATGTGGTGAGTTTAAAGTTCTTCCTGTGCTTCCATAACAGCAGGCAGTGTGCTGGGTTTGGCAAGTGCTCCTAAGGCTATGGAGTTAAAGTTGTGCATGTAAACACTAGGTCTTGCATGGGTGCAGTAGAAACCATCTAAGCTACTCACATGCTGTTTTAATCCCTCTCAGCACCACCTGCAAATGTTTATGTAAAAAGTAATGAGTTAGATTGATCAGCTGGCTTCCAGCTGGACCATTTGTCATGGAAATGAATTGCTTTGCCTCTTCCAGCAATACCCTGACGAGATTTGGTGTTCAGTTGTTGCCTCTGGCTCTGAGGAATTACTCAAGGCTGTTTGATGCAAATAATTAAATACATACACAGATTTGCTGGACTGAAATCAGTGCACAGTGTCCTAGTGTTTAAAAAGTCAAACTGGCTCTACAAAGGAGAGTGGCTTGATAACAGAAATATTGGAAAATGATGAGATAAACCATTTTTTTTCAAGTATATTTTTGCATTTTGTTGTGACTACTACAGGTGATTATGTACAAAAAGAAACATACGTAGAAACCTTCCTACTATTGAAAATATACAGATGTCACGGAGCTCCTTTTTTTCACTAATCCCTGGCACAAACTGTGGAGTAGATGCATGCTGATAAGATGGGGTTTCTTGGCTGTTGAAAATTAGGCTATTTTAGGGTTAAGCTATAATTGGTTAAATGGCCAGCTGTCAGTGGAAAACTTTTCCTTTAGCTAAAGATACAGTGTTTGTTTTAATTGCTAGAGACTAAAAAGAATTTATTTAATTTGGACATGCAATTTCAGTTACTCAGTGAACAGCTTTATTTTCTCAGCTCGGCTTATCAGATCTTTTAACCTATTTGTTGATTGTTAGGTTCATTAGAAAAACTGTGACTCTTCAAAATTATTTTCGGCACATAATTAGACTGTTGCCTATAGTCTTAAATTACTATCTAAAATAATTTTTGAACAGTTTAGTATATTTTCCACTGACAGTCGCAAAGCATCTTTTTGTATGGAGAGATGAAAATGGAATTGATATTGCATCTGGAGTTGGTCAATTTAAGCCCACTGCTGTCAGATTGGTGTGACCTCTTTTGCAGAAGCTTATCTGGGGAAATGTACTTTTGCTAATTACTGTGTATGCGGTAGCCTTGTTGCATGTGTGCCTTCCACACAAGCATCACCTTGGGGCAGAACAGCTACAGTGAAAATGAGGGATGGACTTTGTTTCCTTTTGGGAAAGCAGTAGCAGAAAATAAACTGGGATTAACTGCTGCCAAGGAGACCAGTCTAAAGGTGAAGCTTCCAGAGAAACTGCATCAGTATCATTTCTGCTAAGGGAGGTTCTTCTGGGAGGTTGGGAATGGTTCTTGAAAAGCTAGGCAGCCTTGCCAGCAGCTACAATTTCCAATAAGATGTGTGGGTACATGCATGAGGTTGTGTGTGTGCAGAGAATCTACTGGGAACCTTCATAGTGATATGAGGGGTTGCAAAAAAATCCAACTGGACCATGGCTAGTGGGCTTAGAAGCAAAACTGACTCTCTTAATGCAGACTGAAGACATCTCCCTCTAACAGTGTATGTACAGAGGAGAGTTGGTTGTGTTTTGTTTTGGTTTGGTTTGGTTTTTTTTCCCAGGAGAAGTCCTGGAATTTTCTTCATCCACATGGGCAGGGCTTGGAGTCAGAGGAGTAGAGAAAAAATTCTGCAGAACTGCCCCGTTACACATGTTGAAGAAGTCATTTTTCCTTTTTTTTCCTCCCTATAATTACTTATTTTGAGGAACACTTCTTGTTTTAGAACATATACTCCATCCTGGTGTTTTTCATAGAAATTTGCTGTTCCATTGGCCTAATTCCAGCTCTGAACGGCAATATGGTGTAATGTATGGTACACTTCCTTTCACAGAAGTTGGCTGTGCCTGCCCTTTTCAGTACTATGAAATATGTTTTCATAAGAAGGCTATAAATGGGATTCTAGTATCATAATGTGTGTGCAACTAGTCCTGGACTCAAAGTGATCAGGTTATTTTCCTGTTTTTTTTTCAACCTGGAGGGCTCCAGCAGGGAGCTTTTGCTCACTACTTCAGATGAGGATGCTGCTCAGCATAGCGCAGGAAAGAGCAGTACCAATGCTCACAGAACTTTGGTAGTATTCAGGCATTCAAGTTCAAGGAGATGACCCCCAGTCTCTTTGTAATTCCTGTGGCATTTTTTTCTGGTGAGGGTTGAGCTACGTTGTGTTGACATCTTTGAGTTTTCCCAGAGCTGCTGCCCCCTTGAGAAAGTTGGTGTGAGTTGTGTTCTTGAGCCTTCCGGGCTGCTACAAATGCCTGGTTGTGCACCTCAGTGAGCTTCTTAAGAGGCAGGACTTGCTCACTAGATCAGGGTGGGCAGCAGCAAAGTGAGACACATTCATGGAACATCCCAAATTGGAAGGGACCCATGGGAATCATCGAGTATAACTCCTGGCTCCATGCAGGAACACCCAGAGTTCAAACCCTATGTCAGTGAACACGGTTCAAACACTCCTTGAATTTCAGCAGGCTTGGTGCTGTGACCACTGCCCTCAGTAGAAATATAGATTGCTTTGTTTTTCATAAGGCCTCAAATCTTCTTGTGCTCCTCTTAGGGAATTTAGACACCTAGCTCAAACAAGTGGATGCCATTACAGAAGGCAAAAATCCATGGGTGTCTTTGTTCTTAGCTTTGAATAGGTTCGCATGTGATCATGATATTTTCAAGAACTTTTGTTTGGTGTGAGGTCTGATCTGGCTGGTTATTAGTTACTGCTGCTTGCTTTATTTTTTTAAATCAGCAAAATTGTTTAATGAATAGGAAAAACTGATTTAAAGAGAGAAAAAGGGGTAAAATAAACGTCTTCACTACACGAACCTGAAGGTTGTTTGCATAGTTCTGCTGGCAAAATTCCCATCAATGGTTCTGTTAGCCCAGCATATCTAATATTCCTCAAAGATGTAATAAAAATTTCTGGTCTCCAGATGGCAACGATAAGTCACTGCTATTTTTATCCATCTTTTTATTGGCTTTGTTTTCTTTTCGGAAGGGTAATTATAGATGAAATTCATGTGTGAATCTTTAGCTCTTTTCAGCTCAGGTTATGCAAAAGTGTGAAAAAGTATGTAGAGATAGATGCTGTAAGTATTTTCTGCTTCTGAGCCTGGCTCTTTAATCTCTTTAAATAAATTGTATCTTGCCCCTTCATGTCCAGTAGATGTTGCTGTTGAATCACCAACACTGAAAGAGGAGGTATGGTAAACATTCTAGTATTTTATGCAGACAAAGGAGGTCTAAATTTACAAAAGATGCAATGTCTGTAGTTTTGGTGTTTTTTTTTTTCATTTATATATCAGCTTTGGAACTTTCTACGTAAATGACAAGTAAGAGATGTATGTAGCAGTGAGTTATAGTTTTAATGTCCTGTGCAGTGAAAGTGATTTTCTAGCCTGCATCTCTATTACGGTTTTACTTAATATTTATATTTTATACTCTCATCCTAAGAAGCCTAAATCTTGTTGGACACAGTGATATCTCTATAGCGTGATACAGTTTTGCAAATCTATTCCACATGGTTAGAATAAGCACTCCTGCAGCCTGTTTGGGTTAGTGTTGTTCCTTTGAAGCGTGGGGTATTGCCAGGTTGCTGGAGCACCTTTTAGGTTGAAAACCTATGACATGGGGTGTTCTTTGCTTGCTCTTCCTGAGGGAGATGAAACAGGGGGAGCTGATCACTTTGGGAGATTAAAAGAGGATAAAAAGATTTAAAGGTAGCGCATTTCCTTTGGTAACACCTGTTCAGTAAGATTATGTGTGGAGGAAAAAAAGAAACCGAACACATTAATTCTGGTCTTCTAACAGAGGCTGAAGAATAGTTTGATTTTGAATAGAATAAATGTGTGAATAAAATACTGAATAAACAAGTAATCACGCTGTTGATTTTTCTTTTGCAATTATGTGGGAAAACATCTGCAGCTATTGGTTTCCTTGGAAACAAATTCACTGCAAAAGCAAAATGCACTGCACTGAGTCTGTCAATTTTACTGCATTTGAGAAGAGTTTTATATGCGCACTTGGACATTACTACTACATTTGTTTCTCAAATGCTGTGTCATGTATGCTGTTCTTACTTAAAACACATAATCAAAGAAGATGTGCTGCATGCATTGGATTTTGGACAGAACAGTGAGAAAGGTTGGTATTTACAGAAGTACACAAGGACAGTGTGTATATATTCTACAGCATCTGGTTTTCTGCATGCTTATTTTTAAAGTCGAACTTTTTAAGCTCAATGCTATTGTTTGCAAATTGTTGCAATCTTGGCTGGATTTTGGTGATTAGTGAGCTGCTGAAAATAATTGCTTTTGCCTCATGATACAATTTTGGCAGGACATTGGCTTTATTTGTATTTTATTTAATAAATTCAATGTGGGGTACTTGTATGTGTTCTCTCAGAAGAGTATTTTTGTTCTGGCTGTGACGGGAGTATGATTTCATGTACTGTGTTAGGATATTTCGGTGCTGTGTATGATGAGCTTCAGCAGTTCAAGCCAAGAACAAATCTGTGCAACAGCGTGGTTTGTGTAATTATATCAGGAAGAATTTAAAACTTTTATCTGCACTACTGTATTTTGTGAAAGAGAAGTTATGTTGGACAAGCACTAAAGAATTGTTTTTACAGGTATCTTTAACGTAGCTTTATGTGAGTAACCGAGTCACAGGTATGTGAGACAGCAGTCACATCTGTGACTGTTTTCTGTTAGAAAAATGGTTTTCCAAAGATGCTGGAAAAATAACATACTGTAGTAAGAAATCTGTGCTGTACGGAAGAAAAATTTTAACCCATGTTGACAAAATGTTGTCTGTAGCTTGGCAAATATTACAGAGACATCTGGCAGAGATTCCATATCTAAAATAGTCTCTAAGATGTCCCATAAAATCATTTTTCTCTCTAAAAGAAGGCAGCTGCCCACCTAAAATTATACATAAACTTAGGCGTTATGTCCTTTGTGTTTAGGAGTTTACTCATTTGTATTCATCAGTCTGTTTCTGAGACCTTACTGTGTTTTCTGCCTCCCCCAGATAACGTTGCCTGTCATGGCTGAGGTATATCTTTTTAAAGAAATCTCTCAAGAAACGGCTTGAAGTATTCATGGATTTTTCTTTTATTATTATTCGCTTTGGGTGCTCTAAGTTACTAATCTTACAGTAGAATTGTTGGTGTGCTCTCTATACAAAGGAAGTCTTCTGGAGGACCAGGGAGGTGTAGGGAGCATGTAGGTGCACTGTCTTTTCCATGAGAAACTAGTCTTTAGTTTTAAATGCAAAGGGTGGGAGGACAGGCAGGGAAAGTATGGAAGAATTATTTTTACGTCATCTTTTACTCATGATCTGTCTTGCAAATCCTGTGCTTCACCTCCTTGTTGACATTTAAAAAGCTAGAAAAGGACTACAAAAATATTTATTCTGCTGTAAAACAAGCAGCTCAGTTCCTTGATCAGCACACTGCCTAATCCCATGAAAGCAGGAAAATCAAAGTTGAGCCATATAGTAACTACTACTGCTTTTTCAAAGCTTTTTGTCTGTGCTCTCTTCCCATACTCTTGCTAATTACCAGGTGTTCCACCCAGTCTGCTGCATGTGCCAGCAAAGAGAAATTGGGTATTTAGAGACATGAATTAAGATAACTGTTTTCACAGGTAATGTTGTATAATGCAAAGGTCTTGAATAGTTAAACAATATCTGACTTCTGTATTTGATAACATCATTGTAAGCATTATTTGATAGGGTGTTTTTTTTTTCATGCATTTCTTTTATTTTTACCCAGTGGAGCATTGCCATTGAAGTTACTTGTTGATTTTTACCTTTGTAAAAGGTAATCCTAATAATGGCAGATCCAACTGTATTAATGACCCAGGATACCAAGGTGACTATTTTGTTAATGGGTGTTTGTTTCTTTAAGGGGTCAGTCAAGGTCTTGAAGGGAGTAAATGGTTCTTAGGGTGATGCTAATGCAGAACCGTCTCTAAGGAGCAAAAATAACTTTTTTCCTTTTGTACATATTAGCGCTTTCCAGTGAATGCTGTCTGGCATCCTCAAGCTTCCTCTATATGCTGCCCTTTGCAATCACAGCTTTTAAATAATTCAATTATACAGTAATTCCTTCTTTCCTTGAAATCTCTTCCAGGCCTAATGTTCTGACAGTAATTGCGTTTAAGCACTGTGTGTTATGACAAATATATGACTGTGTTCAATGAAATAGCATGAGATGCTTTCTCGTGTGTCTGACAGCCTTGTGTATTTTTCTTTTACTTCCTCAGAAGTTTTTGTGTACTTCTAATTTTTTTTAGTCATATATACATTTTTTTATGTTATTGTAAGTACCAACTGATCGGAATTGGATCAAAGCTAGCACTATAGATCAGATTGGCATATCTGAGTTCTACGAGTTTGTCTTAGTATGCATTCAGCTGTTGGTGTTTGAGGAAACTAATTCTACACTTAAACCTTGATGTAGTATCTAGATCTGACGAGTAAACACAGGTGGCTGAATTGCACTAGAAGTGCATGACATGACTGCACTGAGCCTTTGCTGAGGCTCTGTGTTGGTGAACTGAAAAGTGAAGGAGCAAGTCATTTTTATCATATTGAAACAGATCTGCTAAGAAATCTGGCAGCAAAACTGTGCAGAAAGAAAACCTGAAGAACTTGAGAAATGGTAAGCGAAGGACCTGAAATTTTCTGCTGACGTTTGGGCCTGAGATCAGCTAGGCCACTCACAAGCTGGACTTTCCCGTGTCCTGGGTGCCTTTCCTGCCTAGTGTGCTACTGGCTTTTCTGATAAAGGGAAGAGCTTTCTGTGACTCCAAAGCTCCAGTGAATGCTACATTTTTAAACCTGTGAGAGTGGGGAAAAGGTAGACTAAGTTTTGGATACATCCCATTACTAAAGGAAGTTTAGAATTAAAGTTGACATCCTTCTACTCTGTCCTTTCTCTCTGATGCAACTTGTCAGCCTGTTCCTCTAGGGAAAGCACTTCAAATTTATTCTGTGCAATCAAATTGAATGGTCCTGGAAATATCCTACTTTTTTTCTTCTGAATACTTTTTACATTACTGACAGTATGTGAAATTAACAATTATAAGTGACAGCTTAATATCACATCTCATTACAGTCATTTGCTGAGAACATTTAAAATTAGCCCTGACTCTTGAATGGCAGAGCTAATAAACTTGTATGTGCATGGCCAGTTCTTTTGAAATAGTGATTTTACAAAGTAGGGCATGTAGTAAAAATTGGATTTTCTTAAGACTCCAAATCTGAACACACACACGAAAAAAGGATTTGGAGGATTTTTAACCTCAACATATTTGAGCTTTAAAAAATACTGGGCAGATTTTCTTCAGGAGAAATTAATTTTGTGGCTCCTCACCATGTATTTACTTGGGAAAGAAAACCAGCATGAGGGGAGAGTGTTTTCTGGGTTGATTACATAGAATCATAGAATCACCAAAGTTGGAAAAGACCTCCAAGATCATCCAGTCCAACCATCCACCTACCACCAATTTCCCCACTATACCATGTTCCTTAGTACCGCATTTGAACATTTCTTGAACACCTCCAGGGACAATGGCTTCACCTCCTCCCTGGGCGTCCTGTTCCAGCACCTGACCACTCTTCTGCAGAATAAATTTTTCTTAATATCCAGTCTGATTCTCTCCTACACAACTTGAGGCCACTCCCTCTAGTCCTGTCACTAGTTACGTAAGAAAGGAGGCTGACCCCAACCTCGCCACAACCTCCTTTTTGGTAGTTGTAGAGAGTGGTAAGGTCTCCCCTGAGCCTCCTCTTCTCCAGACTGAACAATCCCAGTTCCTTCAGCCGCTCCTTATAAGGCCTGTGCTCCAGACTCTTCACAGCTTCTTGCCCTTCTCTGAACACATTCCAGGGCCTCAATGTCTTTCTTGTAGTGAGAGGCCCAAAGTGAACACAAAGTGAGACCTCACCAGAGCTGAGTACAGGGAAACAATCACCTCCCTGCTCTTGTTGGCAACAGTATTTCTGATACAAGCCAGGATGCCATTGGCCATCTTGGCCACCTGGGCATACTGCTGGCTCATGTTCAGCCGAGCTTCAAACAGCACCCCAGGGTCCATTTCCTCTACACAGTTTTCCAGCCACTCTGCCCCAAGCCTGTAGTGTTGCCTGGGGCTGTTGTGGCCAAAGTGCAGGACCCGGCACTTGGTCTTGTTGAACCTCATCCCATTGGCTTCAGCCCAGAAATCCAGCCTGTCCAGACCTCTCTGCAGGGCCTCGCTACCCCCAGGCAGATCGACACTTCCTGCCAGCTTGGTGTCATCTGCAAACTTACTGAGGGTGCACTCAATGCCCTCATCCAGGTCATCAATAAAGATATTGAAGAGGACAGGCCACAGCACTGACAAATGGGGAACACCACTCGTGAGCAGTCACCAGTTGCATTTAACTCCCTTCACCACCACTCCCTGGGCCTGATCCTCCAGACAGTTCTTTACCCAGCAAACAGTGCACCTGTCCAAGCCACAGGCTGCCAGCTTCTCCACGAGAATACTGTGATCCAACACTGAGGCAGATAGAGGTTCAGCAAATGAATACATTAGTAAACAAGGCATAATTTTGGTGGAGTACCGTTATTAAAAGCTCCTACAAATCTGAAGGGTTCATTATCCCATGTTCTTGTATGAACCTTGCCCACACTCTAGCTTTGTATGAATGCAGGAGGATCACGTTTTTAAGAAGAGAAAGCTTTCAGTTTTTTTCCTTCCTGTCTGTATTTTTAGAGCAATGACTTACACAATGCAAAGTCCTCTGTATTCCTTCAGACTGTGAATCTAGGAACAATTTTGTCCCTGTGGAAGAATGAGGTGTTGCCAGAAACTGAATACTGCCATCTCTGCTTATGAATCCCAGTTTCAAATCCCAGATGCTTTACATAATAAAGCCAACTGGGCTGATTACCAAGAGAACTCAGTCATTCAGAAAAATAAAAGGAAAATTTCCTTTGCTTCATGGAGGAAGAAATGGTGCCAAAAGGAGGCTGAAATGTTAAAAATGCATTTTCTACTTGGATCTCTCATATCCACTGTCCTGTTTCCTCTTCTGCTTCCTTCTATTTAAGGCAAGTGTTCAGTGTTGTTCTGGTACACTGGGTGCATGTGGCAGTTCTTTGTAGGACCTGTGAGGATCTGAGCCGGGAAAGTGGGTCTCGTCCTACCCTGCCCTGGTCCAGCTTAGGTAAGTCTGTCTACATCTGCACTGCTTTAGGTGGATGCCTGTCGCTTCAATGCTTCCACATTCTGCGCTGTTCCATGACACACAGTGTTGGGCCTATGCAGGAAAAAGCATGGCTGGTTTGCCAATCTGATGCTGACCACATTATATTGCCAGAAAGCAGTAAAGGATGTGAGGCAGGGGATTTACCTGGGTGGGCATAACTACCTCTGTGCTCTGCCTGTTTCCTTTGCAAGTGGTGGGACAGGGCATATGCAAAGTGTTGGAGAGAACCAGAAGTGTTTTAATTTCTTGTAGTTGCACTTTATATTCTGCAGACAGCATTCCTTTCACTGTAGCTGCTATTAAGCTCTTGGGGAAACTAAGCTCCTATGGGTTAAAATGGAAGTCCACTTGTAGATTAGTAGTATAAAAGAAGTATAAAAATTAGGAAACAGAGTTGCTTTGGGTGATTAGTTTTCTGTGGGTGGGGGGGCATTACAGTTGGAATAAAGAAGGGATTTCTGCAGGAGCTTCAGCTATTCAGTGTATTCATAACTAAGTCGGGAATGGAAATGGAACACACAAAGACAAAATTTGCTAACGTAAGAAGTTCTTCAGTATAGTCAAATTCAACGGTGAGTGCAAAAAGGGAGAAAATCAATTTGTGATGCTCAGTTACCAAGCAGTACAGTGGCTGAAATTAACTGTTTGTCCAAAGTCATACACTTGAAAAAAGCCAACAGTATTCCTGAGTTAGCTGTCACCCTCAGCAGGAGATCTGGGCTCAGTGTGGGCAGTTCCCTGCAAACAGCGGCAGCTCAGTCAGCACTCAGTGTTGGTCAGAAAGGCAAAGAGCACATTGCAAGGGAAACAGAGAACAACATCTTTATGGCACCATATAATCTGTGCTGTGCCAGCTTCTTGAGTCCCATGTCTTGTTTTGTGCACTTTCTTTCACTAGAACTAGGGTATGCAAACGTGTGTCAAAGACAGCTAGAAGTATGGAATTGCTTTTGTGCAAATAGGAACTAATTAGTGCAGGAAATTTTCTGTCTGGAAAACAGACAATTGGAAGGGACATAATATCACCTACACTGGAGGTCTGAATAGTCATGAATGGCTTGGGAAAGTGAATAGCAAGTGTTTATTTCCTGTGGTGTTTTTTTTTTTTTTTTCCACTGCTTCATAAAAGGCAAACTGGGGCACCCAGAAAAATTCCAGGAAGGTGATTTGAACAAAAGCAGTTTTTCATGCTGAATGTTGTTGCATTTTGGAATTCATTGATGAGTGATAAAATGGAGATCAAAATGAGGGTCAGCCTCTTCTCTCAGGTAACAGCAATAGGATGAGAGGAAATGGCCTCAAGTTGCACTGAGGAGGTTCAGGTTGGATATTAGGAAAAACTTCTCAGAAAAAGTGATGAGGCACTGGCACAGGCTGCCCAGGGAGGGGGTGGAGTCACCATCTCTGGAGGTGTTCAAGAAACATTTGGAAGTTA
The DNA here is from genome assembly GCF_002078875.1 of Numida meleagris. Lineage (NCBI taxonomy): Eukaryota > Metazoa > Chordata > Aves > Galliformes > Numididae > Numida > Numida meleagris. The sequence continues at coordinate 135,540,169 of NC_034409.1, read as the reverse complement.
CTATTGAAAGTTATGGACAAATCATTGTACATATCCATACATGTTCCCAGAAAGGACTGCTGTTTTTTGCCTGCTGTGTGCAATGTGTAGAAAAGAAGCTTTATCCCAAGTAACACAGCAAAGTCCTTTTAAGTATACGGGATGTCAGGAAAAGGTTCTACACCAGGGGGTGGTTGGGCCCTGGAACAGGCTCCCCACGGCGGTGGTCGGCCCCAGTCTGCCGAGTTCAAGGAGCATTTGGACAATAGTCTCAGACATATAGTCTGATTTTGGGGTGGTCCTTTGTGGAGCTAGGAGTTGGACTTGATCATCCTTATGGGTCCCTTCCAATTTGAGATATTCTGTGATTCTATAACCTTTCTCATTTATTTAAAGGCTAAAATATAAGAGGACATAGCAAAAACCAATAGTTTGAGTACAGTACTGAGAAAACTGCAGCTGAACATCAAGAAAAAGGTGACAGCAATGAGATTTATTAGGCATTGAGATAACCTTGATAAAGGGAAGCATTAAAAGCCTCATGATTTGAAAGGTGTCAAATAGCCTTCGTAAAAGCAGTGAAAACCCATCACAAGGAGTGGTACTGGCTCTCAAACTTCCAGATATTCTGTATCCCTGAAAGTTCTTTTTATCCCTAAAGCACAGCACAGAGAGCCAGGGGAGGTGTATTGGCTGACAGGCTTGCCTACCCTGGCTAGCTGGCGTAGCAGCTCTTTGGTATATGCCCTACACACCTCATATGGGATACTTCACGTATCCAGAAGCTAAAACCCAAAAGCTTTAAGTACTTAAGGTTCTAATACTCCTTCCTGGTGCACAGTTCTGGAGGCTGCTGTGTTTCAGCATTTAAGCAGCCCAGCTCCTTCAAATAGTCTAAAAGATGGTTGGGACAAATTCAGCATTTGAAGGAAATTTTGAGTCCTCTGCCCTCAGAAACGAACCCTTCAAACAGAGCGTGAAAGCACAGGCAAGCAAAAGTGGAACGGCTTTGACATTGTCAGTGAGGAGGAATTTCACTCCACAGCTATTTAGCCTGCAGCAAGCTGACAAGAAGGTAGCAAGAGGCAGAATGCTCACGTAAGGACGAGGCCAGGGCTTCACGCAATTCACCGCCGCTCGCTGGTTCCTAAACGTGCTGTCGACACAGCACAGTCCTTCCCCACGCTCGCAGCAGGCTGGCAGCGAGCGTGCAAGCAAGCTGCTCAGCAGTGCCTCGCGTTAATTGTGGCGTCTGAGTGCTCCGCTGCGGGCAAACCCCTGCCCAGAGGAGGAGAGAGAAATCCCAAGTGGTTCTGCTGGATTCATTGGGCACGGCTCCGGCTTCCAGCAGCACCCGCCTCGCACAGGAGAGAGTGCAGGCTCCCACCTTCACCCAGGGAGAGCACTGGGGAGTCATTGAAATGCAGGGCTGCGAAGCACTGCTGTAGTGCTGCCTGCTTTTTTTTTTTTCTCTCCTTCTCCTTTCTTGGACCAGAGGGAACATGTTTGCCGTGGATTCTTTTTGTTTCATCAGAGAATGAGACGCTGGCTGCAAACTGAAGAAATGGCCCTAGAAGAATTGATGCAAAGATTAAATGCGGTTTCCCAGTGCACTGGTAGGAGGAGCTGCTGCTCTTAAATAATATGTTGCCTTGATGCTGTTAGTGATTTTATAGGATTTACAGAAAATCCTGCGTGCATGTTCACATTAATAGGAAAGAAAATGTTTTGTCACAGGGTTAAACTTCTGTTTGTATTGGCACTAATTAGCATTTCTAGCGCTTGGCTATTCACGAGGCTCAGTCCTCTGGAATACTTTCAGTCACTGCTCTCCCAGTCAGATACTCTCAATGGCTCTCGATTCCTTTTTTATCTGACTCAGCTGGAGCTAAGAAGCAGGGGGGGACTACAGATTTGCCTAGCAAAAGGAGTCTAACAGGAAGCAGTGGAAAGCCCAGCTAACTGCGAGGCACTGCAACCAGTATTTCAGGTGGATCTAAACTGCTCTTTCATGAGAGTGAAGAGTTGAGTACGTTAATCATAGTCAGTTTAGGGTTTCATCTGAATGGATTAAAAATTGCAACAGAATTGCTAAAAGTGCTTTTAGTATTGTAAAAAGATTATGATGATTTCTGAGGGATTTTCTCAAAAAATGTGAATGCTTTTATGTTCAAAACTAGAAGCGAGCAGCAGTGCGCAGTAAGGTGACCTGTGAAGACATCTGGGAGCATTGTCCTGGCTGTTGCTTTTGCAGAATTGTAAACATATTTCAGGATAAAAAGTTACCTGGAAAGAGAAGAGATCTGGGTTCTGCCTCCTTTGAAACTGCTTCTTTTGCCCTTTTTTCTTAGGCTGCTGGCAGATGTTGGAAGCCTTGCATATCTCCTTGTCATCTGAGGCAAACTGACAGTTTGCTGATACAGAGCATTTAGGGCATTTTTCCCTGCAGTATCAAAACTTGGAATTTTTGTTCTCATTTCCTTGAACCTTTGTTTACTAAGGGGGAATTTCTCAGTAATATCCATATGTTACAAGGAGATAATTAGCAAGATGGCTGATGCTGTAGCCCACTGAGCAGGTGGAATAAATGGGAAATGTGGAATGGACAGGTTAGCTGCATTGGTGTCCCTGGGTAGAGGAAGCAGGTTTTTTGCCTTCTTAATAACATTTCTGGGGGGCGAAGCAAAACTTGATCTGATGAAAACGAACATTAAATTACAAGTTACAGTCGCCATACATTCTATTTTCTTTTTCTTTATTAGATGTTTGGATATTTGTTTTATTGCCTGTATTGATTTTCTGAGTCTGTAAGTAAAAAGAAAGCCTGTCTGATATTTCCTGGAGCAAACTGTCATTTGCAGTTCATTTTAATAATTCAAGCTGTGTTTTTTCGTTCCTTTAGCATTGTTGCTGTAGTTTTTCAGCTGCAGATGCTCACAAGGTATTCCATCTCTGGGCAGTGATACACAGCCCCACTGCCGCACTGTGCAGACCTACGTGCACCGTGACCTTCATGTGAGCCACCAGCGCTATTGAATGCTATTTTCACGCTTGCCGGCAGGCTCTGACTGTGTGCTGATCTTTAGCTTGCTAAGCTTGCATATTTTCAAAAAAAAAAACAACCTTTTTTTTTTCCTTTTTTTTGCTTCCAGTTTCATGATCATGTGGGTTAGCTGGTTTCTATCCTACTTCTTTCTCCCTCTCTCTAATCCCCGCATGGGGATTCCCTAGCAAAGGCACTTCTCATCTCTTTTCTACAGAAAGTGGTTTTATTTATAGATCTGTTTCATTATAGGTTTGTTTCATATATTTTTAGCTTTTTCAATTTGCGTCTCTATTTCTTTGTTTGATTTGGTCTGGTTTTGTTCTTGTTCCTCTAGGGTTCCTTAGACTGTTTCTCTGGAGCTCTCTCATTTTCTTGCACTCCACTCTGTCCTTGGGTTAAATTGCTTGCTCTCTGGCTTCACCACTGTCTTTCTGTTGACTCAGAAGCCCTTTGTAAGCAGTTAGATTTCCTTCACAGCCCATGATCACGTGCAGGTTTTTTTCCAAGCCTGTTTTTCACTAGCTGCAGGCTCACAAGCAATTGTAATGCAAAGGTTCCCCTAGTGCCCCATAGCTCTCTGAGTCACCTTCAGGCCTCAAGGGATAGAATCATACAATATATGATAGAATCATATATAGAATCATAGCATCACCAAGGTTGGAAAAGACTTCCAAAATCGTCTAGTCCAACTGTCCACTTCAAAAAAGGATTTTCTCCTTTTTTGGAATGGAGGACAATACACTTCTTTCTCGGAGCAGTACCCTCAGCAGGAAGGCTCAGGTTCATCTCAGGTAGCTTTAGACATCTGAGGCACATAAGACAGAAGAGGAATTCCCCTGAAGCCCAGGCTTGGTGACAGGAGGCAAGTCATTCTGAGGTGCGTGTATCTGGCCCTTGACTGCGGGTGGCCTGGTGCAGCTCAGCTCCTAATCCAGCACCTCCTGAATGCCTCCAGTTAGGTATGGAAAGTCTAGGATGTAGCCCATGATCTTCTGCTGTTTTCTCATTTTTTCCACACCAGCCTCTCTACTTCTGGCTCCTTGTCCCCTGGGAAGCCCCATGTGTCCATCTGTATCTGACACAGCCTTTTCAGGCTTCTAGTCCAACATGGTCACACCAGCACTTTCCACAGGAATCCTCGTGCTCCTTCAGCTCTGCCTAAACTGATGTAGTTGCCCTCCCAGACTGTGGTATTGCTTCTTGGCCTCTCACAGGATCCCACGAGTGCCCTTCTCAGCAATATCTGATGAAACATTTCTCAGATTTTCTGATTATTTCTCAGCTTTCACCTTCACTTTATCCCCAAAAATTTCGCAGATACTCTTATAATCTGCTTCTGGCCAAATTTAGCTGTTAAGATCATGTTTCCTGCTCTTTAGTTGTCCATGCTCATCACATTCTTTCTCTGAATCCTTTTGCTGAACAATTCAAAATAACCTTGTGCCCATCCCTCTTCAAGCAGCAAATAAGGTGCTCCCATGGCATCTTCCTTGTTTTTCCCACATCTGATTCTCAGTCTTTCCAGTCACTTCCCTTCTAGCAAGTGGCTTTTTGGTCTTAGATGACCAGACTATTGCTTTCTCTGTTTTCCTGTCATTCCTTAAGACAGAAGGGATTTAAAGAAATTATCTGTTCCTACCTAAGATGGGTAGGGGCTTTTTTTGTTCTGTTTTTTTGTTTGTTTGTTTTTACATTAGAATTTTTATTTTCAGGCAAGACTATTGAGAGAGATATATATTTTTTAAATAATTTCTCTTCATTAGCCATAGTTCTTTCTTGTGCATTAACTGTACAACTGTGTGAGGTGGGTTTTCTGCTGAGGGCTTGGACTAATGGAGAAACTGCATTAAGGCCCGAGCTCTTTCTGCTGCTGCTCACATTTGTATCATCTCTGAGTTTGGAAGCTTTGCAGTGATAGTGGCGTCCAGTTCACACCAACAGACTGCATAGATCTGGAAGTCCCAGTCTTAAGCTTATGGTAGCCCCAAGAATGGTTTCTTCCCACCTTGGAAAGATGCCATTGTCACAGCTACCATCTGTTTCCTCTCCTGGAACAAAATCTGTGCGCTCTGCAAAAAGAAGAAACATCTGCAAATCAAGGAAGATAAACGTGTATAATTTCTTAGGAAAAATGTATGCAGCGCTGCTATTTAAGTACAGGTAGCACTGCTGAGACATTTCATCTTCAGTCAGTTTCCAGTAGCTCCAATTCTGTCATATTCACATTTTGGGCCAAAACTTTACATTTTCCTGGCCATGTCTTCTTTTGAGTATCAAAGGCAGGCTTGCCTGTCTTGAAAAATTAGGAAGAGGTGGAGGAAGAGATGGACCAAGATGCCAGCTTACTAAATGAAAAAGTGCCTAACTTCACTGGAAAGAGTTAGCTTGTGCAAGGAGCCACTGAGACATCCTCAGACCTGGTGCATACTAATGTGAGCACTTCTGCGTACACCTACATTGCATCTGTTTCTTACTATATTCTAAATCAAAAACTTGGAGTAGCTCGTCAGAGGATCTGCCATTCAGCCAGGAAAGCCTTGCCAGGACTAATGTGCTTTGTGATATTAGAGAAGAAAAAGCCTGTTACTTGGATGAGTTTTTATGACCCTAGTGACTCAGAGTGTCTTCTTGGCACAGTGGCTTGGCACAGCTGCCTTCACGCATGCAACATAAAAGAGCCAAGCTGAAGGATTACCTCATGCATATCAAATAACAAGAAATTTCTGTAGTAAAGGATCAACACAGCACACAGAAGAGGTGCATCGCCTAACACAGGCTGCGCTGTTTTCAAGGCGTTGTTTGTCTTAAGCTGATGTATTGAGCAAAGCCTGAAAGAGAAGGTGTTTGGGTCAGTCACCCTTTGCCTTAGTGAAGAACATTGAGTGAGCTACGTAAGAAGCTTGTGGTTTTGCAGTTTCTGCATCAGATCGACAGCTTCTTAAGATTTTTAGGTATCTGAAACTGGGCACTTCAGCTGGAAGTTTCAGCCTGCTGTTCTGTAAAGTCTGGCAAAGCTGCTTTAGTTTTGTTTCATTGCTTCTTTTGTCTTGTGCTATTAACTATCAGCCAGATATTCCTTCATTTCAGACAGGAGTGTGATCTTGGATGTTTTTACAGGCATTAAGTACTTCTACGCCTCTCTGTAACATTCCAGCTATCCATGCTGCATAGCTCAAGCCTGGCATGAGCTATCTTCCTCACAGCCCACAGAAATGTAGATACTGAGGTGCAGGCAAACTGCCTGGTCATCCAGCCTGCAACATTGCCTTTGACAGCAGCATGGGTGCTGCCAGCTCAAGCCTCACTGGAGACAGCACATAAGCACATGGTCCTGGGCACAGGCAGAGTCAGAATCATCTGTGTCTTGGAGCTGACTTACTGCACAGCCTGGGCAATTTCAAGCAATGGATCCCCTCACTTGCAGCGGTCTTGCATATTAGTTATATCCTTGATATGTCTCTGATGGCCTTTTTGTGGCTGTTAGATTTTTATTCTAATGCTCTGAATTTCTTGGTGGCCATTGGAAAGCGAGTTGTGGTGTAGCAGGAGCACGAGGTGGCTGTTGTCCATCCCACATGATGCCCTGGAACCATGGGGATTTCAGCACGAGGAGTCCAGCATTACCATACAGAAATGCTGAACTTTGTCACACAGAAGACTTCTGGCTGGGAGTTTCAGCATGAGAAGAAGCTGACATGGAGAAGCCTCGTGATACCCATCTGCAGACATTTGTGTCTTTACATGAACATGTATATTCAAGCATGGGAGAAACTGGTGTGAAGGGGTCTCAGGCAATTAAATTGCTCTGGAGACACAGTGGAAGACAGCATGTTGTTCAAATTGTGACAATTAAATTGCTCTGGAGACACAGTGGAAGACAGCATGTTGTTCAAATTGTGACAAGCTGGTAAAACACAGTGCAGGAGTGTGCTGGTTGGTTTTGAGGACATAGGTGTGCCATGCTCTCCAGCAGCAGCCTGACTTCTGAAAATTGATTATCTGGGCAAATGGGTATTTGAGGGATTAAGAACAGCCATGCTGTGCAGCACTTTGTCTCCTGCCATCCAAGCTGTGACTTCAGGGGCACAAGCTCCGTCCCCGTTCATATACTGGGGGCACTTGCTAAACACCGGTCTTACTAAAAGTCTTCCAGCCCTTGAAACATATTTAGCAGATGGAAAATGTGCACCTGGAAGTGACTGTCCTGGCTCTTTTGTAGTTCTCAATTCTTGCTGAGCCGGAAATATGTCTTCTTTTCTTCCAACTCCTGCCTCTAACCAAGTGAATTTAAAAGGAAGGCAATTTTACATATAAAAGACTGGGATAATTGATGGAAAGAGAAAATCACAAGCATGCACATAGCTGATCTTAAAAACAAATCTTCAGGCTACAACCTTTGTTATTATAAACATTCAGTGGTAAATTAGACCCTCTCTTTAAACAGTCCTGTGTCTGGCTTCTGGGCTGGACGCTGTGCTTTGCTTTGGTCATATTTTGTCCTGGGCCGCTGGTTGTCGCTCCGTCCCACCTGTGTGGCTTACTCTGTCAGTCCAGGCTGCCTCGTGTCACATGCCTGTGCTTTAACAGCTGCTTTTCCAGTCCAGCCTTGAATCAGGTTTTAGCCAATGCCATACACTAAATGAAGCAGCGTGTTGTGTGACTCATTTGTTTATTTTCTCAGAATTGACCTTGCATGCATTATTGCAGGCACAATGCCTCGTGTAGCAGCTTGCATTGGAAAGGCGATGTCAGCGATCCCTAAGGCTCTATGTGGTGCTGCACTGTGTATCAGTAACTGAATTGATGAATACCTGTTTCCATTATCTCAGTATTTTCAATTTCCATATTTACTGCAGTGAAGAATGTGACAGTCATTTGGTGAATTCATCCGGAGAAAGGAAAACTAGGATCTTGTTTGTCAGAGCTCCTGCCTGCCTCTGAGAAGAGCCTAGGCTTGACCAGACGTTTTCTGTGGGTCAGGGCAAAATTTACCCCTTTTATTTCTTCTCACTACCGTGTATCGTGTACTTCTCTCTCTGGACACCAGGTAATTCTACTGAGTTGTATTTCCAGCTTCTAGTCATGTCTGTGACTTGGTTGTTGTTGCTCAATTGCCATAGCAATGGAAGCTTGAAACTTTTTTTCTTACCATTTGACAGTTTTGACACAAATTTTATTTGCACGTTGTGTGTATTTCTAAAGACAAGGCACACTTATACAAAATGTATATAAAATTCTTGTAAAAATACTTCAGAACAAAATAAAAGCTCACATATGAGCATTCAATGAAACACACAAAGAAAAAATACACTTGTGTTTGGGGGATAGATTTTCCTAGCTTTGCTTGAGGAGGATGGGAGAGCGGAAGAATTTAAGAGAATGAGAAAGGAGGAAGATAGATTAAGGAAGCAAAACAGGTGTGTTTGGTTGTGCAGCTAGGATGAAAATAGGTGGCATAAAAAGATTTTCTGGATGTCTCACTCATAGTCATTTAGTAGGGCATGAAGCTGGGGGCCCCTTACTACAGTGTGTCTGGAACACAATAGCTTTATGTTTAATAGTTATGATGGAATATGACCTACATACACAGAATCACAAGAGTGATGAAAATTCATCATTGGTATTTAATTCATGCTTGAGAGGATGCCAGGCTCTAATTATGAGACAGTTCCAGTCTGCTCAGTACCCAGACATTTGCTGTGACCCTAGCACAGCTGGTTTTGTCGGGGACAGACACAGTCAGAAATTCCCTTTCTGAGCTCTTTACAAAGACTACTGGAGCTGCAAGTGACCTGAGGGATACGCTTTGGAGCTCTAATATTAGAGATCCGAAGGCAGAGAAAGGCAAAGAGCATCTGAGAGCACTGGAGAGAGCAAAAGGAAGGCACTGAAGTTTGTAGCAGTTGAAATGGTGTTGGCAGCTTGTAGAAAAAATTGGTCATTTCCATATCTGCCAAATCACTTGTGAAGTAATTTAGGAAGGTAAGAGAAAATATAAACCAATAGATAGCATTCTGAGCTTTCTAACTGCATACATTCTTAATTTTCCTCTGCTGAGCCTTTTCAGCGTTTCTCACCCCCAGCTTATGAATACCCAGATTGCTTTGAGAGTACACGGCTCAGGGTGGGAGAGGATTATTAATAGAAACAGCTTCACTCTGTTGTTGTATGAAGACAGAAGATGAATTATTTTAGTGTGGCAGGTGGAGGTGGTTTTTTTCGGTTGTTTACATTTTGAACATCTACCAGGGAATTAAAAAAGCCTATTAAAAACTATGTGGCACAGAGGCTGCTATACATTTCATATCATAGAATCACAGAATCACCAAGGTTGGAAAAGACCTACAAGATCATCCAGTCCAAGTATCCACCTATCACCAATAGCTCTTGCTAAACCATGTCCCTCAACACAACATCTAAAAGTTCCTTGAACACCTCCAGGGTCGGTGACTCCACCACCTCCCTGGGCAGCCCATTCCAGCACCTGACCACTCTTTCAGAAAAGTAGTATTTCCTAACATGCAGCCTGAATCACCCCTGGTGCAACCTGAGGCCATTCTCTGTCATCCCATCACTAGTCACATGAGAGAAGAGGCCAACCCCCAGCTCAGTACAACCTCCCTTCAGGTAGTTATAGAGAGTGATAAGGTCACTCTTGAGCCTCCTCTTCTCCAGACTGAACAATCCCAGCTCCCTCAGCCGCTCCTCATAAGGTTTCTGCTCCATACCCCTCACCAGCTTCACTGCCATTCTCTGAACACACTCCAGGGCCTCAATGTCTTTCTTGCAGTGAGAGGTCCAAAACTGAACACAGTACTCGAGATGCGGCCTCACTGGTGTTGAGTACAGAGGGACAATTGCTTCCCTTCTCCTGCTGGCAACACTATTTCTGATACAAGCCAGGATGCCATTGGCCTTCTTGGCCACCTGGGCACACTGCTGGCTCATGTTCAGCCGAGCTTCAAACAGCACCCCGAGGTCCATTTCCTCTACACAGTTTTCCAGCCCGAAGCCTGTAGTGTTGCCTGGGGCTGTTGTGGCCAAAGTGCAGGACCCGGCACTTGGTCTTGTTGAACCTCATCCCATTGGCTTCAGTCCAGAAATCCAGCCTGTCCAGATCTCTCTGTAGGGCCTTGCTACCCCCAGGCAGATCGACACTTCCTGCCAGCTTGGTGTCATCTGCAAACTTACTGAGGGTGCACTCAATGCCCTCATCCAGGTCATCAATAAAGATATTGAAGAGGACAGGCCCTAGCACCGACCCCTGGGGAACACCACTCGTGACTGGTGGCCAGCTGCATTTAACTCCCTTCACCACCACTCTCTGGGCCCAGCCCGCCAGCCAGCTCCTTACCCAGCAAAGAGTGCACCTGTCCAAGCCACGGGCTGCCAGCTTCTCCATGAGAATACTGTGGGAGACAGTGTCAAAGGTTTTGCTGAAGTCAAGGTAGACCATCATGAGAGTGAAGGTGTGCATTAAATACTGTGGTGTTAATTTGCTACCATATGCTTAGCATTGTCTAATTTACAGTAGTACAAACAATTCTCATCCAGCCTTCAGAAAATCAGGAATGAACTTTTCTGTATCCTACCACCTGTCTTTTAAAACATGGATACTAAAAATGTCTCTGGGTTTTATTTGCCATTATTTTTAAACAACTTCACCCCAATGGCTCTTTCAGAGTAGTGATCTAGGACTGAATTCAGTGAAGATTCTGTCTGACATTGATATTTTGCTGCAAGGAAGTGTTATCGAATCTGGTAAGAAAAGGCAGGATTTAGATTTTTGTCCCCTAAGGAGGGCAGGAGTTGAGAGAGATCCAAAAGTGGTTTGAAGGGAAATACAGGTATTTGAGATAGTCCCAAGGAGTGTCTGCCAAGGCAGGAAGGAATCTGGGTGTTGCCATTTGGCACTCACACCATGAAGAAGTCCTTCCTGTTCTCTTCCTTTCCCACTGAGCAGCTCCTGACCTTTTGCATGTGGCCATTGCTTCAGCTGCTGCACTGCAGGCCTCTGCCTGGTGTGGCTCCTGGCCAAGATGTGAGGTGCAGGTGGACGGATGGGAGAGGGTCCAGAGGAGGGCCACGAAGATGATCAGAGGTCTGGAGCACCTCCGCTACAAAGACAGACTGAGGGAGCTGGGCTTGTTCAGCCTGGAGAAGAGAAGGCTGGAAGCAGACCTCATTGCAGCCTTCCAGTGTTTAAAAGGGGATTAAAAAACAAGGGAATCAACTTTTTACACCGGTAGATAGTGATAGGACAAGGGGGAATGGTTTTAAGCCCAAGGGGGGAAGGTTTAGGTTGGATGTCAGAGGGAAGTTCTTCACAGAGAGAGTGGTGAGGTGCTGGAACAGGCTGCCCAGAGAGGCTGTGGATGCCCCATCCCTGGAGGTGTTCAAGACCAGGTTGGATGGGGCCCTGGGCAGCCTGGTCTAGTACCAGATCTGGAGGTTGGTGGCCCTGCCTGTGGCAGGGGGGTTGGAACTTGATGATCCTTAGGGTCCCTTCCAGCCCAGGCCATTCTATGATGATTCTGTGATGATTCTATGAGATGAGCCACTGCCATGAGCCGCGGAATTGGACTTGGACAGCCAGCTGCAAATGTTCTGGTCATGGGAGAGGAGTGTATTGAATTCATTCTGTGACACTACATAGGGACAATCCAGCACATAGTGTTCAGGTTTAAGGATATTCAAGGAAGAAAAGGAAGCAGGACCACTTGTGCACCCACTCTCTGCTGTTCCCTAACCCTCCTCTCTGCTCCCCAAGCCAGCTATGGAGCAATTGTGTGGGCGTTGTTTTTGTTCATTAGACTCTGTGGGGCCTTACATCCCTCACGTACACGTTAAGAAGAGGAAGACTCACAGGCCAGCCCAGTTCCTGCTGTGTGGGCTGCTGTCCTGTGCAAGGAGCTGCAGTCTGCAGGCCCTCACCAGGTCCTGGTGTCCCCTGGGGTGCCACAGGCCCTTCTCTGGCTGCCATTTGCTGCAGGGGGAACTACTCAGGAAGAAGTAATTAAAAGTTTCAGTTATGGCTTTGTTAATACCAGAGATCTTGAGCTTTGAAGATTATCACTGCGTTGAGGGGAGGAAAAAAAAAAAAAAAAAAAAAAAAGCTTAGTTTGAACTACTCATGCCTTTAGAAAGGGATTTTTTTGAGGGTCAAAGCCTGTTTTTTTTAGACAGTGTTGCTAATAACACATTAGCAAGTTATTAAGCTATGAATAAATGAACTGTGTTTGTTTTAAAGGCTGTTCATCTGCTCTGTTCTATTTTCGTTGCTGGGTATTGCTCTGCACAGCCTGCTGAGCCCTTTGCAGATGAGCTGTACTGCACTTGACAGCTCCCTGCCCGCAGTAACTTGTTATCTCTGTGAGACCCTGCAACAAAGGGAACATCAGATGAGCATGTTGGAATTGGTGAGGGAGGAGCACTGCCAGAGTGAAATAAGGTCAGGAACATTGCTGCACCAGGGCTGCACCATTCCTTCACTACCTTGGAACAGTTTGTGTAGCTCTTAGGTGGGTGAATATGAGGTGTGTGTCCCATGGTACATCTTGGCAGAGCTGCTCACCTGTTTACTGCATTTGGAGCCCTACTGCATTTTCCATCCAGCTCGGATTGCTGGGTCTCCTCTCCTCAGGATGGGATGGGGTGGGGTGAGAAGAAGCAGTATGAAGCAGAGCGTAAGGTAATAAATTACCTTATTGCAACCTGATAAACTGGGCCAATTTAAAAGAGTTTTAAAGAAGCATTTTTAATAAAGTATTGAATCTTTTTAAGCTTTCTGAAAATTGTTGCACGCCTTTTGCCCCGAGTTTGCCCTTGGTAATGAATTAGAATGTTATCAATCTTAGAGTTTAAGTCATGTTTGTACCAGAAGGCAGTTCACTGCTAACACTGCCAGTAAAAAGCAAAAAGTCAAATATAATTTTTTTTTTTTAAATGGAGTTTATTATAATATTTTTATTATGAAAAAAAGCAAAACTTCAACTGACTGCTCAGAAATGTCCATTGGAAATATATATATATATATATATATATAGGTCATAAATAATACAGTGTATTAAATTAATTTTGCTGAAAACTTGTGATTAGAGGTATTTAGGAAAACAGTCCTGTTGAAGCTGAGGAGACTTTTATATTCTTGTTTATGACAGCAAATTTAATGAGCATTTCATTTCTAGATGCCATATTCAGAATTATGGAAGCCTGGGAAAAGGGTTATCTTTTCTTTTTCTGCAAGGGTAGTGCAAAGTATTTCTGAATAACCAAATTATTATCTAAGATTGCCTTTATTTCTTTGCTAAGAACAGGTATGAGACATTAGACTTTGCTGGAAAAATAAATCATGTTTCTTTCTGAAGGCAGCTGAGAAAAACAACATAATAAATTATGGAAAGGTTTTCTGTTTTGTAAAACTGTCATCGGATGTATGACTGAAAAGCAAAATATAATGTACATGAAGAAATAATGAAGTTGCTTACTTGATGAAATAATTTCTCAACAGTGTCCACTTCAAAAGGTGTTCAGCAGCTCTAGGGAAGATTGTCCCATGTAAAGAACCAATTCCATTTTGTAGTTAGAGATGGTGTGTATTTTTCAGCCTGTTCTCATATAGTTTGCACTCACTTTATCTGACTCTCAGTTGCCTAGGTAAGAATTGGAGAAACTTTTTATAAGTGCCAATGTAATATCACACTTTATTCTGTATTTATTTAGAAAATGACTGCCTCGTTTGGTTTTATGCAGACAAAGTTTGCTCTTTTGGAAGTCTTGTCCTGACAACCTTTTTGCACTTACTGTAAAATACATCCCAACCTTCACCTGGATGAAGTGATAGTGGTGAGGAGGGAGCTCTTAAGCACGACATTCAGAGCACTGGCAAACCCTCTGGCTGGTTCTGAGGCTCTCATGAAGCGGATTTCTGCGCTACAGTTACTATGGAGGGAAAAACAAAACTCTTTGTGACTGTCTCTCATAATTTGTGTTTCCTGTGTTACTGAATCAAATACAGTCATCTCTTTGGAAGTTTACTTGTCTGGGTTAACCCCAAAGCTTACGTGGGTATTTTGTGGTAGAACATTTACAATTGTTGATTTGTTGGCTTGCAAATCTCAGATCCTTCTTGATCTGTTTGTCACAGTATTGTGGGTAGTGGGGGTACTTGATTGTCTGGATCCAGGGCCCATTAAACCCAGTTGCTGGACTGAAACTTGACTTGATGCATGCCCCTGACAGCATTCATTAATCTCAAGCTCTTTTATCATCTTAGGGTTGATTTCAGTGGGTGTTGTATCAGGCTCTTAGTCTTCCATATCTCATGAATTAGGCACGTGACATTTCTGCTTATCCTCTCTTCTTTAGCTAAAGACTGCTGCATTTTACGATGTAATATTCATACACAATTTTCTTTTTTACTAAAAATTTATCTTTGTTCCTGTAAAAGGTAGTAATACTTGCATTTTACATGGCACCACATACCCAAAGTCTTTTACAAAATTCTTTGTGCCTCTTAAGCAAATACAAGATATTTTCTATGTCAAACAATGTTTTTCAGCAGGATTTGAAAATGAAAATTGGAGAATAATAGGGGAATTCACATTGCTAGTATGTATGAAACAATCTTGGAGTTGGTTAAGTACCAGACTTCTAACTCACAAAGTGAGTAAATAAGGGGCAGGTACAGCCAATGGATGTTTTATACCCTATATTTTCCTCTGAATCATTATTTACCTGACAATCTGAGTGCAGTTCTACATGACCTTGTGCTATGTCTGAAGAAATAAATCCATGATAGGATGGCAGTCTGTGAAGACATAAGCTTGGAAGACTGATGTACAGATTGTAACTAAAAGTGTTATTTTTAGAATCACAGAATCATATAATCTTTTGAGTTGGAAGGGACCTTAAAGGCCATCTATTCCAGCTTCCCTGCAATGAGAACAGGAACACCTACAGCTGGATCAGGGTGCTCAGAGCCCTGTCCAGCCTGACCTGAGTGTCTCCAGGGACATGGCCTCCCCTCTTTCAGCCTAACACAAAGCTTTTAATATCTGTAAGTGATCAATCTCAACAATAAGGAGTGTAAGTAATTTAGTTCTCTATCAGGACACCTTATTTGTGCTTTTTCTAAGCCAACTAGTGAGAGCTACAAATATTTTTAATGTTTGCCATTTATCCTGTTCTGATCCAGAAAAGTCCAGTTACTTGGCAGCTATGTGCTGGTTGATAGCCTTCATAAGAAATGTGCTTTTTCTGGTTTTTGGTGGTGGTGGTTTTTCCCATTGAGAACAGTATACTCATAATAAATATCTTGCAGAACTAAATTATTTATCTTAAATGTTAACTGAGGACATTTTGATTCTTCACTGGCTATTAACTGTTATTATTTGTTTACAATACTTGCATAGCTAATGTGAGAAACACATGTTTTTGTACTTCCTGCTTTGTATACGCTCTCAGATTTATTCTTTCAGCTGGAAAAGTGCCTTAAATCATGGATTTGAGGCATAACATGCACTCTGAAAAGCAAGCAAGGTGCGCTCAAGTTTGCCTGCCTGCCAAATGGCTTATGTTTTCTCCTCCTCCATGGTCTTAAACGTTTTGCTCTGTAGACCATAAATTACCACCTACAAAATTCTGTAAAAGCAGGTAACATACCACAGTGTTGTGTTTTACCACACTGGCTTCCCCCCCACATTGGGCCGGGGAAAGGAGTGAGCTCCCAGCCAGGTTCAGTGTTTCTGGGGCACCTCTGCCAGCCCCTAGGCTGGAGATGGCTGTAACCTGTCCTCATGCTTAATGCATGTTCTAGATACAAAACTGTGAAGTGTTGGTGCTTATACTGGGTCCTCAAAGTTGTTCCTGCTGAACTTGGAGTTAGAGAAAAGCAATAAAATGCCAGTGCGTGGAAGGATGTTAACAGGGTGGGTAAGAGGCGTGACTGTTTGTCAGGACATGGAGGAAGTGGATCCCACATCTTCACTGCTATAAAAGATTGCATCACTCGGTGCCTAACAATCAGGACTACTACCAAGATAATTTGTTAGAGGGGCCCCCTTCGGAAAAGAAAGGGGATCTTGTTCAGCTGTCCCTTAATGACTGTGTCTGTCCATGGGTATCTGGGAGTAGGGGGGGTCAGATAGCCAGATGAATTTTAACAGAAAGCCTTTGTGTAAAATATACAGAAATATACATAAAAGAAGAATCTTTTCAAACAGTTTTCAAGTAAAATGTAAAGTTGCAGGGCAAAAAAAGCATTGCAGTATTTTGTTCTGTGTCATGATTACTTCTCAGTAAATACTCTGAAGGTGGTACTTCAAACCATTATTCCATTTTTGAAACCTCTTTCTGGTTAAATTATATTTGAAAGAGATTGTTCAGCTGCATGTATAGGAAGATAAATACATTTCAAATGGATGGACTACGAGGAATTATGTTCACTGTACTTGTCATCATGTGTAGAGATTATTTGGAGTCATAGGGTACACGAATTCAGAAGTCTAATATTAATTCTTAGTTCTCTATTTCTTGAACACTGAAATAAGGAGACATAATCCTTCAGTTAAGCAAACTGAATGTATTGGTACTTTGGAGAATGAGAGGATTTGAAGTGTGTTCCTTGTTTTAGCCACCCATTACAAATAAATTTATAATTTACTCTATTAAACTATGATAACTTAATCAGCTGCCAGAATCTGAAAGTTCTGCACAGTTTGATTTGTTCAATTCTCTTCTGCAGAAATACTGAGCAGAATTTCAATTGCCTTTGGTGAAAAACGCCAGTAGAAAGCTGAAGCCTCATTCTTCCACTTGCAGCCAGAAACTGTTTTACTGGGGAAACACATTTGCCTTACTTCAGTTTACTGTCTAAAAAACTAGATTTGAAGACTACTTTTCTCTCTTTTGATGAAGGGGTTTGGCTATCATAGAGTCATAGAATCATAGAATCACCAAGGTTGGAAAAGACCCACAAGATCATCCAGTCCAACTGCCCACCTATCACCAATAGTTCTCACTATCATGCTTATAGTTCCAGTACTTTCTAACAACTGTTAAATATGTAATGTTGTGTCTACCATTTATCTTCCTGTGTGTCTGTACAACTTGTAAATAATTTAATGTTTTACTTTACCACTTTGCTTCTTCACATAACTCTAAACTGTGGAAGATAAGATTCAGCTAAATTATTAATTCAATTGGAAATTGTAACAAGTGATACATATTAAGCACAGAAAATGGTATCCTTTTTCTCTGGGGAGGGTACAAGCAGTGAATGCAGCTGAAAAACAGCAAGGGAGCTAAATTGGCAATGCAGTCACTGAATAATTGGGATTGGAAAGGACTTCTGGAGGTCATCTAGTCCAGCCACCTCCTCCAAGCAGATCTACTTACCATGGTCTTGGTCAGATGAGCACTGAACACCTCTGAAGGTGGAGATGATGTTCCAGGAGTCTCCTGTTCCTCTGGTATGTGGGCCAGGTACATGGGACCTGTTGCCTGGCCAGCTGCAGGGATTTGCAGTGTGAAATATTTTCCCACTTGTTCAGATCTTTTCACCAGAGTGGGGTTTTAACAGATCAGCACACTGCGATTTTATGAAGGCTTCTAGATCTTAGACTTTAAAATAACCCAACTTTATTTCCATAGAGGTCAGTTGTTGCTTTTTGTCTTTTATGGGCTTTTGTTTTATTTTGCCATACTCATCTATGATACAATGTAGTAGTTTTTACAGACTGGTTTTAAATGTGGTATGTAGCTGCAGAGCAGGGTGTGCTCCGCTAGTGAAACTTGATACAAAGAAGCTTGCAGGGCATAATTCGCTGTTTAATGAAGCGTTATATATATCAGCTAAACCTGTCTTCTGCAAAATTTCTGTAGTCAGTGACAACATTTTCCCTGATATAACTTTGGTTTGATTTGGGTTTATTTGGACTGGAGAACATCTGGGAAGTTCTAAAATATTTGGGTATCTTCTATCTTTAGCAGTAAACTTCACCATCTGTGCATTTTCTGTTTCATTCTCCTACCTGCTTTTGACTCTCAGGATATATCTCGGATCCCATATGTTCTTCTGGTGGATAAAGTCAGTATGTGTGATACCTTTGGGCTGTGCAGCCTGTATTTTAGGGTCCAAAATAAAAGATATCCCATACAGATCTGTGCTTTGCTAATAGAGGAGCCTGGTGCCAGTGGTGTCTACATATCACAAATCCGATCAAAGATAGCTCCTATAACCAAGTCTCTGATTAATGCTTGATTGCATGCTGAAATTACTGCTTCCTGAGATAGCTGTGTCCTTGGATTTGGACTTCCACTGCTGGTTGTTTAGCACCCTGCTAACTGTTGTCAATTGCACAACTGAAACGCCTGAGTTTGGAGGGGATATTTGGAGGAGGGGGTTGTGTGCAGAGACTAAAATGCACACAGTTTAAATGTGCAGGGACACTATATGCAGCATGGTGGATGGAGTGGAAAGAGAAGGATGAAAACTGTCACCTGGAAGGGATTCCAGCTTTTAGGAGCAGATAATGCTCCTCAAAGATCCCAGCCTCGTCATCTCTGAAACCACGTTCCCAATATCAGTCTTTTAGCGTGAGCATTCTTGCTTGCTCTTCCTAAGAAGCTGAACTTACAACGTTCAGTTTTTGTCCTCAGGCAAACTTGGATGGATCAAGTCAGTTGAGGATGAAGAAAGGGGTAATCATTTTAGCTGACGCACTTTTCAGAAACACATCCTTGATGGACAGAAGAGTATGCCTGTGTAACAATTCTTCTGTATGGGAAGAAACAAAAACTGCTGGCACAGAACTACCTTTACTTGACAAGATAGAAGCGTCATTTAGGTTGGGAAAAAAAATCTGTGAATCCAAATATGACAAATAAAACCAAAACGTGAAAGGGAGGAAGAGGATATTGGCTGGAATTGTCCTTAGGTTATACAGCTCCAAAGCCATGGGAATCCCCATAGTGTACATCTGTAGGCTTTACTTACGTGAGAATATGCAGGAAAATATTTTTGCTCAAGTGTAGGCCAAGATTTTTTGTAATGTCTTGACGTTTTCTTTCTGGATAGTGTGGATGGTAACAATGTTGTTTCTCAATGACACCATGTTAGGAGGTGACCCTATCACCATTTCTGCTTGACAAATTTAATTTACCGAATCTTCCACATCTTTCAACAGATATGATGTAATAATATATTTGAAGACTGTAACTTCAATGAAATATTTGCCCATTTTGCTTTTGTTTGAGTTCTAAGCGCACAGCCATAGTGATCAGTGGTACTATTTTATTAAACCATGTGAATATCACTACTGAGGAACCCTAAAGATACAGGGAGAGATGGCAAGAAGAAAGCATTTGAGGAAATAATGATGATAAATCTTCCCAACCTTCAAATCAGTAGGTCTTTATAATGCCAGCAGCTTTCCACCACAGGAAAAGCAAGGCAGGGACACAAGATGTGGCTACTGGTTAAAGAAGCCTGGAACATTCCTCAGTAAGACTCACAGTGCAGTACAGAAATAGGCATGCTGACACAAGAGAAACAGGAGGAAGAAACCCCTGGGAATAGGAATTCTCCCTTTGGCAGCAGCACGGAGCTACATCCAATAGGGTGCCTATGTGACTGTGGCAGCGCTCTGTGTTGGCACTTGCCATTAACATGCTATAGATGGAATGTGTTTCTCATTCTTTCTAAGAATTACACCATAGTAACTGCATATCATACTGTGTTTGTTTTACGTTTTCAGAAGGAAAATTGTCTTGATTCTTAGTTGTCAAAGAGCTTTTCATTTTTTAACTTAATCACAGACTTGTCCTTGGCATTGGCAGTTCCAGATGGTCAAAAAACCCTTGCTCTCTTTCTTACTATATATTTAGATCCTTTTGCTTGAATGTCTTTAATTATGACAGCATAATTAAAACCTCTATTAGAATTGGCTAGCTGATAAGCAGAATGAGGAAAACTAACTCTGAACTGGCTAATCTTGGACTGTCTGTCCAGTAAAATGTTGACCGTCCCTCTGGTAACTCCCTTAATCCCAGCTCAATTAAGTGTGTTTATCTGTACATGGGAAAAATCCCATTTTTCTGGAGTTCTACTTGAGTGACCACCAAAATCAGCAGTTAAGGAATTCTTTGTGTTTATTAATATTACAAAAATCTCCTTTTTCTCCAAACACTTGTGCGATATATCACTTTTGCATCCCTATGGCATTTCAGGAAGTTGCAGTGTGCTGCACTGTAACAGTCACCTGAGAAAAATCATATTAGTTCTTACAGCCTAGGGATTTTTATAGCATTTCTGAAAGATCTCTAAAAGGTATTACATGTGGCTGCATACCAGCTTTGTGGAGTATTAATTGCAGTGTTTCTTTTGTGCTGAGTGGATTACTGCCGTATAAATTTGTAATTGGTGTAACAGTGCATGCAGAAGAATTTCAAAGCAGCTACTCAACTGAAAACTCTTTCACTTTATTAATTTACCATTCATAAGGAGACTAAAGAGGGAGGATTGTGAAATGTGGAAAAGAATTAAAGTCGGAAAGGGAAGAGGTGAGACGTGAGTGCTGGATCACTTGTATCCAAAGCGTATGGCAAGAGCAAATTTTTTTCAGAAGGAAACAACAATAGCAGAGACAGAGGGCACAAAGGCTGTTTGTGGCTTATGGTGCTGTGGCAAGATGATGTCAGCTCTTTGTGCATGTGCACAGTAGTCATTTTTTACTGCACATGTTAGACTATTGAGAACATAAGAAGCTATTGGTAAGGTCCACCACTGCTAGAAACTGTATAGATGCGTAGATGCAGCAGCCAGCAATACTGTATTCCACATTTTGTATTGTAAAGTAAATTGTCTTCAGGAAAAGACCTTCTGAAAATCACCCCTCTAACCTATCCAGTTTGGCAGTGCTCTGAAACTGAAGTTTCACTGGTGGGCTGATCTCAAATGTGGCAGACCAGGCTGGGAAGATAGGCAGTATCCAGCAATGGTGTAAACACATATGAGCCCCTCCTTTTCCTCTCATGCTGCTTCTGCCAGCAATCAACCCAGTGAGTAAGTACTATGTACCTGCTCTATGCAGTTATTAAAAGATACTACTTTTGAGCTCAAACTCATTCATTTGAAAATAAATCAAGTTCTCTTAGACCTAAGCGACTGTTCTTTCAGCATCAAATTTTGGCTTTCTGTCCCTAGCTGGTTCTGCGCAGAGCTGTTTGGTAGATGTCTGGTCAATGCTGATGATTGCATTTATTATTCTGTAATATATATTTTTATATGTATATGTATATACAGACATATATACACAGATCTAATTGGTTATTGAAAAGAGCTTCTTCGTTTCTCTGCCATTGTTTTAACCAGTTTATGCCGGTAGCATCCCCTTACCCATGACTCCATGGCATCCAGGCATGGAAGGTGCATCGTGGGACAAAGGTTCCATGGTCTCCATCCCTTTCTTCCTACTTTTGTCAGAGAAATCTTCTCTCTGCCACCTGCCTTGGTTGTCTCCTTCCCTTGCACTGTCTTCATAGCCTCAACAACAGGCAACCGGGTGAAGAATAGATTAATATTACAAAACAAAATTAATATGAATAACGAAGTGAAAATCCAAAAATAATTTATGTTAGCATCCCAATCTGAATGGGTTCTTTTTCTTCACCCACCTTCACTTCTGACCAAAAGCTGGGCCTCACGCTTCTGGCAAAACTGCTTGATGGTGACCTGTTGTGTCACTCAGCAGGCCATTTTACCTTATAGAATTGTAAACATGACTTGGAGGTAGCAGTTGCTTAATCACCTCCAATGTGATCCATTACCTCTAGGTTTGGTCAGGAGCTGGCTACTCACCCAGCATTTCCACTGTTCTGGCCTCCTGGCCTGCACCAGGACAAGCACAGTTTTCATGCTCTTTCAAAGAACATCTTCTGTAGTTTTGAAGCTGACTGCAAGTTGCCTTCTAAACTTACTGCATTGAAGGATATATACAAGAAGTGCAATCTTGCAGGATGTTAAACCTCACCTTGCCTGGCTGGTAACATAGAGTTGTTCCCAACTAGTTTTTTGTCTGAGCAAATGTGATTTTCTGAGGTTTTTTTATCCCTAATGTTGGAGTAACTTGTTATTTTGGAGACATGTGTCAAATTTATTGCTAACCCATAGGAAATTCAGACATGTGGGAAAAAATTGCTTAAATTAGAGGGGTAGATGATAGGCTTTAAAAGCTTCATAGTTGTCTTTCCAATGAAATACTAACACTTTCAGAATATTGAAACCCTAATTTTATATCTTGCAATTTTTTTCATATTGTACACTTATGTTACAAAATAATCTGTATTGATTTTAGGATTTATTTTATATGGTCATAGTTAAACTCTTTTCAAGTGATTGCTTTAAAGAAAGAGTGGCAGCTGTGGTTCAGCAGCATAATGTGTAATTATAAATAGAATGCAGGCTGCCCCTGTTCCACTTACATTCATCTGATGCTGAGGCTTATTACAGTCGTGGTTTGTCTCTGAGCAGACATGTTTGGTTAGGCTTAAGCTTAGACAACTAAACTAATTTGCTCATGTAACTTAACTCAAGATTTGTCTGTATATTTCTCATGAAATTAAATAATAATTTCACCTCCTAGACTTTAATAGATTAATATCAAAGTATTGTGAATATTTACCACTATTTGATAGTGACAGATTTTAGGAAACACTGAGTTTGTATAAGCTTTTAGGTTCGCTTGGATATATCTCAGTTAATACTTATTTCTGAGTTTTCTTCCCAGTTACTGTCTTCTCTTATTCCTTCTTGTATATCATGGTATTTTTAATAAGTATGATTTCAGTTCACAGATTCTCTAGTCTATGTTATGGGAGACCTATTCTCTCTAAGATAATATTTTTTAGAGGAAATATTCTGGTAAAGTAGACTAAAACTGAAATACAAGAACACATACACTATTTTAATAAGTATAAAGATAGTATAGGCAAAAGATGTTTATAAACTTCATATTAATCTCACCCACACTGAAAACGGAAGAGTCATTCTTTTCTTGTATTTAAATATCCTTGGCATCATGGAGCAGTGATTTATTTCTCAGGTTTTCTGTTGGATATTCTCTCAACATTTTCCTACTACAACAACCTTGTAGAGTTTCTGGATGTAAAAATACCAAGTTCTGTGTCTTTGAAATCTGAGATACCCTTCCTTGATCATTTAAAATCAGCCTCCAGCTGACTCTTCACTATTTTAGTCTAGTGATTGGCCACTGGCATGGATTAATTTTTGTCAGCTTGTCTTTCATCTGAAAAATCAACACATTACTTGCCATAATTTGACATCTAGGTATGGTTATAAGAAAGCTCAGGACTAAGCATCATAACAATCGGTGTTCCCTTGTTACAGCATCTCTCTATAAAATGGGTTACATTTCAGATCAGAAGTAACTTGTGTATTATCTTTTTAATGTGTGCAAAACAATAATTTTGTTCAATAACGTAGTATGAGTCCAAGTTCAACGTTTGCGCTACCGTTTTCAACAAAGCAAGTATCATTTGTGTACAGAGATAACTAATGGAGCATGCTTTAAACAGAAAAAGCTAAACAACAGATCTCTTGTGGTGTGCTTTTCTTCCCCCTCATTTAATTTCCTCTATTACTGAAAATGCAGCGAGACTGAAAGATACGCGTGGCACTTGCACTTTTTTTTTTAAAGACTGAGATTTAGCTTGTATGTGTGTTTGTTTTTTAGTAACTGTTTCAAGAAGCAGTAATTTCAGAGCTGTTTTTGCATATGTTATGCTCAAATTCCCCATACAATTTTCACAGTCTTTTACGCTCTTCATGCAATATCTCTCCTGCACTCCTCCATGTTTTTATCAGAGATGTGATGGCCCTTTTGATATTGAAGTTTCTCTGCAGAAGATCCTACCTGCAGGAACTCAAGAGAAAAGAACAGGATAATCTATAGGTATAGATCTCATGGATGGACTCCTGCATTCTGTGTGGATGGTGGGATCTTGAAGTGCAGTTTGCAGGAGGTACCATGCGTGATTTCTTGCCCATAAGATTCAGTCTTTTCCCTGACAAAAGAGATCTAAAATCAAGAAGAAATGGCAACACTGGTGGCAGTGGCTTATCAGGAAGCGTGATGATTAACTGTGATAAATCTGTGTGCCAATGCAGTGTTGATTCTGCAGTCAGAGCTTCCTGTACTGCACTGATAGGAGGCATATGTTGTCACATAATGCAAACATTTCAGAGCTCCGCATTTAATGTAAAGATGTAAGGAAGGGTCTGTAAATACTTGTTAGGATGTGGGGGAAAAATCACATTAGGTTGTTTGAGATGTTCCGTAAATATAAGGCTCCCGTACCAACAAAAAGATTAAAAGGAACAACGAGAACATGCAGCAGTGATGAAAGTGATGACAATTTAATTTAATAATCACCAAGAAAACTTGAAGTTATTTTATGAATAAAAATTTTGCAAGAGTTCCTGGGAAGAATTACAGAGAGAATACAGATGTAATTCAGCATGGCTGCTGTGAATGTGCAACATTGTGCCTGCAGTCAAAATAAGACCCAGAGATGGAGCTTGAGAAAAATACAAGCTGTCTCATTGCCAAGATATTGTTGATTGCATTGAGCTGTTTGTGCTCACTTAAAGATATTCACAAAGGTGTTGCCCATCAAATACTGTTTATATGGTATGAAAGAAGAAATAGATGCAGATCTACTTGGATTTGCCATATAATACTCAAAAAAAAATTACCACCTTTAAACTGCTAAGTGGTTTGCTGATGCTGTACAGAGCAGAGAAGAAACTCTTCTAATGCAAGCTTTTGCTATAGTAATGCCAATGGTGAGGAAAAATACTCTGGTTATTTTCCTGGAGATAGAAGCTGCTGCTGTTTGGAAAACACTGCGTTACACCATCTGTTTCCTTCTGATTGCACTCCACCGCAGCCATTGTTGTGATTAATTTTTTGCTTCTAGGCACATATCTGAGTGCTCAAAAGAAGATTAAAAGCTTGTTTCATGGATGGGGATATAGCTAATGGCTAGCTCTCGGTAGGATTTTGTGTACTTAACAACTTTACAACTCAAGTTATCCATCTTCTGTGTGCATTAAATACAGGAAGAAAGCAAGGAGAGCATTTTTATGCTTCATTGTAATAATCCCCGTTGATGAGATGTCCATCATGTGCCGCTAGCATCACAGCACACTCAGTACCCTACTGGGACAGTCACTATTCTGGCTGGTGGCTTGGATGCTAGAGGGTGACGTGCAGTCTGATCCTGTTCCACTCAATGGCCAGACCGGCTTCTTTGGGCAGGGGGCTGGTGTGCCCCAAAAATCATGACAAAGGAGTGGTCTGCTTGCCAGGAAGAGCCCCAAGTGAAGAGCAATCCCAGAAAATGTGGGGTTTTGTCTAACAGTGATGCTCTGCCTATTTGAGTTGCATTCTCCTTTGTTTGAACCCTGAATATGTAGTACAGTGGTGGTGTACATTGTGGTGGTTTTCCATCAATAGATTCTTCCCTTCCTTCCTTCCTTCCTTTTAATTCCTCTATTACTTAAATAAGCCTCGTAGGCCTTTGATCCAGGATGAGTAGCACAGCTGCATTATGCAGGGGTCCATCTGCTTATTATAATGAATTTGGGAAATAAGTGATATTTAATGAAATGCATCAGTTCTTATTCATTTTTCTGCCTCTCTTGATCATCACATTTCAAGACTGCCACATTTGCCTGTGATTTCATGTTGAAAGTCAAGCATTTTCTCCTCTGCTAGCCAGGTATATTCAAGCTAGTATTTTGTACTAAATTATTTAATATTTGCTTCAACATGACATAAGCAAGGGTTGTTTGTTGTAATTTCCTTTCAGAATAATGATCATTGGGAACCATATTTCAGAACACTTCTTCAGTTTGATGTGCACAATGATATATATGGGGCTGTGGTACGTCTGTAGCCATACAGGACATAGTTAAACAGAATTGAGAGGAAGATGTTGACTGCCAAGTAAAGCACTATTATCAATTTCCTCTCTCCTGCATTGAAAGAGACAGGGGGAACAGACAGTGTAGGGTTTCCTGATGTGTTTTAAGAAAGCCTGGGATTAATTTCCCCTCCCTTCCTTCCTATTAGTTGTTTGTTAACTCCCAGGAAGATTCAAGTTTTTCTTGTGAGATCTTTCTGCTTGCAGATTCTGAAGATACGCTCAGCCTTCGAGCAGTTCACTTCTTGCATCTGTATGAATTTGGAGAGAGGGAGCGGAGATCGGTGATAAGGGCCTGACTCAGGATAAATGAACAGAAGAGTAGTTTCTAATTAACAACATTGTATTGCCAATGGTGTTAGCTTTTAATTTGCTGGCATAAGCACTCTGCAGCCCCTGAGGGATACGGGATGCTTCAGTCCCAGAACTAGGAAACACAGTGAGTATCAGCATGAAATTCCTGCCCATCTGAGTGCTGATTTGGGAACCTGAGAGCAAGACAGTGTGAAAGACCTTCAGCTGCCCTTCTTCACTACAACCTCAGCTCTCTGTGCAGCTACTGAACCTCCGCTCTCAGTAACGAGAAGGATGTGAAGACAAGCAGGGCAAGTTGCTTGGGATGAGAAGTGGCTTTGGAGAGCTAATGGGCTGGATTCTTTGAGGGAGCCTTTCTTCAGCTGAAACAGTTGTTGTTTTGGATGAAACACTGAAAACCAGACAGTTTTGTGCTTTTTTTTAGTTCCATCTGGTAATCCAACCTGTTTGTGTGAGAAGCTCTGCTTCCTTTATTCATACTGGTCACACCGGAGACAAGAAAACAGGCTGCAAGCAGTAGCAAGATGCCCCATCTCTCTGCTGTGTGAAGTGTGCTATAAACTGAGGAGATCTTGTATTTTTCTGTGGAAACTATCTTGGCATTTTCTGTCCATTAACTACAACTAATTTTTCTCTTTTCTTTGTAGTAAAAACGGGCATGAGTTTCTGAGGAAAAGCGCATATGATACAAAAAACTGAACTGCATCTATTTTCAGTTCTTTAAATCTGAGTCTTTTTTTTTGTAGTGCTTGAATTTGACAAAGAAATCTTCCATTCCATTGACATTTACAAGCAAAATCAGTGTTTCAGTGCGTCAGAAGTGTGCTTTTCTGAAGAGCTGATTTTTATTTCCTTCAGTGAATAACTTGCTGAAGATACAGAAATACGCATCCATGTCGCAACGTCGGCTTTTAAAGGATGGACATGAGAGTCACTTTAGGATCCTACCAAGATTCAGCCAAATCCTTCATAGTAGAAGGCACTCGCGAAATCACACGCGCCAAATATGCTCTGGTGAGGTGACTATATAGCTGATCCTATATTGTGATTTACTTCTGCAGAGAACGTTTGCACTTAAGTTTGAGCAGCATGTAAGGTGCACATAAGCAGTAAGGAGCCTACTATTGGCTTGCTGCTTTTCACAACTCCAGTGATTCTTGCAGGAACTAGCATGTTTTCTCAAAGTATGCTCATGCAGGGATCCAGCTTCTGTTAAAATATATGAATCTTTATCCATATTAGGTGCTACTCATGGATGGTAATTGGTCACTGTCACTAGTTCTTATAGAAGAAAAACATTATATGTGCATGCAATTTTATTTTTCCTTGCAGCTCCAGGTGTATGATAGTATCTAACAAACATAGACTGTAATGCTTCACATGAACCTCCCTTCAGTACTGTGAAAGATCTTCACTGAGTGCTCCACTCTTAACAACACAGAATCACAGAATCGTTTGAGTTGCAAGGGACCTTTAAAGGTCATCTAGTCCAACTGCCCTGAAGCGAACAGGGACAACATAAGTAACTACACCAAAAAAAACTGTAACTGTATTAAAAAACTCAGGAAGCTTCGAATCTTTGAATGCAATGTACCGAATTTGGGACTTACCAACATTTAGTCAGCCTGAAGTCATGTTTCATACAGTATGTTGTATAATCATATCTTAGTGAAAACTATATCATCTTAGTGTTTAGTAAAGCTACGTTTTGCTGTGGTTTTTCCCTGAGATAGGTTAGCGCTGACTAGCTGAGGTAAGACAAAACAGATTTTTTAATAATTAATGAATCCTTTCTTGGTTTTATATGCCCAGTGACCTATTATGGTTTTTAAAAAAGGATTTTTTTTCTGTTGATTTTTAAATTAATTTGCAGCACGTGAAATTGAAGTCAAAATATGCTAAGCAACGTTTTTAGTAAGTGTATGTTTTTCAAAGCTCTCAGTATTCCTTTTTTCACGTTGACACTAATCCTTGGAAAAAGTTAGGAAATGAAAAATGCTTCTGTGGTGTTTCCTTTTGCTCATACCTTCTTTTGTACTGTGCTCACTGAGTCTTTTGTAGTCTGTGTTGCTTGGAATGAAAATCATATGATTTTTTTATAACTTCTTTTTTTTTTTAACTTCCAAAATGCAAATATTTTACCTTTCCTGACTTAGCTGATCTCGATATTCTTGAGGCCAAGGTTTGGTACCTTTAGGAGTGCTAACTAATCATCAAAATCCAACAATTCATTCAGTTTTGATCAGACCAGAAAAAAAGTTTTATGCTAATTGCTGGTAATCACAGTAAAAAACAGTGGGAGGAATTCAGCCATGTTTAAAGCACATGGGATGCAGTGTTTCAAACCAGAGCAAAACAAGGCCTCCTCAAGTTTAGCCTTACCTTTATTTAGGATTCAACCATCACTCACTTGTGATCACACTGCAGTTAAATTCAAAATGTAGCCATAAAAGTGGCCACTTGCACCAACTGTTTTTGAACATCTATTTACTTTTGAGTATTGGGTGCCTGCTGGCCATTCATGAAGGAACTGGGGCAAATCCCAAGTGTAGGCAAAACTTTGCCTGCACGGGAGAAAAATGTGGATTTAATATATTGAACATGTCCGAATGTAAAGAAAAATCCTCATTTTAGGCTTATTTCCTTCAGAATTAGATTCCTAATATAAATCTTGTAATGCTATACAATTATCTCTTACTTAGAGGCTCTTTTCACTAGATGTGGATGTGTACAGTCAGAAAATTATATGGTTCTGTAGGAAGCTGTCTCTCTTTATTGTTATTATACCAAAACTCCCTTTGATTGTGCTGCGGTCTTTTCTTTTTGAAGTCTGCAAGTATGCAAAAATTCTGTTTCCTTTCTTTCCTGTTACTCATTTTATGTTGACAGTGGAAAAGCAATTACATGGTTCTAATGTTAACCTTACATATACAGTAAGAATTAGTCCATTGTTTTGGTCAAAGACATTTTATGGCCTTTTGCACTGATAAGAGTCTTCCCACCTTCCTGTTGGTAGACTTTAATTAGCATTCAGTGGCAGTTTCAGACCAAAAGGTACACCAAATGTGGATCAAGGTTTTTGACTGTGGAAAAGGAGAGATCATATAGTCCGGGAGCATTTCTGTCTTGTACCTGCTCTGGCTAAAGTTAAAGTTTTGGCAAGCACTTATTTCCAAAGTTATTAGTACTTTGAGTCTGTGAATCCCATCATGTGTGCGTCTCTTCTCTACTTGTGACAAAATTAAGCCACTCCATCCTGTTGCCCCAAGTCTTGCAGGGCTTTGTTCTTTTCCCATTAGCATCTCTGGAAACTGCTGAGAGCAGTTTTGCTCATTGTTATTTCAATCCCTCCCTCCATGTTAAAAAAAACTATAGAAATCTTAATGTGAACAGTAAATGTCCTAGTTCATAGATTGGTTTTGCATGACCTTATTTACGTTAATGAGAGAGGCTCTGCTGGCTTCCAGAGTCTTTATGCTTCATCAAACCTGTCTCTGCTTTCGTTTTAACAAATACAACTTTATGTACTTACAGTTTATGGAGGGCTGGGTCTGTCCTCCTTGGCCTAACCCTATTCTGGCTGCTCTCTGCAGATGTCTTTTCCCCAAGTTGTACAGTCTTTATCCCTCTGACTTGGCCTACCCTTGATCCAGTGATGTTTACTCTTCAGACCTCAGGGATTTGAGGCTGACCACCATAGGACTTGTGCAGGCAGGTCCTAGGCTTATATGGCCAGGCCTCAGGTTACACAAGAAGGATGTCATGATCTTGGCTTCCATCCCTAACTGTACATGTTGTGTGTGCTTCTGCAGAAGGGTAAAACAGCAGCTGTAGAGTTTGTGAAGAGTATCATCCTTGGAGACATGGGGCTTCAAGCAGTCTCCTCTGGGACATATATCATCCATAGGGAGGGGAAGTTTTACCAGGTAGTGTCCTGCCATGCCCTGTTGCAATGGACTTCCTGGGGTGGTGCTAACAGAGCATCTTCACAGGTTCTTCAGCTTCTCACTCTTTCTCTAAGTGAATGGGAGCAGCAGGCAAGCTTGAAGCTGTAAAACAAGTCTGCCAACTGGGGCCTCCAAAGACATCCATATTCAGACTGGGCTGTGGTTAGTATGGACAGCGAGAATCTTTGGAGACATCCTATAATCTGAATCTTTTCACACTGGATTCAGGTTGGTTTTCTGATGAAGATGTCCAAAGCTCTGTAGTGGTTTGATTTCACCTGTACGCTCTGGACATGTAATGCATGAGTGAAGAGACAGGGTCCCTGTGTCCTGTGGTCCTTCCAGTCCAATCCAAGGAAGGTATGTGACAGGGTGCAGTGAGGCAGTGTGGAAATGTGGGTATGTAGTACTGATAGACTTAGGTTGTAAGGGTCAGATGTAGTCTGGGTCATCCATCGCAGGTCACAAAGAAGAGTCTAAGAGGAAGAACACTCTTGGATTTATTGTGTCAGCCGAGTGGATGGGAATGTGGTGCATCTCTTTCCAGAGTTATATGAGTGTTTCTGATGGATACTGGTCTTTCTGGTGCAGGAAGAACATGTGGTCTGTAGCTTACAGGAAGGATAGAAAAGTGCATGGAAGCAACAAATGTCAGAATAAAATATATTCCAGACTAAGTCTGTGAATATAGTAGGGGCAGGCATACTTCAGTACCTGGAGGCTTTGACATGGGTAAAACCTGCATGGACCTGTGTAAACACTGAGATTTCTGGTCAGTGTTAAAGTTTGCCACTACAATTTAATTACTGTTAGCCATGCCATTCAGGCCCAGGCTTGTGAGGCTGTGTTTGCTGCTTCCATGTTCACACCTTTTGCTTCATTTGCTGGCTGGATAAATGTGTTGAAAAGGGATTTATTTGAGATTTAGAGATTATGTGTTTGAATCTTCCATTATGTGCTGGAAATGCCATTGTACTTTGTCCAGCAAAAATTTGGAGAAAAGACTTCCGAGTGACTTTCCCCAGAAGATGATAATCTGCATAGAAATATTTGAACTACGACTGAGCAATTCAGTACAGCTCATTCCAGATAGTGTTACGAATGTCTCATTGAAACACAGTTTTGCTTTGCCTTATTGAGGGCTAACATGAGAGAAAATATGTCTAGGGCCTGAACCTATATAGCCTAGATATACTATATCAGATAGTGGGTATATCAGCAGTCTGCAAATACTCAGGGTGGGGACATGAGGGGAGAGCACTATCATTAAAGAGATGATTACAAGAACAATGGCACTACTGGAGGAAAATATATTTGTAAAGTCATCTTGGGCCACCTGTTGCATTTGTGGAACAAAGTTCAGTTTATATGAAAGCTCTTGCCTTCTGTGGGCAGTTTGTTCTGAGCAGAGGAAGGGGAAAGTGGACACTTTTCTTGTCTGACGCTCTTCTCTTGTGATGAATCGAAGAGCAATTTCTGTTGCAGAAATGAAGAGCTATTATTTTTTCTCAGAATGGTGTTCCTGGTTGGATTTTGTGGCAAAGGGTAAGTTGGCTTAACTTTATAATAACTCTTGTAAATATAAACAGACTGTGCAGTCTGCCAAGGCAGGGAGGGGTGTGTAAGGTGTGTGACAGTGCTCTGGGAAGCATCTTGAACTATGTTTTTTTGTGTGTGCCAAAAAAATCTTGTGCATTTTAACAGTCTTACCGCTGTAAATTTTGCTAGCTTATTGATCCTTGAAAATACATTTTGTGCACATTTTTCTTGAAAAGCCCTTCCTCTGAAATAACACCCACAAAACTTGTTACCATTAAATATCTATGAAATGCTTAAATTTATTGGGCTAAGCCAAGTTAGACAGTGACTGTCAGCAAAAAACATCATCACAGCTGTCATCCTTCCAAAGTTAGATTCTAAGTTCCCAAGCAATATGTCCGTTAAAAGAGATCTGTTTCTCCCTTCAGAGATCAATTTCATGGCATCATCAAAGAATTTTGTAGGGCAGTTTAAGCTGCTGGAATCAGTTTAATATACATTTTAAGATAAAGAGATTGTTACTGTTCAGAGATACCAGTGCAGCAATTCTGGCAAATGTTTTTCTTCCTCCACTCAGGAGTCTGTATTGACTTGTTCTATAAAACTTCAGCCTCCTTTTTGTAACTGTTGGGCTTTTTTTTTTCCTGATTTTTTTTTTTTAATTTAGGGCTTTTCTTGTCCTGAAATCTTTATTCTTTTTGTCAGTAGTTAGAGTGAAGGAATCCATGATTTGAGGGGTGGAATTTATAATCATGATAAGATGTACGCTGTGAGAGAAAGTAGAAATATCTAAAATAGGTAACATTATCAGCAGGTTTTTGAGAGTGGTCACACTTAAGATTTGTGAAATCACATTTTATTTCCCATCCCATGAAAAAGCTATTGGAATTCCTTTTCAAATAATATAAAACTATAATATTATAAATTGTAGTGTTATAAAAACAAGTCTTTTTAAATCCTTGGGGCCTTACTTGGTTTGTAGACAGAAAGATGTTACTTCTCAAGTGTTGTTCTGAATGCTGAAGGAGTATATTGGCTCTGGGATAATGACATACAGGCGACCACCTATCCCCAGTGATGAATCCTTCAAGAAAACCAATTCAAAATAGTCATTGTGTCCATATGTTCATATGTGGCAATTTTTGTCTTATAATTTAATGAAATATTGTAAGAAATTATCCTTGGAGCTTGTGGAAAAGGTTGAAAAAGTGTCTTTTCTTTGGAGAGTTTTCCTCCCCTGTGTAAGGAATATGAATTCTGCAAAAGCTGCATCAGCTCTCTTCTTGGCTGTTAAGAATATTTCAAATTAGTCTTTTAAAATTAGTATTACATTTATGGATGTAACCTGCATGTTCCCTGAGGAGAAAAAAAATAGCATGTGAGAAAGACATACATTTGAACACAAAAACAAACATGTACACACTTATGATTAGGGGTAATACAAGGGTTGGCTTGTTAGGCTCCTCTTCCAATCAATCTACTGACTCTGAGCTCCTTGAGCCTGCATCCTTGCCCATTGGACTTACCCAGACTGTGCCTATAGTTTCCTCTTTGTCTCCACTTGTTAAGATTTAGGCCATCTGTGAGTCTTCTTACAAGGAACAGACCTTTTCTAAGGGCTGTTTTGTGATGCTTGGGGTGTGAATGTATGCAAATGGAGAAGAAATGTAAAAATTAGTTGTGTCACTTCAATACATGCAAAATGAGTCCTCAGAAGACAAAATCTGACTGTGTGTGCAATTCTTGAAGTGGGAAAAAAATGTATTGCTGATCATTAGTGCTGTTTAAAATGCTTATTTAATTAGAGGCACTAGCATATGTGGCATAATGCCACAGTATGTTATGAGTTAGGAGGAAGTTATATTTTTCCTCCTTTCGTGGCTGTTGAGGATTATACACCTTAATGAGGAAAGGAGATTTGAAAAAATAATGCAACAGTGGGAGAAAAAAAAAGTACTTACTATTTCCCTATTTCCTTGCAGTACGGTTTTGCTTTTCCAGACAGAGAATTGTCAACAAGAAGGTATTTACTCTCTGGGCAGAACCAGTCCTGGAGCCAGGATGTAGTTTTATTTACTCCCTTTATCTTCTTCATTGCTCTTTTAAGACATTTGCAATCTCATGTACTGTTGCAATCTGTTTAGCTATACTGAAGTCATGCTTAATAAGATGGTTTGTACTACTTCCTTTTACTGTGTATACTTGCAGTGTTTAACAAAGTCCCACATGATCATCAAATTAACCTCAAATGTTAAGCTAACCTGACAAGGTTGAACATATGTGGCCTTTTGGTAAAGCAAGCTAAGTTAAAAGGATCAAGGTTTATTGTAGGATTTACAGCACTTCCTGGTTTGAACTAATTCCATATTTCTTTCCCTGTTTCAGAACCACTACATCTCCTTCCAAAGCAGGAAGTGAAGATCAGCACAACTTTTGTGTTTCATTTCTTGCTCAGTGATCTTGGAAAAAAATCCCAATGAGATTCTATTTTAGTCAGCAGTTAATACTACCTCACAAACTACTTCTGTTTCTTGCACTTTTACTTGAGTCTGGCTTGAAACCTTCCTTAATCTTGTTGGTTGGTGTTTTTTCTAAAATTAATGAGTCATTATATTCTTAGTTTTCACATTTACTTACTCTTCTTCAGTATTTGTCTGCAGCCTTGAATATTGAGAATTATCTTGTCAGATTGCTCAAAAACTGGGCTATTGACAGGGCTGCTGAGTAGGTTCTGGAAAGAGGCCAAAAAACAAACTGGAGGAAACAGGAACATACCGGAATCTTTTGTAGGGGCTTCTTCTTATCATCCCTTTTTATCCCCAGGTGGAAAAATCTCACATTTTTGTACTTTCCGTTGTCAGCATGCAGTGATTCTCCATCCAGTCTTATTATTTTTATCAGACTTATAATTGTTTCTGATTTCTGAGTTACTTGTCAGTTTTAGAACTTTGTTAAAGTAGAGGCCACAAAAAAATTACACGAGGGAGCAAGTTAGAAGAGCATCTTGAAGGCTTGAAGGGAGTAGCTTGCAGTCATCTTCAAGGAGTTGTCTCTGCTTAACAACCACTTTAGAGCTGTGGGGCAATTGAGAAAGAAATTATATTCATGAATGATCCTCTAAGTTTAGATGTATGTTGTCGAGAATATACTTTAAAAATTGTAACTGCTTCTATTCTGGTGAAAAATTATTTTTCAGTTGTCCTGGATTAAAACAATCCTTGTGATTTGTGAATCTCACTACAGTAATCTAACCTGCCTGGCCTGTATTCTGAAAATTAGAGTTTCAGGTGGGCAGTATTAACATGTTTGTTTAATTGCACTAGTCATGAGTAATTCTCTGAGTCAATTTTTTGTTTGACTATCTGAGAAATCACTTTAGAAGCCTACATGATATGTGACACACAGTTCACATGAAGTAGATCCCTCCAAAAGCAATATCTCCTATTTATTTCCATGGAAACCACAACAGATACAAAGAGCACAATAACACTATGTGAGAGAGCAAATTCTCTGCTACAAAATGCCATTTTTCAACACAATCACTACCATTTGCTACGCATTTTCCCCAGTGATGTTCAAGACCCCGCATGCCACGCTCATAACAATCTGCACCAGTGGAGATGACCGACTGTTGCTGTCACTATTGCTGAAATGCACCATCCACCACCTCCCTGTGTTCACATCCTCTGTTTGGTCTCCATCAATGTTCAGCAAGCATCAAAGAATGTCAATGGGTGCCATTTTTTCTTCATGGAGGAATTCAGTTCCACATCTTTGCTTCATGTGGACTTCCATGTCAGATGCCATTATGTCAGACTGCTGCCCCTCTGCTGCCATCTGACACACGGCAACAGCATATAAAAGAATATTGGCTGGAAGGTTCAGCCTCTACTGCCATACCACCATCATCCACCTCTGACAATGTTGGCTGACAGAATAAAACAGGAGGTGTTACTTTTTGAGCAGCCTATATATGTCAGAGAGCTAGTTGAAAAACTTGTTCAAATGTGTCCTTTGGTTTTGGGGGCAGGAGCTTATTGCTTCTCATGCTTTTCTTTGAAGGAAAGATAAAACCTGTATTTCTGTCTTCTTCTAGGTGAAAGTCATAAGCTTTCACAAAACATAAGTAACTTGTTTTATGCAGTGAGTCTGTGTAGGAGAATTATTCTTTAATTCCTAAACTTTAATAGCCATTTTCTCTGTTTTAGCCAAACATTTGCCTATTTTAGTCAGTTATCTAATTCCTACTCACTGGTGCATTCAAAATGTGTACATGAGAAAACAGACAGTAATCAGGAGGTCGGTTGTCTTGTTTTTAAAGAGAGCCAGTGTGTGAAATGAATTCAAGATGCTGCGGCTGTCCTTTTACATTAGAGATACTTTACCTTTTCAATACTACAAGTCATAGGCAGGTTTTTGCCCTTGAAATTCAAAATATGTCCTTCCTGGGAGACCCAAAGCATGCAGCTGTCCTTCAACTATCAAACTCTCTAGCTTCATCTGAACCTCTAGCACTCTGTTAGAATGCGTTCATGCATTTTAACTGAACTGTGCATGCAGTGATAACTGTCTTTGTATCATCTGCCGCTGTGGCTGTCAAATGTTGATTAAGGACTTCAGGTGCAAGAACAGGTGGTTTTTACTACCTTCCTCAGCATAAACTTTTCCCCTTTTCATTGGAGACATTTGACCTTGGTTCCTTCTCTGTTTTTTTTTCCTGACTTCCAGCTATTGAAAATTATGTTCTTTGTCTACAAGGTGAATTAAATTGATAAATTTTGCAGATGTTGATCTGTTAATTTTACTTAGAGAGTTATTTTAGGAATACATTTCTTAAAAAAAAAATCAAAGTGATTAAAAAAAAGTAAGGCTGAGTTTCTTGAGCATTTTCCTGTGTGGTTAGAGCAAATTTTTAAAGTTGAGAAGCAAAACTCATGCTAGGCTTTGCTTACAGAAATCTGACATGATCTTTTACTTCAATCAGATAAGATGTGACAGTCTCCAGATGCATGTGCTGAATAATGATGAAGACTACTGATTTAATATTTCATGAAAAGATATATGCCAAGCAGATATGTTACTTGTGATAAAAGTTGTAATATTTCACAGATGAAGCAGTTTGTAGACACAATAAAGTGCCCTATGACAAAAAAAGCATCACAGAAATAGAATACAGATTGAGCCATCTTCTAATGCAAGCAACATGGGAAAATGTGTGTTTAAAACATTATGAGGGGAGATTACTATTTTTTTTTGTGACTTGAACTATTGAGATTTACATTGTCATACAAAGGGTCTAAATGTTTGTGTGAGGAGCTGCTTTGCCAAATGTATCTGTCTACACAATACTACTTAAGCAGAGGCTCAAAGACACAGAAATTACATTAATGGAAGTTGGGTTCATCAGCCTAAAAGGGGGACCACTAGAGCCCTCCCTTGGCCCTTTAGATACCACCACTTGGCAAGGAGAGTTTTCACAGTGCCCTGAAGCATCTCTTTGGAGATCCCTAAACTTAAGTGGGAAGCTCAGCAAGGAGATCCCCTGCTTATGTCCCATAGGCATCCTGGTCTGGTCCACACGCTCGGAAGGTGCTTCAGCCACCACACAGCAGTGGAACCAGTTTACAACCTAAACAACCAATCTGTCCACAGTTTGAAGGATGAAGCTCTCAGAGTTACAGGAGTGCAGCTCTGCAGTATTTTCCATTCTGGCGCGCTTCCAGTAGGAGGCAATTTTAGGAAGAGATAAGATATTCCTAAGTGCACCTTATCAGATAAATTTTCAGCCATTTGCCCAATTTCAGGTCACAACAGTTTAGCCTTCTTCAGCGGTACAGAGTAACCTGGCATATTTGAAAGGAGGGACAGGAGCTGTAAACGGAGCAATAACAACTGTTTTCCCCATTAGATTGCTTCCTTCTCTCAGTTACAAAACCCTATTATTGTTACTGTTTACATTTAACAATGAGAATGCTCTGTCCCTTCTCTCTCTGTCCCAAGGCGTGCAAACCCAGAGCCCTTGCCATCCACATAAGCCTTACAGACGCGCCACAACATAGTCACGTTGCTGCCTTGAAGTCTCCTCTCTAAACAATGGATTTGTTCACTCTTAGACAGTTTACATTTTTTTAAAAAAACAATTTCCTTTACATAATTCTATTTTGGGATGGAAAAAATGTAGATTGCAGCTAGTACCTGCAGGCAGCACCAGTACTTCAAAGACAGGAGATATCTTTAAGAGCACAATAGCAATGGCTAAGTAAGCAGGAGGAGACAAAGTGGTCAGAAAACATCAGTCAAATACCATAAAAATAGAGAAAATAAGACAAAGTAGGCTTTGGGTTACAGTTGGCCAAATTGTAGACCAATTTGCTCCTCATCTCTGGTGGCTCACGGGAGAAAGCGGTTTCAGGGGAGTTGCATAATGCGGGAGCTAGCTCAAAAGAGATCTGAACCTCTTTCTCAGTTTTCACAGTTCAGGAGAAGCCTCCCTTGCTGCTTTATACCACTATACTTGAACTGAAATGCGATTTCTAAAAGGAAGTAACCCAACTGTTTCTGCTTGCACCTGTGAATCTTTAAATATCTGTGAGTCCATCCCACCTGGGCTGGCTGAACTTAATTCTGATCAGCTGGTGGGAGGTTTTAGGCAAACAGACTGCTCTGTGCTCCTTTTTTGGGCAAACTCATGATAGAGCTGCAAGTCTTTTCCTTCTGCTCAGGTACAGTAAGAGGTTTTTTTGCTAGAAAAACAGAACATGAAACAACCTCAACTACGTCGTAATATCTTATTGTTGGTTGATACTAATCTGCTTCCATGCTTTTATTTATTTGTAGTTGAGCTGCTGTTTCCTTTGCTAGCTAATAAGCTGGGAGAATTAGTAAGATATTTCTTTTCCTTCTATAACGAAATACATGTGAATAACGTAAAGACTTGGGTTTGTCTTGTTTTTAAGCTCTATCAAATTTCTTCAGTGGTGGAGAAGAAATTTCAATAAAGAAAAAAATCTGAGAGCTGTTGGAAAACATTTTTAGATTCTCAAAATATATTAAAAAAGTTTGTGGCACCATCACCCCTTTTTTTCTCAAGTGCTATTTAAAAAGCATGTAGAAAATATTTCTTAAACAGAAATCCCATTTCTTGCCCTGAAATTTCCCTCAGAAGTGTGGAGTGCAGCAAATAAACCCTAGTTGAGGAGAAGGGATGTTTTTAATATTTTTAATGTTACTTGGATGTTTTCTTCCTGTCTGTGCAGTAATTTTGGTTGTTGGTTTGTTTTATTTTTGCTGATCCTTTGGATATCTGTAGTTGTTATTTTCAGTGTCGTGCGTGTAGTGCTCTGAAAAGGTGTAAAAACGTGTTCAGCACTGGCTAAACCACTGTAACGTGGGGATTAAAACAGTAGTGGTCACAGGCTGTTCTGTGTTTGAGTCAGGAGAAGGAGGTTTTTGGCCAAGGATGAGAAATCTGTGTTGGTAAAAGGATGCTGCTGAATACTTTAAAGACTGGCTGCGGGATGAGACCTTAATTGAAGAAGCCTTATTTGCTTTCTCCATACTGCAATGATGACAGAGCTGCAAGTCTTTCCTTTCCACTCAGGTATGGTAAGAGATTCTGCCTTGTTGGCTGAAGAGGAAAACATGAAACCTTACCTTTGATCCATTTGCCCTGTTCTTTTCACTTAGTGCCAATACAAGAGTAAAAGCCAAATTACGTCAAACTGATTAGGTGTGCATGTGGTAAGTAGCAGATGACCCATCTGTTCTGTTGTGAGTTTGTTTGGATGGGAGCACCTTGTGAAACTGGAGAAATTGAACGCCAGCTGAACACACGTTCAGGAGTGGTGTGGTGTTTCTTATGGGATTTACGGGCTTGCAGAAATTTTAGAAAGATAAAAAGAGGGAGCAAGATATACAACCCCATCAGCTTTTTGTACCATTTGTTGAAGTCATTGCTTTGTACCTCAGCTGGTTTGACCTCAGGAGTTAGCAACTGTTCTTCCCTGCTGTTTTACTGAGAGTCTGAAGAATCTGGTTCTCATCATGTCAGCAGTAAAATGGAAGAAAGATAGGAGCTACTGGCAGCCATGTGCAAGGCAACAAGAGGGAGAGTAGAGAGAATGGTTGGAGGCTGTGAGTAGGTTGTCCCTTACTCATGTGAGTGTTGAGGGTGTTACTTCAGGTCCTACGGGTGTCAGTCACCGCAAGTGGAACCTGCTCTTTGGTCTTAATTTCATCCTTCTTTACACGTCCTTTCTTTACTATGGAAAGGATATGGAGCACTAAACTGCTCATCTCAGTGCAGTGTGAGAGTTTCCAAGGAAAGACACAGTCAGAGGCTAACGCTAATAAACTACCCTCAATAGAGGAGTGGTTTTGTTGTTTGAACCCACAGCCGTGCCTCTCCTGTCACGCCTAGGCCAAAAGTAAACACAGTGATAGTGCAGGTAGCAGTACTTAATGAGGAAAATGAAGGTAATGCTGCTGTTGGAAAGCCTGGGCTCCATACTGCTACTCTGAACAGGCCAGGAAGCATCTTAGGAACCTGAAGAAGGAGGAAAATGCCTGTTGTTTTGGTTGATTAGAATCTCACGGGCTGGCTGCTTTTTCAATCAGGTAAGGGTATGTGTTTCCTGTTTGCTTCCCAGAGACTAGAAGCAGGACATAGTTACAGCTCCTGTGCGTCTTTGCAGTTGTTTATGGATTTTATAACAGCTTTTTGTAGGCCAAGATATACTTTGAAGTGTTTTATTAAAGAGATCACTGAATTTTGTATTACGGTATTTTCATCTTACAACTACCATGTCTACAGAATGAAAAGGTCAGGTGTAACAGAGAGCAAATGGTGTGAGATTTGTCTTTCCTACACTGAGTACATTTAACCAAGAATAACTGTGCTTTAAGCACAAGGAGTGAGATTGTTGTGTTGAGGTTTTCTTTCTTGAATGGAAATGAATTTCTGTTGACAACCTGGAGCAGGTTCCTTGTGCTCTGTTTTCTTGTTGACTGCTGGAAAACAAGCTTTGTTTACTCTTTGCTTATGTTAAGTCTTCTGTACTGTGGAACATGATGAAGCCCAGGAGAGGGAAAGGGTTGGCACTGGGAGAAATGAAGGTATTATTTTGTAGAGTCTTGCTCCTGGGGAGGAATGACTGCAAGCATCAGTACAGGTTGGGGGCTGATCTGCTGGAGAGATGCTCTGCAGTGCTGGGTGTCCTGGTGGACAACAGGTTGGCCATGAGCCAGCAGTGTGTCCCTGGGGCCAAGAAGGCCAATAGGATCCTGGGGTACATTAAAAAGAATGTGGCCAGCAGGTCAAGGGAGGTGATCCTCTCACTCTACTCTGCCATGACGGGGCCACACCTTGACTACTGTGTCTAGTTCTGGGCTCCCCAGTTCAAAACAGACAGGGATCTCCTGGAAGGAGTCCAACAAGGGCCACAAAAATGATTAAGGGCCATGTGCTGCTTGTTGCAGTGTGCGTGCCTTGACTGCAGAAATTCCAAATCATGCATCAAAATCAAAACAGTCCTGATAAATAAACTACTAGGAGGACAGTGGTATTTTTATGTGATCCATTATGTGGGTTTTGGCCGTTCTGAAGCATAACCTCATAATAATGCAAGTCAGATTTATGAGGCATGAGTAAAGACTTAAGGTTGATGGACTGCTCCGCAGGATTTTGCCTAAACTCACCTATCTGAAATGACAGGTAACTGGGATCACCTACTAACCAGTATCTTCATCTGTTTCACTGATAGCTGTGTTGTGATCCTCCAGTACCGAAGTAACTTGTTCAAAAGCACCCTAACTGGATGTTTTGGAGATGTGATGGAATTAGCACTTTCTGTCTCTTAATTTCATCTCAAATCAAAAGGAAGTTTCTCTTCTCTCTGTCCTGTTTGCTCTTTCAGGATTTGGGGAACGATGGTTTCTGCAAAAGTTGTTTTCTTTTCCTTCCTTTGTAATAAATAGTTTTGCAGCCTTTATCTGTGTCCATCAGTGTTGCAGAGCATTTTATATTTTTGTTGGAACATGTTCTCTTGCAACTTTTGACCTGAAAGAATTTCTGCTTCCTGAGTGTCTTGTTGAACTGGAAAAAATGATTGTATGCTTCAAGGGTCATAAAAAGGGTTTCCTATAATTGAAAATGTTTTATTTTATCTTTTGGCTATAAATATAGTTATGATCATGGTACAATGCTTCATTTGTTGTAATTGCTTTCTGGAGTAATGTTGTTACTTATGTGTGTGTACATGTATACTTCAGGATACGACATATATGTATTTTTCTTTTCCTCAGTTATATTTCTATGCTGCTTTCATCATATGTTCCTATTGTCACTAGTTCCTGTTGAGTTTTCTTTTCTGCTACCACTGAATTCCATGTTTATTTCTTCTTTTCTGTTCTATTTGCTTTTTTTAGTCTCATTGCTGGTACAATGATGGGTCTCATCCTCTTGATTTTCCTGAATGTTGGTCTTAGCTTATATCTAATGCAAGAGGTGAGTTGTTTCCACCTTTAATGACAGTTTTCAGTTTTTAGAAGACTGCAATCTCTGATGTACTCCATTTTGAATACTGTGGCTGACAAAGTTGGTATGGAGTCAGTTGTCCTCTTTTCCTCATCCCTGTGCAGTTGGAGTGGCCATGTTGGATTGCAGACACTTCCGTGCAGGCACTGGGGCTGTTTCTGAAGTTAAAGAGGTCAAATCTATCTTTTTTTTCTGGCTTTTGCGGCTGTGGACAGTCAGTAACGTCACCAAACACTACAGGCTAATTCCTGCATGGTTAAGTTTGACCTGAAGATAAGTACAGTTTTTGTCTCTTTGAAATGGAAACCATGGTAAATTCTTCAAGGCAGTGAAGGGGAGAGGCCTGTGATTAAATATTTGTGGGAGCTTGTTTACAAAGAACACAAATAGAAAAACATAAACTGGCTAAAATTCAAGAATGCCAAAAATATTCCATTTTGAAACCAAAAATTAAAACCGATGTGTAAGAGCATTCAGTGTCTGAGGTTTTTGTCGTGTTTTTGGGGGAAGCTCTTAATTCTCCAGCCCCATGACTATGCTAGCACTCTTTGATGATGTGTTGTACTTCTTTTTGCTTTTGTTTAAACTTCTCAACACCTAGTGTATGGTATGTGATCTTCAAAGCTTTGAAGTTTATTATTGTCTTACAGTGGAAAGTGTACTTTTTAGATGCAATGTCTCAGTAGTTTTCTTTATATTTCTTCCTGGATGTATCCTTCAAAAACAAATATTGCAGGGTTCATCCTGTTAATTGAACAGCATCCTTCACCCTTTAAGTGCTCCAGCAACTACTGGTGTTATAAGCATGCTCATTTTCATGGAAAAAGTGTGTTTCTTTGTGGATGGTGAGTTTTATTGCTTTTCTCAGACCGTGAGTTTTGATTGATTATACTTGCTTAAATTTAGGTTTGCATGTGATTCAGAGACCTTTTCTGATGGCTTAGTGTTCAAGCTGAAAACAGCTAAAGCTGTCTCAAAATTGGTTAGTTTTGTTGTTGTGTAGAGATGTAGCAAGCTGCTGGCATAGGTTAACAAAAAAAGAAGTATAATGGCTTTACACAAATGTGTGTGTATGTATGCATAATGCATAAACAGATTTTTAATGCTTTGGAATCTTTTGATTCAAACTAGAGGGAATTGGCAATTTTTAATGTTTGGTGGCTTTAAGAAGAATGAAGCCTTTTTTTGCATTTGTTTTTTGAAAAAGCTCAGAGAAGGATTAAAAGGTGAAAACGAGTAGGGCTTTTAAATAATCTAGTATGCTAAACTAGATGCTTGCTGGTGATGCATCAAATTGTTTAGTGTCTTCAAAGCTCCACCCAATTATAAAGTCTGTGGTTACAGGTGTGAGCTAGGTATATTTTGTACACATTTACATTAAGCTAAAGATAATTCTATAGGGATAACTTGTCATGCTGAATAACACAGTGCCAGCTCATTTTATTGATGTGCCTTTTGCTAGGTACCACACCCCTGGTAGAAAAAATAAGTTTAGTAGGTATACTTTAATATTAAACTTAAACTTGAATATACTTCATCATGAGCACTGCTGCCCTTGTACCACACATTTGTGTCTGCTTATTAGGGCACGCACACTGTTGTATGTTTAAGCCACAGTCATGGCTTTCCTCTCTGGGTTTCACAAAACTGACACAAGCTTTTACCTTTCACTGACTTTGCTACAACCTTTGAAAGCTTCTCTAATGTTTTTGTTTTGTTTGTTTGTTTTTTTCCCTCTTGTCAGTGGGCTACATTTTAGTCACAGACCATGCTGAGGTGTCAGGGTGAGCTTGACTTGAGCATGAGAGGCGATGAAATCTTTTAAATGCATTTCTAAATATACACATGTGTACCAATGTAGATTTTTCTTGTGAAGGCTGTTTCTGTGTGTTTGAATGGATCTTAACTATGCCCCCGAAGTCTTATTGCTAACATGCATGCCCACACATTCCACTTTCCTATCCAGTTGTACTTCAGACTCAACAACAAAGGCTAGAAGAGGGCTTTGAGATTCAGCTCACTTGTTCTTCTTTGCCACTGTTGTTCTCTTGAAACGCACAGTAAGGAGGCAAGGTATTGTAAGCAGGAAACATGTTTCCCCACAGTATTTTATGCTTTGGGTATAAATATAGACAAATATAAAATGTGCTTGTTTTCTTGCTGGAGCCCTCTTTTTCCCAGGAGGATGTTTCATACTCTTTTTCATGAGAATGTGTAGTATCTCTAAACCAGTGAAATTTAAAGTTTTTTTGTGTGGAGTGGACCTGCTAGGAAAAAAATTGTCTCCACCTGAAATAATGGTGAAGCCAGATGGCTGTGGCCACTTCCCTCAGAGACAGTGTGTGTGGTTT
Organism: Numida meleagris; assembly: GCF_002078875.1. NCBI lineage: Eukaryota > Metazoa > Chordata > Aves > Galliformes > Numididae > Numida > Numida meleagris. The sequence goes on along the minus strand of NC_034409.1, from coordinate 135,495,451 downwards.
CTTTTCCCTTCCAGTGAATAGAGAACAAACTCAGTCTGTTGTACATGGGCTGTGCTGTTTGTGCTGTTTCTTCATGAGGAAATAATGGCCTTAAGTTGTGCAAGGGGAGGTTCAGGCTGGATATTAGGAAAAATTTCTTCTCAGAAAGTGTGAATGAGGCCTGTGAACAGCTGCCCAGGGAGATGGTGGAATCACTGTCCCTGTGGGCTTTCAAGAAACATGCAGATGTGCCACTGAGGGATGTGGTTAGTGGGCATGGTCATGATGGTTTGATGGCTGAACTTGGATGACCTTAGAGGTCTTTTCCAACCTTTATGATTCTATGATTCACGTGTATACATCCTAAGGACACTGTAATTAAAATTCCTGAAGATGAGAGGTGAAGATATGAACAGTTGCTTGATCTTGAAAGATGGTAGGATTGAAATAATGCTATATTTGGGTTCTCTCAGCCACAGTCTTTGTTACATCCTGAGTTGTCCAGGATGTAACTGTGAATTTAGGAGATTTGAAGACTAGAAGGAAGCTAAGTGGGAGCAATGAGGGCAAACACAGTCAACACACTGGGTGGTTATCTCTCCTATTCTACTTTTGTGTTTTTGTGTTGTTTGTTTTTTTTCAGGGAGTAGCCAGCTTGCCGGAACATCCATCCTGTGTCTTACTGGATGGGTGTGGCTAATACCTTTCTGAAAAGGATATAGCTTCTCTTTCATTTGTTTTTAATCATTGAACAGTGACCAGAAAGCTTCCTTTCTCTCTCTTTTCATGTTTGGGAAGCAGTGACTGCTTTGTCATTATGTCAGGCTTCTGATAGTAGGAGTTATGTTTTCAGAGAGTCATGTTGCAGGTGAGACCAAATGCCTGCTGCTATTAACAGTAATATCTAGTCAATGCTGAGCAACATGCTTGGCTCTCACTACCAAATGTTTGAGACTGACTTTGTGCTATTAAATAAGAAATGAGTGTCAGTGTGTATACTTGTATATGGTATATAATATATTGTAGGATCTCTCTAGGATTGTTCTTCCCGAATCCATGTTACAGTTCAAGAGCTAGAAATAAAACTCTGGGAGTTGTGTTCTCTGTCTGTGAACTAGGCACCTCCACCATACCGGTTAGGTGACAGTGACTTGGAGACTAGACATAGATCCTGTTTCTGACATTGCAACGGATGTTGTTACCTGATCCAGGACAGGTCACTTGCTCTGTCTCAATTTTCATGGATGTGCTGGAACCCAAAGAGTATTTACATGACCTATGGGAGCGGTGAGAAGATTCATTCATTAATTTTGTGCTCTCATCAAAATAAAATAGTAATGATCTTGTAAAATAGAGAACAGTTAAGTAAAAACATTTCTAAGTAATGTTATTTTTTTTAAAAAAACCCACCTTTGATTTAAAACATTCAGTATTACTTAGGAAACTCTTGTAGTTTGACATCTAACAGAAAGCAATGGGTCTGAAAATGCAATAGCAGAATTTAAAATAATATGCCTAAATTATGTTATTCAGGCTGTATTTTAATGTCAGGCATTGAATAGACCTATCTCTCAATAGATTTATCATAATATGGCAGATTACTTGGTGATTATTAACAGTATGAGTGGTGAGAACAGATGTGGGGCACTCCAGCAAATAACCTCTGCTGTGGTCTGTGGGTGGCTTGTGATTTGTTTGGTTCTGCATTTATGGAACTGTTTGAGAGCTGGGCATGCTGAAGCTAAAACTGAGCTTTTCCCATCTGTAAATGGGATCTTGTGAACAGATGCAGCTATCAATCCAAGCTTTTTTATCCTCACTGTCCTCTTTCCTTGACCCCTCTTGTCAGGAAAGGGCTCTTATAACATCTTCAAGTGAGGGAAATCAGTCTGTTTGTTTTCACATGGTTGTTGCTGTCACTCATTCATGGGCTGGCTCTTTTTATCAGGGAGTCTCCCTTGTTGGTAGTTAACCCCAAGTGCATTCATTGTCAGGTACTCCATCACCAGATGATTACTTTAAAGGATCAAGTAAAGCAAGGCTGAGCATTAGTATCTGAAAGATCATACAGAGTATTTTGGTTATAGTTATCTATATTATCTATTTCCTTGATTTCCCATTCTCTTATGGATAACATTTGTTTCAACTTAAAGTCACATTACTTGAATACATATGTTTCCTTTTGGCAATTCGTACTGCTTTTGGTAGAATTCTTCATAGGGGACAGGTGCTTAATGAGTTTATCACCACGCAAAACACCCTAGTTCAATTCTGTCAAAGACTGGGGTAAGAACTTCAGCAGTGTGACGTGCTCAGTCCATTTCTGAGGGACTTCTGTCTGTGAGCTCATTACAAAATTTCCTTGTGTGGAGAAGGAGTTAAGGGTAGTTAGAAAAAGGCTAAGATGGATTTACAGGACAGGTTTAAAACTAGTCCTCATAAAGTGAGATTCTTGACGTGCCACAGATATTTTTTTTCCTATTGATGGTGTTTGATCAGTACACTTGTTCCCATTTAAAGTCAATACGTGGAATCTAACGTGTGCCAGCACTTGATGTAGGAAAGCAAAACGTGGTAAGTAAGCAGCAAGTGGCTAACCAGTGGAGGACGTGGTGCTGCTGAAAGGCGCAGTTGCTCTACGTGTAATTTGAAGAAAGGTATTGTGTCCCGGGTGCCTTGGCTTCAGCTGAAAGATGCAGTTCTGTGCTCTCCCTGCGTGCTGAAGACAAGCTCAGAGATAAATAGGTCACTGTCTGCTGAACTATTTTGCACTTAATCGATTAGGAGCAACATGACCTTAAGTCTGATCTCCTTGCTCTACAAAGATATTGCTGAATTGTGGCTGTTTCTGAAGAAATGCACAGGTGTGTTGAGTGTTTTCAATTTTTTTAGTTGCTAGATTGCAGATCAGGCAGGGTTTCACAGATAACATCCTTCTGAGGAAAATGTGATGGTGTGATTTAGTACAAAGGCAGAAGTTGTACTCTTTTGTTTGCTGTGCATTTATATATTTTATTGTTATGAGTACATTTTATTGTTATGAGCTTGTGTGTGTTTTGTGCTTGTGTAGATTTGCTGTGTGTCCTTTCTTTGTGCCTGTGTTTCTCAGTCCATCACGTGGATCCACCGAATCTGTTCCTGCATTTCACGCAGAAAGCACTTGGTTCAGGATTCGGTCACACGGCGATTATGGCAATCAGAAGCACTGCTAAGACGTAAGAGGAGAATCTGCTGTTGTAGCCATCCTGCTGTCTCTGGATGTGGGCTTTAATTTTCAGTTTGTTGCAATTCGTATAAATACCAATTACATAATTTGCCCTGATCCCTATTTGAAGTGTGGGGGAAGCACGGTTTCTTTCACAGGATGTCATTTGTCATCCCCTGGTTGTTAGTATAGGAGGGCTAATCTCAAATGCATTATTTCTTAAATTCCTTCAGTCAAAGCTTTCTATAGGAATCTTGTTTCTGTTAAGATATAAATGAAACAGTGGAGATATTATTTGCTGTTAATAGTGCAGCTACAGTCCGTTGTAAAACTGAAAGCGTGTTTTGTGAAATAGGGACAAGCAAAAATTGCTTCCTTATTCTGGTGCTTGAATTCACATTTCCAGTTCTGTTTTCTGGTTTTGGTATGCATGACTACTGCAGAGAAATAGCAGAGAGAGCATGGGACTAATGGACTGGTGTCTAACCTGCAGTTGCTGCTTTTAAGATGTCAAATTTAAATGAAACAGGTATGTAAAGAGTGGATCTTCTACTTCATATTGCTAATTATATTATCTACAAGTGAGTCTCCAAGTGCTCTGCTTCACAGCAGTGCTTCATGTTACAGTGGATAATACCTGAAGGCATGCTGCTTAAGGGAAATGAATGAAGGATGTCAGAAAGATGAACCTATAGCCAGATTGAAAATGTGGAGTGATTAAAAACATTCGGAGTGAATACTGATTGTTGTGTGCATTTCAATACGTGCTGAGAGGGAAGGGGTAGTTCTAGGAAAATGGATATTATTACATGAAAGAGGGGATTTCTGTTTTAAACTGCAGAACCAGGAGATGCTTTGTGTCAAATCATGGTGATACGCATATTGTTGTGCTAGGATGATTTGTATAAATTGCCAGATTAAAAATAAGGTGCTTTAATCTGTATGTGATTATTGAGAAATAAATTAGCAGGGCTGGTTTTGTTAGCAATTGCTTCAACTCAGTTTTCATCTTGTCTGCCACCACTTCTTGAGCATGTTCATGGTGACCCTGTTAGAAGACTTTGTTCTCAGAGCTTCAAAGGGGACAGAGGTGGTGTTCCTTTCTCCAGTACTCTGATTTTCCTCTCCAACCCAGAGCACTGCACAGGATGCACCTTGTGTCTCCAGTCAGCAACAGGGAAAGAACACAAGCAGAGGTCTCAGATCTTTCTATTCTCAACCCTTGGAAATTTTCATGATTTCCCAGGAAAAAAAAGTCTCTTAAGGGAATTCCTGTGTCAATACATCTACAGGCGTGAGGATAGGAAGATAAGAAAAATGATGGATAAAGTGAAAAGAGATAATAATGAATGTGAGATATTTCTGTAGGACTCAATTCTCTATTCTGCTTAAAGAATTTGCAGATAGCTGTGAATTATTCTGGTTTTCAATATGTGAATGGGGATGGAAGTACCTCCCGACTTGTAGGCACATCTCAGGAGCAGGAGTAAGGCATGTCCCTCTCCCTGAGGGACTGGATCCCAAAGAAAAGTCCCACTGGGAGATTATCCTGATTCTCTTTTAGGTAGGGGAAATGTGGAAAGAAGACTGGAGTTCCAACAGAGGTCCTCTGTGTGTGCATGTAATTGAGATGAGTGTTCTTAAATCTTGTCTATTTCACTCATTTTTGTGGTGAAATTAGGCTCCCTTCTGCCTCAAGTCAGAGATGGTGCATGGGAGAGTCGTGTGTTTGGAAATGAATGGCACGGGTGAATTGCCAGCACTTGTAGCTCGATATTGAGAATATAGTCACAGATCGGTCTGGTTTGGGAGAAGACTTAAAGATCATCTGGTCCAACCCATCTGCCATGGGTGGAGATGTATATCACTAGATCATACAACAGATAACATATTAAAAAGCAGTCATACACTGGAATTTATGCTGGATAATATACTACAGTGGGAAGGGATCTCTGCACCCAGCAGAGCTGTTGTTGACATGGGACCTTTACAATCCATGAAGGGTTGTGAACAGCTCTGAGGAAACAAATCATGGACTGAGCTTCTCAGAAAGCAGTGCTACTTTATTATTACTTTGGGATGTTTCTTCTTCCCTTGTTCTTTAGAAATGCTGTCCCTTGGTTTTGCTATTTTAGTTTTGTTCTCCAGAAAACTGATATATTGTACAGCAGTAGACAGATTTTTTTTTTTTTAGCCTGGGGTACAGCAAGTGTGTCAACATCACTAAATTTTACCCTATTCTGAATTCATTTTTGAAGCCAATGTACTGAAGTTAGGACACAGGTTAGTTTGCATGAGTTCACTTTTAAGGCCATGGTATCCTTTCTGAATTTGTGAGGTGGGCTTGGGGACTTCTGGACTGGGAATTCCTTCAAAATTACAGAGAAGTTGAGGCTGGATGGGATCCCTGGAGGCCACCTCATCCAGCTTCCTGCTCAAAGCAAAATTAACTTTAAAGTTGAAGAGTTGATGAGTTTCTCAGAAATTTGTCCATCTGAGTTTTGTACATTTCAAAGGGTAGAGAGTGCCTGGCCTCACTGGACACTATGCTTCAGTGCTTGACTACTCTAGTGGTGAGTTTCTTCCCTTGTATTGAGTTGAAGTTTCCCTTGCTGCAGCTTGTGACTGTTGCCTCTCATCCTTTTGCTGTGCAAAGCTTCTACAAAGACATTCTCTCCTTTCTAATAAGCATTAGTCACATTTAAAAAATTGTTTCAAACTTCTGTAGAGTATCTTGGCACTGTCATTGAGAATATTAGACTGGTATTTACTAGGATGTCTGGCCAGGTTTTTACAAGTAAATACTTGTTTTAACACTGCTTATATGGCTGTTTTTTGTTCTTTTGCTTTTCTGTTTGTTTTAACTTGCACTCAGTCTCAAAGGAGCACCCTGCTCCATTTATGGACAAAAGATTGCTTAGAGGAGAATGCCCAACAGCAGGGAAGTTCAAGCTCCACTTGCTCTTTTGCCTCTTTACTGCACGTGATGAGTGGGAGACTGTTCCTCTCATCATTACCATGTTATCTTGGAATGAAAGGACCCTTGCATGGTGTTGGTTTTTGTTGTTTTTCCTCAGATGTTTTCATAGCTCCTGTTTCTCAGGCACTTGCTTAAGTATCAAATACTCAGGACTCCTTTCATTTCCAGGACATTTCTCTTCCAAATGCAGCCTTACTGCATTTCTGTTCTGCACAAAAGTCTCAAAGCCTTTGAAAATGCAAGAGCAGTAGCTCACAGCTACATTTTTTTAAAGACCATGGTTTTTATAGAACTTAATTCCACAAACTCTGTGGAATTGTAGCAGTCGTGGAATTGTACATCAGAGTAAATGATGTATCTGTTCCCTTTTCAGTTAACATGATGAGTGGGTGTTGGCTTCAAGCGCCAAGCGAAGATTTTGTGTTTTACTTGAGAGGATGGACCATGACTCCTCTTAACGAACGCACAGCAATTTGTTATTTTGTTTTAAACATGCATCCACTTAGTACTTGGTGCACAGAAAACATGGAAATTTTTTGTTCCAAGAAGCTTAAACAATTTCCCTGTATCCCTTACAAGGGCAAGCTTCTGAGAGAGTGCTATCAATCTGTGAATTTAAAATGTAGCAAAACAGCCTCTCAAAATAGAGTTGACATCCACTTAGATTGTTTCATTTATAGAATCATAATCTAATGTTTGTTTAGAGTTGTGTTCTTTCTATTGCAGATGAGAGAAACTGAAATAAATCCAAGAAATTATCTGTATTGATTTGTTTTGCACAGTCAGTTTCCATCAAAAATAACCCAGTGCTTACAGGGCCAGAGCTTTATTTAGCAGAACTTGATTAGTCATTATAGCAATGTGCCAGATTTCCAGATTAGATAATGAGTGGATGCTTAATTTGAGACCTAAAAGAGGTGAAAATGCATCTCTCAAGTGAAGGAGGGGAGGAAGTATGCTTCCTGCCAAACTTCCAGCATGCTGCCTCCAAAGTGCTGGATGTGAGAGGCAGAGCTGGCTGTGTGCTGCCTGTGAGAGATCCTGAACTGTGTCTTCACTCTGTATTGCCAGAAAGCAGTTAATATTGGCAGTGCTTGATAGAGATGCAGTAGTTTTCATCTTTTTAAGGACATTAGGCATGAAGCTGTAGAGGATCTGGAGCTACTCCATTACTGGTTCTGTTGTTGGCTGGGTGACATGGAACAGCCACTTTGTCCACCAGCTGGTCAGCCACATCTTTGTAAGCCATCTGTAGACAGAGTTCTGGGTGTCAGGAAGCTCACAGGCAGCTGGAGGTAAGCACTTCTTAGCTGAAAATTTTCTTCAACAAATGAACCACTTGATGAATACTTGGCTTCTCTTTTGTGCTCTCTCTCACATCTATGAAGTTCTGAACATCCCCTTTCAAACCATTGGTTTATAACTCTCTGGCTCCATGGAAAAGTGTGCTTGTGCCCAAAAAAAATATTATGTTGTTTTTTTTTTTACCATTACCTATGTTGTTTGTTAGAAGTGATTCAATTCAGCCTCACTTTTGTTGAAACGCCCATGGTTGTTAGTGCAGTGTTATGCTGCGGAGCTCCACTTAAGGTCCCATTTCAGTACTTCAAGCAAAAACACTGTGTAGGGCTATACCACAGCACTGCTGGTTGGTTATACTCCTTGAACGCATGAAGAATAACTTCTCTTCAGGACAGCTGCTTTCAACTATCTTCTACCACCCTGCTGTTTTATAATGGGATTTCAGTTTCCTAATGAAGACCAAAAGCGTACCTTCTTAACATCTTATCTTTCTTCCAAGATACTGTTCAAAAACAGTGTCTGTTAAGTAGAGTTTCCAGGTATTTGTGCAGCTGGTCCTGTGAGCATTCACTTTTCAGTTAAAGCTTTGGGGTATGTTTTGAGATGTGCACTTCTCTGCGGAGAGGGTTTAAAGTAGGGGATTGCAATGGAGAAGTGTCCTTGGCTTGGTTGCCTGAAAACTTATCTATTTTAGGCCATGTGCTTCTACTGATAATAGACCAATAGTTCTTAAGCTACACTGAAGATATCTTGTAATTTGTAAGTTCTTCTATTTACAGTTGGTCTTTATAGTTTCTGTATTGGTTAGACTGTTTTTCCCCCTTTGCAAGGCTTTAGTACTTAGAAAACCAACTGCATGTAATGAGATTTTATGCTCTGAGAGAATTATTATGGGAGTTTTGCTAAGTCTAACAGATTATTTTTTTAAATTATGTGGAGGGTTTATGATAAAGTACTGAGCAAGACACATCTGGGTCAGTCACCTTCTTAGCACTTAAGTATTTGCTGGGGAAGTGTTCTCTGCTGCCCTGTCAGTATCTAATATTTCTCTGCTTAAAATATCCTTTGCTTTTTGCAAAATCTGGTCCTTGGAGATGACTTTAAGTACCTCTAATACTTCAGAAATATTTTTATGCTATACACTCAGTATAATTTGGGATATTAAGGACTTCTAATGCTGCAGTTTTGGCAATATCTGTTAACTGTATTTTGAGAGCATGGTTCTTAGCAGCCTGAAACCATTCTGCAAGAATAGAGAAGTGCTTACTATCAGGCAAAAGATAAATTCATTGACTTTCTTCAGGACATCCTGAAACGGGAGTGAGACTGTTGTGTTAGCAATACCATGCCATATGCACCATGTGAATTTTTGCTTCTGTGTCATGGGTCCATGTGACAGTCTTGCCGTCCCTTGTCTCTGCAAGTCCTCTTTGCTGCTGACAAAAGCTACAATATAAGGTGGCTGTGTGGCATGATTCAAAGTTCCTCATCTCATTTTAGGAAGGGAATAATTATCATGACTTGAAATAGCACAAAGAACATCTCTTTTTCACCAAAACAAACTAGATGTGCTTAAGTACCGTATAGAGCAAAACCATGTCAAAACAAATCAGTCAAGTAATTCTTTCAGATTTCTTACAACTGAAACTTTTCCCCTCTAACTCCTTATGTGATTTATCTTGGTTTACATTTTCCTCAAGTATAGAGAAACACTACGTCTTGCTGATCCCAGTGTTGACTTCCTAATTATTTCACAGCTTTCTTCTAGTTACAGATTAGCTCATGTTCGATCACTCTTGTAAAATGACCTTAAAGCTGATTTCCTGAGCTCTGGGACTATAGAGTATGTGCATCAAGTATGTAGATGTGACTGATGAAACAGAGTAAGAAGGTGTCGTTTTTTGCATTCTCAGTGTCTTGTATTTCTGTTACATACAGAAGAGAGAATAATATTTTTTCCAAGGTTTGTGCTTTGAGGTGATATTATATAGGGAAACTAGGGCTAAGAATTCTGGTGCCTTCTGCAAAAGAGTGGTGGAAGAAGGAAAAGAAAAAAGACAAGGACATCCTTCTGCATGTTCTCAAATCCAGGAGTTTTAGAGAAATGTTTGACAGCTAACCAAGATTTTGTTTTCTTTCGAAGTATGCTTTTGAGCAGCTATTTCACTATCTGAGCAAAGAAAAAGGGGACTGCTATACTTCTTGTCTTTTCATGCCAACTCAGCAGCACTGCATTTGCTGTATGCTTCAACAGTTTTTAAAAGAAGGATCAGTGATGAATCTCCATACAAGAAATCAGACTGTCATCCTCACAGTCCTGTAGATAGTGAGGTGCCAAAGCTCCAACCCCGTGATCTGAAAGAAGAAACATACGGATGAGATTATTTTTTCCTGAAATTGCAATTACAGGAAGCAAGAGTGATGAAGAGAATGAAGCAGATTTTTTGGTAGTCATCTATATAATGTAAAGATTTTTGTTTTTCTGTTATTTCTCACTTAAGGGAAAGTTATTGACCCCTATATTTAAATGGAGAAAGTGTCGTCTTCTCTAGATACGATTAAAAGAACAAAGTTATCCAGTTTCATTTTAATGGAGTTATTTAAATATTACTAAATTAGGGGTTATGGAAAGTGCTGCAGAAATATTATGAGCTGTGCTAAAGATCTAAGCAGTCAGGAATTCTTACTCAAAGTGCCTAAGTGAGAATTGAGCTTGGGAGTGATGTTCCTTCTGTTATAAACACTTTAGATTTTCTTTGACAGTACCAGTTCTGAGTCTTAACTCAATTAGATCATTACTCAACACTGAAAATGTATGGGATTACACAGTAGACTGTTGTAGCAGTGGGCTATATAGTCATACTGTTGTGACTTGTACTGTAGCAATAGGCTGTAGAGTCCTCTATGTCCTTGACTCCCATGGTAAGATCTTTAAAATTAGGCTCCATAAGCATGAATGGAATCAGAAGCCATACAGAAAATAAGCTGATGTTAACAGTGCCATAGAAGTGGAAATGACAAAAAGTATGATTCAGTTAAAAGCACCTTAACTTGAAGATGGGTTTTTGTGCATCAGGGTTCTTGAAAGGAAATTATCCTTTCTGTAGGCTCTTTGCTTTTATAATAAAAATCTCATGTACCTGCATCATTTGAAATATTTATTGGACACTAATGCCCTATGAAGCTATTTGAAGTGTTAAGTTACTTTATTTCTGATTTTGCTAGTAGTTGAGATGCTGGTGCAGGTGATGAATTAGCATTTCCTGCTTGCTAGTTCTCCAGACATTTTCTCCAGAAAGTTGAGGGAATGTGGTTTTATCCAGATTGTAATCTCCTTCCCAACTATCCTTAGAGAGAGTTGTGATTTGCATGCAAATTCATGGGAATTAGTTGCTTGCATTTTCTGGCCTTTTAGTTTGATGGCAGTTTAGTCAAAAATAATAGAAATGAGTTCTTCCATGGGATATCTTGGGCTGGAGTGATGTTGATACTTTGCTATGTGTACTTCCATGAGATACTTGCAGCCAGGTTGCACTGATTACAAATAGTGCAAGATCAGGGCAACTTGGTCAGCAGCTGTTAGGGTTCAACATACCTAACCATAGAGCTCCCAAGCATCTCTATTCAGCAGCATCTTTTAAAATTCCATTTAAATAATTCCATTTAAATAAATTTGCAGAGTTGTCATTGTGTTTTGATGCCTTTCTTAGTTTCATGTGTTGGTGTGTGGAAGAGAGCTGTCTTCACTATGTCTGCTTTTCTGGCCTTTCCTGGTCTGGGGCTACACAAAAGAGATGACTGTTGGTGCTGGTGGCTGGAGGAGGAAAGATGGGAAGATGAAGAGAGAAGAATGAGGAAATGAAGGGTTTCCCCTGGGGCTGAGAGAGATGAAGGGACTGTTCTAAAAGTCATTATCTTGCAATTATAGTTACCGGATGGGAGGATTGCTTTAATAAAGAGATTCTTCTAATGAAGACCTCTGTCATAAAAGACATTTAACTCTTTGGGTGGGTAGGCTGTTCCAGAGGAATCAAAACCAAAACTGATCGAGAACAAGTCATATTTCTTCAATTTAAGGCATGTATTTAATAGAGAAGCCATTGTCACATTGTCAGGGCAATCTTGCTGACTCAGCAAGATGAGGCAGGAAAATGATTTCTACATTGCTTTATGGTGTGTTACTGGATTCTGTGCTGAAAGGCATAATTGGGTCCATGTGTGTACAAAAGCACAAACAGGGTGGCTTTCAAGCTAATGTAAAGTGATAGCCATAGAATTTTATACAGACCTACTCGTAAGGATGGTCTTTAATTTAAAATTAAAACCATTACAAGTCCTGTTAGGAGACCTTCAGCATAATGTTGATACAGTTTGCTCAAACTCATCTCTGGTATTGTGTTGTTTGAAAATGGTTTTGCTTCATGTCAGACTAAATCTGAATGAGATAAGCTTTAGTTTCTTTGTAGAAGAAAGAGGAGCCTTTTTATTGATAAGAGAAAACCTTGACCTGAGTGACACGGACCATTTTGTAAGATCCATTTTTCTTCAGGGCTTCCTCATACCAGACAACTCAAGTATGAGTTTCTTTGTGCCCTCATGATCAAACTACTCAATTATAATCCTGCTTCACTTGAGATGTAGGCAATTGCTGCTGCTTATTTGGGGTCAGGGCTCTCTAAGCCATCTTCCTCCCTCGTAGAGAGACAGCACTATTAAAGCAAGATTTCAAATAGAGTTAGAAGGTAGTTTTTAAATGTATTTATTAAGAGAAACAATCTTTTCTATGTTAAAATCATATATTTAACTCATCCTTCTGTGTTAGTAGTACTTAGTGTGTATTCTCTTAGATTCAATTTCAACACAAGCTCTTGTGGTTTTTTAATTTTAATTTTAAGAACCTCTAGGTGTTTGCTTAGGAAAAACATCTTTCTGCATTCCTAGCTGTTGTGTGTTCAGTTTTAAAAAAAAATAAAGTTATTGCTACTTTCTTTTTATTATTAAAGAACCTTATTTTACTATTTTATTAGCAGCTATGAAAAAAATCATGGACTGTGTGAATTTTGTTTCATGTGAGTATGCCCATAAAAATTCCTTAGAAAACAGATTTTTTAAAATAACTATTTTAATACTTGCTTAATTAGCTTCACTAAAATGGAAATAGTCCCTGAAGAACAGAGCAGGTGGCAGGTTCTCTGCTTAAAGGATATTAAAGAAATATAAAGAATTTAAATAAATTATTTTCTCCAGATCTGTGAGCCAAAGGAACATGTGCCCTCATATACTGCTCAGCATGTGCAAGCTTCCATTGCCGTCTAGGGAGGACACCGCATAAACATGTGTTGATTTAAAAAAAAAAAAAATAAAATTCCTGCAAAGTCAGATTCAACTCCAGCCTTTGAATAACTCTTTATTTTGGGGGAATTCTAGATATAAAGAAAGTAATGTGGGGCAATGAATTTCTGGGCTTCTTCCCTGGAAGGAGACAGAGTGTTGGAGAGGGGAGAGCTGGCAGGGATTTCTGTCAGAATTGGTGAGAAGAGCTCTTGGGAGGGCAGCCTGCAGAGGAGACTGGGGAAACTGAAACACCATAAAATCCCCCTTTTGACCCTGTGAAGAGCCCCTTCCTGCTTGCTGAGAGGGTGATGAAGGGCTGCACTGTGCTAGAAGGGGGACAGGGAATGGAGACTGGGGGAGCAGGGGTCCTAGGGGAAAGAGTTAGATCTGAATATATGTGTTAAACTTGTTGGGGAGAGCTGGAGTGAGAAAAGGCATGAGTCTATGCCACGGGTAGGAACATCTTGTCTCTGATACAACTGTTAAAACCTGGGCTTGTTGCCTCTCAAGCTGAGATTTGATACTTGAGCATGGCAAACCCTCTTCCCACAGCCATCATGAGGAGAAGGATGAGGAAATGTTGCTCAGAAGTTTTACATATCTTACAGATTGGTTCTAACACGAGGTACTGTATTTGGAAGTAGCCTCTGTTTGTATGCTGGTTCCATTTTCCAAACTGGCAACAGAGTAGGTCACCAAACTGATATCCATGCACTAAAACAATTTCTGAAGGATGTGTTTGAAAAGTGTTTGTTCCTTTTTATGAACTTTTTTCAAGAAAAAATTAAATTCTGTCATCTTAAAGAAAACTGTATGACAGTGTTACAACGCTTCTCTGGGAAAGAGAGTAATGGATTTGGGTGTAATGAAGGAATTACATAAAAGAAAGAAGGGATTCTCTTTGTGTTGATATGTAAATACTAGGAAGTATGCAAACTGTTCTTACAAGCGTGAGCAGTGACTTGACAACTATCTTCCTCATTTGTGAGACTGCTGGAAAATGCTTTAACAGATTTTCTTTCCTTTTTAAATAATCCAATTTAGCTCCTAACAAAACATTAAAAAAAAAAAAGACTATTGAATTCACTTCTCAATCCTTATTGGCAGTTGATTTGTTCTCCCATCTTAATAGGATTGAACATAGCCTTCTTGCAAACAAGAATGAACAACTGATATTCTATGTAATATTAAATCCAAAACGCAATGCTCCAGAGTCAACTTACAGCATAATTTTTAAAGGCTGAGGAACCTTTTGTTAATTACTGTCAATGGCAAGTCTGGTTAGTAGTGATCTCCTTACAATATGGGTGCCTACGGTAGGAAGTCCAAAAGTGAATCCTGCTTATGTCCTATAAGAAAAAGAAACAAAACCTACCCCAACCAGCTCTAACTTCTGGCTAAGCAGAATGCTGAAGTACAGCACTGAAGCAATTAGGATTTCCTAGTCTACCTTGCATAAAGATTACAAAGTGATCAGATGCAGAACTTAACATCCTGTTAAGGCTTTGCAGCCCATATTGAACTATGTTGCGTGTACAAGTTTTGTCACAGCTCGTCAAACTGTTTTAATAGCGCTTGTGGGGAGGATGTTTGAGGAACATCTGTGTAAAGTACAGTCCTCGCTGACAGCTGCATGTGGACAGATTAGGAGAAGCCCTCCCTTTCAATGGAACTTGACTTTTCTTTCCTGGTGGGTGCTGCATAAGCATGGGAGTTGTAGTATCCAAAGTGCATCCAACCACATTAGTGTGTTTGGGGCACTTTGGCTTTTGCATTACAGCTGTCGTATCAACTACTGCATTTGTACTTTTGGGTTCCGTTCATCAGCTGTAGAAGGGCAAGTTGGTTGTTTCCCATCTAAATACCTGATAAAACTTTTATTCTTTAGTAGATATAACTTCACATATTTTTTTCTTGTTTTCTTATCACCAGTAAGAGTGGTGAACACAAATAACTGCTACTTTTCACTTGTCGCTGTAATTTCAAGGCCATATCTCTTAGTTCTGTTGTAATTAGTCCTATCTATTGGCATGTGTAACTTTTTGGATTTGGAAGATTAGTTTTTATCCATTAGATGGCATATGGAAAGAAAGATAATGTAATACTGTGGGTAAAATTTACAGCAAACAGAGAAGCAAGAGCAAATTTCCAGACTCATGACTTTTATACAGGCTTATTTGCTTTCTTAGTCTCATGGATGTTCTTGGTTTCTAAGTCTTTAGTTTTTGATGGTTACTGTTCATTCAAGTACATATGCTTGCTGTCCATCCTTTCCCACATCCTTTTGTGGTTTTCTTCTTCAGCCCATGACTGCTACAGGGTTCAAGTGCATCCCGTCAGGATGCTGAACACGAACAGCTTGGGAGTTCCCAGAGTTTCATTTTCTCACTTTGTTTCACACTATTTGTTATGAGTTTTCTCAAATTATTGCAGGTTAGCCCTGATCTTAACACACAGTCCACTTCCTGAAGCCTGCTGTGAATCCAAAAAAGCAAGCACCAGGTGAGGGGCAGTGCTGTGGCAGAGGGATTGCAGCAGGATGGGCTCCAGGAGGCTGTCAGTCTGCATGCAGGCATGCTGGCTATGAAGTGTGATTTTTAAAGTGAGACTTAAACCATGGGGAGGAAAATACTGTGCTTCCAGTGAAGGCATTTGATCTTAAGGCTTTGCCAATTGCAAAGGCTGTTGCTTCTGTCAGAGAGAACAGGGGACAACCAAAGCAGTGCTCGTGTCTTTGCATGGCACGAGTCAGGACAGTGATTTGATGGACGTCAGGAAGTAGTGATCCTTATGTGTCTGGTAGACATAATGTTGAGTTTCCCTGACTTACGAACATCTAGACTGCTTGATCATTATGTGCCAGATATTTACTCATTGTTTCAACACACACCTGCTTCATAATGTGCTTATGTGATAATAACAAAACCTACCTCTGTCTGTGACTAGAGGCACATTACGGAGTGCTTGCCTTTTTCTCCTTTTTCCTATTACCTACTGAAAAAGTTGCCATGGATCCTGTCGTATAGTATCTTCAGGTAAATGGGTCCACCTGCAGGCAGTGATTTGCAGAATCAGGGGTTGGCTTTGACTTATTAAACACTGCTGCAGGTAAGCTCTTTGTATTAAAAAACACGTACATGAAAAACAAAATCTATTTTTCCCTGGAAAGGGAAACACAGAAATAAGTTGGCCATCTGAGATTAAACTTGTAAAAGATCTGTTTCTAGTTTTTCCTTTAAGACATTAAGATGATGACATAACTGAAGGTCTTGAAAAAATGTAACTTGACAGCTAAACGTAACCACTTAAGGATCTGACCGCGTGGTATGCGGAGGTCTTCTGGATCAAGCAGCAGTTCACCGGATGCAGAAAACTAGCTCTGATTGGTGTGACCTTGACAGTAATCACAGCTGCTCTGCTGTCAGGCTGGCGGAAAGGGAACAGAGAAGTTCTGTTTCCCAGTATAAGTTCATGCTTATCTGGAAGAAGTAACTGCGCAGTTCTGGGGGCTGTTCTCAAATAATTGTAGCTCTTAGAATTGTGTGCACATGAGAATCGCTCATAAAAATGCAGGGATTTCCCTGCTATATCTGACATTTGAAAGGTCTCAGTAGGGCTAAATCCTGTCCTCAAGGGCCAGAGCAGTACTTCAGGGCAGGTAACATTTATCCCTATACCACGGCTGTATATTTTTACTTACATTTTCTGTGCATACTCACAGTTGACTGTTAGACTTGAGTATCTTAATGGCACTTAATGTACATTAAAAAACAAACTTATTTATGTAATGCTAGATTAAAACAGATGTTCAAAACCAAGCAATATAAATGCTAGGTTATTCTTCCACTGCTTTTCAGTGAGGCTAAATAGATAGAATAGTTAGGGTTTAGGCATTTCAAGAGTAAAACTTAGTTTCCTTGCAGGAACAATGTCATAGTTTAGTCAATGAGACAACTCTGTCATGCCTTGGAAATGGAGGTCTTTATTGTGGTCAGCAAGGCTTAGGTTTCTGCTTGACGTTCTCCTTCTGGAGGAAGTGCCTCAGCTCAGATTCTGTGGCAGAAAATTGAAAGCAATTGCCAATAAGCTGAGGTAGAAGGGCCACACAAAAGATGAGACAAAGATTTTACATACTGAAGTATGCATATGTGCACTACGTGGGGCTGTATGTCCAGTCTTGTTAGGCAGAGGGTGCAGAGCATAGAGTAACAAAGGTTATTCACCAATAAAATTTCCCTTTGGAAAGCAGTGATGTTTTCCATAGCTGCATGCTGCTCCTTCCATAAAATCCACTGAGGAGTTTGTAGGTGCTGGAAGTCCAGGAAGTGTGGGATGGTTTCAGCAAGGCCTGGAGAGCTGGGTGCTAATATGTACCTGTTCCTTTTTCATATGAGTTGAGAAGGTTTTAATAAAAATTATATTTGATATGTAAAATCTCACTGTTTAAGATCGTTCCTGAGGAATATTAACTTCACGGCATTAGGTTCAGAGACATGCAGTGTACCTTTCAGTGTCAGCAAATCCACGTGACTTTTAATTTTCTTTATCAATGTGCTTTACGAAAAGTTTATGAAAACTATGAAAAGTTCACCCCAGCAAACATTTGAAAGTCTCCAAGTATTTTCACATAGTTTTTCAAAATTAGGCTATTTCTTGGGTGTTTGTGTTCTAGTGCTGATTTTATTTTACTTACTGTCTGCTCAAAACAAATCTGCAGCGCTTTTTCTTTTTTCTTCCGCAGATGAAATCATGCATCAGGATATCATCCCCCTCTATGCTGCAGATATTCATGACCAGTTAAAGAAACAATTTGCTTATCTGTCAGGTAAGACTATGATGTTCCCTTACACAGGCACCGCTTGTGTATGGCTAGGCCTGTTGGGCTCTGACGGTTTCTGACTTCCCCTATTGGAGAGATCCATTCTTTATGAACAATTCAGAATAGACTACCAAGGCTTGTTATTACAAAAAGAAGTTATTCTGTGTTTCTTTGTTTTGTTTCTTTATTTTTCATAATGGAAATTTTCAAGTATCCTGGCTCCTGGAAAATGAACTAGAATGGGGCAGAACTGAGGATAGGAGGAAAGACTATGTGAGGGAAAATAATGGAATCATAGAATGTCATGGGTTGGAAGGGACTTCACAGCCCACCCAGCCTCAACCCCTGCTGTGGGCAGGGCTGCCCCCCACCAGCTCAGGCTGCCCAGGGCCCCATCCAACCTGGCCTTGACCACCTTCAGGGATGGGGCACCACAGCTTCTCTGGGCAGCCTGTGCCAGCACCTCACTGCCCTCTGAGTAAAGAGTTTCTTCATAACATCTAAATTAAAACTCCCTTCTTTTAGTTTAAAGCTATTCTCCTTTCTCCTACAACTACCAAAGACTGTAAAAAGTTGATCTCCTTCCTGGTTGTAGGCTCCCTTCAAGTACTGGAAGGCCACAGTGAGGTCTCCCTGGAGCCTTTTCTTTTTCAAGCTAAACAGGCCCAGATCCCTCAATTATTTCCTCATAAGAGGGTGCTCCAGCCCTCTGATCATCTCCATGGCCCTCCGCTGGACCTGCTCCAACAGCTCTATGACTTTTTTGTGCTGGGGGCCCCAGGCCTGGATGTAATACTGTAAATGGGACCTCAGAAGAGCGGAGCAGAGGGAGACAAACACCTCCCTATCCCTGCTAGCCACCCTTGTTTTGATGCAGCCCAGGATGTGGTTGGCCTTCTGGGCTGCAAGAGCATGCTGCTGACTCATGTCCAGCTTTTCTTCCACCAAGAGCCCCCAAGTCCTTATCAAAAGGGCTAATCTCAAGGAGTTCTGCCAGTCTGTACACATGTGTGAAATTGCCCCAACCCAGGTGACGCACCCAGCACTTGGCCTTGTTGAACCTCATTGGGTTCACATGGTCCCACTTTCTGAGCCTGTCCAGGTGCCTCTGGATGGCATTCCTCCCTTGTATTGTATCAACTGCACCACTCAGTTTCATGTTGTCAGCAAACATGCTGAGGGTGTGTTCTATCCCACTGTCTAGGTGGTTGATAAAAACGTTGAAGAGCACAATAAATAAGTAAGGAACTACTAAGGAGTCTGGTACACCCTGATCTAGAGCTCTTTACTCTAGATCTAGAGCTAACCAAGCCCTTGTTGGAAATGAGGGAGCACAGTGTGAATGTGCTGATGTGCTGTGATCTTGTAGGCCTCATCCTGCAGGCTAAGCTGCTACTGGCTCTGCTATCAGCTTTAATGCTGAACCACAAGCTGACACCTCAGACTTGGCCAAAGCAACGTCTGAGTGAGCACCACTACAGCAAGTTCCCCAATAGTCAGTGCCATGCTCAGACAAATGTAGCTCTGGAAGGGGTTTTTGTATTGGTATTGGTGCCTTTATTCTGTAAAGAAAACTGCTTCTAGACTAAAAAATGTCTCTAAAAGCAGCACAGGTGTATTTACACAGCACAGAATGTCTTTGTTCCTGGACTACCTTTGCCAAGTAAATAATCCGTTTCTTTGCTTGCAGGCATCAGTTGCTAAGCTTGGTCCATCCCAGTGCTGGGACTATGACTAGCTGCTAATGGGTTAAGGGACATGATGCCCCTGCTTGCTGATTACGCTGACAGGCATCTAATGAGCTGCTGGCTGTTTCTTTGTTGTTTTCTTCCTTGCCTTCCTGTCTGTAAGGCTTTTGCAAGTGTGCAGCAGTGAACTTACTCTCTCCCCTCTCCCATCTGGAGAGGGGAGAGCATGAGTGGCTTTGCAGAGCTACTCTGCCTCCTTCAGTATAAAGAAGGTTATACTCTCTAGGCTGAAGCTGGGCTGTGACTGTTCTTTTTGTCTCAGTCTCTTCCTGCATGAGATAAAAAGGTGCCCAGGAATGAAACAGTGTTCTGCTTTGCTTGTCAAAAGCTCTTAAAATCTCACTGTACTTGCAAGTGATCACTTATTATAACTAATTCCTTCCATATAAGCTGGACTAAGTGTGGGTCTATGGTAGTGGTTATTTTCTGTATGGGGTGATGGTAGCATGAGAATTTGTTTATGAAGTTGAGTGTTCGTGCTCCATTTGAGATGATGGTGTGTAAGCTACAATTCTTTTCTTGCATTTTTTTTTTTTACTTTCCAAGACCTTTCTTCTTAACCGGGGGCAAAAAAAAAGCTTAAATATAATATTATTCAAGAACCAGCCTATCTAGGCATTTGCAAGTAGTGTTTACATTTTGTCCCTCAGAAGTAAGTGGAAAACTGGTGATTACAGTAGATGAATGAAATCTCATGGAGTCCGATGGGAGTTTCTTCACCCTCTTATATTCTTGAGTTCACACAGCCACAAGCATCGTCAGCACTCATTAAATCTGCTGTGCAGTGGAGCTTAGTGAGAGCAGCCATTTGTTGTTCTATTTTATTCAGTTTATATGTAAGGCTCATATCTGTTTTTTAACTCACTTGTTTGCCTGAAATAGTAGGACAGCTGCATTGTTGTGGACTATATCTATAATATAGAAATATTCTATGTTATTATCAGGTAATTTGACTTACGCATTTTTGTTTCACTTGGAAATTCAGTTCTTGTATCTGAATATTCTCCTGCAGAACACTGAAGGTGTATTTTCTGTGCCATACCAGATAGCATTGTGAACAAAGGAACGGAGTTAGTATTTTGACACGTGCTTTATGTTCAATTTATTTGTTCTAGTAGTTGTACTACAAGTGGCTTTGCTGAGACACCACTTAAGATGCTCACTGTGTGTGAAAGGGGCATTTTATTTATTAATATAAAAAAGCTGCCTAGCAAATAAAATCTTAGGACGTGGCATAAAGTCCTTTAAAATGAAGCTCTCTAGATTACCAATACTTCTAGTAGGTAGCTTCTTTGTAGATATGGTGATTCACCAAGTGTCTTAGATGCATTTCAGTTTTTAGGTTTTGGAATTTTTCAACAGCAATGCAGCATGTACTTGAGAATCGCATCAGTTTCTCTAACAGAATATATCCAGGTCTCATGAGACGCTTGCTTGGACAGTGAATGAAACCCAGTCTGCTTCTGTGGTTGAAGACTAGCCCTTCCCAAGCTATTTCCTGTGTGGCCTAAATTGGGATTACTTGTCTCTTTTCTTTTCCAGGTACAAAGTAATCCACATCTCTCATTCTGTTAGATTATAATGCAAATAGTACAGGGACGTCAAAGTTAGGCTTGAAAAGAAACAACATAAAACAAAACTTTAATTCTTCGGTTTTTCAGCAAGCATGGCCAAGAGTTATTGCATCAAGGTGTTAGCTCTTCCTGTCAATGCTGAAGGCTCCAGCTGTTGCTCAGCAGTATGTCTGCAATCATGTGTTCAGTTCACAGTTAATAGGGACAAGCTTTGGACCAAGTTTTAAATCAGTCATTCACAAAAGAAGTTTATAAACTCAGTGTTAATATTTTACTTCAGGCCTAGCTGCTTACTTTTGTCTTTGGAGCTTTTTCTTTCTTTGGAACAAAATCTTTATTTTCAAGAATTGTTGCTATTCTTTTCATTGCTGCTTGTCTGTATTAGACATCCCGTTCTACATACCCAAACAGAACGTCCTTTTCTACGAGGTCCACTCTTTCACCCATCTTACTTTTTCTTCCTTTAGTTAGTGCTTGTGCAACCACTTTTCTTCCCCACAGCAAAGGCTTTTCTGCCTCTTTTTTTTCTTAAATCATCTCAAGGGACATTGGAATGTTCATTCAAAACTCTCTGGAAAATGTGCGTCCTGCTTACAGTCTCTCATTTGTATTTTATATTTTCTTATACGTGGATGTATTAAAATTAATGTAGATGAACAAAAGCATACAGACGTGCGTCTGCGTATATGCATGTGTAAATGATGTAAGTTATGCAATGTGCAAATGACACTTCAGGCCACCACAAGTACTGAGCCAACTTTTTCAGCTCACTTTCCCTTGAATGCCTCTTCATGCATTGCACAACTTCCAAAAAAAGTTATTTGCATTAAAGGCAGTATACATGAATTGCTATTTATAGTTCTTCAAGCAACTTGCATATTTATTAATAGTTGTTTTTCCTGCAGTTGAGGAAGTTATCGTTGTTACTGGCTTTCAAAATGCCTGGTATCTTTGGCCCTTTAAATTATCCTTGTGGATTACGTGCTTCTCCTTGCTCTCTGTAACCTTATTTCCTTGTCAGTGCTTTTGCTCTTTTCTATGGAAATGAGGTGGGAATATCTCCCTAGATAAACTGCTTCATGTGCACTGAGTCTGTAAAATTGTTTGAACCTATGTGTGAATTCTGCATCATATAGCAGCATTTGTTCTTAAATTTCAACATGGTTTTTTGTTGCACGTATGACATTCAGACTATATGTTGTGTATTGACAGTGGAAGAGGTAAATATGTAGCTGTTTGTCTCACTCAGGTGCAGAGTTAACTTCAGCTTAACGTTCAGAACATTAAACTCTCTGTCTGTAGAGATTTAAAAAATAAAACAGGGTCTCTGCTTTCTAACCCAGTGTACTTTCTGCTGATCAGACCAGGCAAAATGTAGCTTGTGGGGTAATACAAGTAAACATTGTTTCTCATTTCAAGGAAAAGGTGTTTTTAACAAATGCCTCTTCCTTCTCTTTTATCTTTGCAAAGGATGTGCAATGAAGCTTTTATCCACTACTTCATTGAAGTCTACTCTTAATTTCAGGTTCTCAAGTAACTGGAGTACTCAGAGTAATGTATTTAGAAAGGAGAAATTCCTTACCAGAAACACATGAGCATAATATCTGGACCACAGCAACAGCAAAGGAAAAATATGCGATAAGCATTCCTCTTATTCACATAGGTACCTAACTTTTGACATCAATGCAGACATGATTACTTTGTGTAAAAGTTGGTCTTTTGAATGGAATGGAATCATGTTAGAGGACCTGCATCTTTGGTCTACCATGGTCTAATTATTATCCATCTATATTGCTTCATTTTTGTGAGATTAGGCACAATGCTTTTGCGAGTACCTTTTCTTACGCAACCTTATGCAGAATATCTAGGAGAATTCTGCAGAATAATCTGCTCTTGCTTCCTGGAAGTCTGGGCAATCTAATTTGCTGCTCCCAGATGTTGCCAGCCCACTGGGTTGTGGGGAATTTTCCTTTTGCGTGCACACATGTATGTGACTTTTAGCACCTGTGCTAGTAATTAATCAGTTTTGTAACTTTCACTTTCTATGCCATTTTAAATTTAAGAGTAAGAATTGTTTCTCGTTTGAGATGAGTGTTGGATAACAAGTAAATCATATGCCTCTTGATTAGGATTTGTGTAGAACTGTTGAACTTGACACTTTATCACCCTACCTACTTCTCACACACACACACACACACACACAAAAAAAACCACCAACAACAAAAAAAACATGGTAGGAAAAGTTAGATGCAGCAGAATATAAGGAATAAATGCAAAATTACCTAGGATTCAGGTAAATCTCACCGTCCCATTCAATGGTACTATAACTAGTTTCAGAGCATCATCTTAGTGACAGGACTAGAGGGAATGGCCTCAGGTTGCTCCAGGGGAGATTCAGGCTGGATGTTAGGAAATACTGGTTTTTCAGGAGTTGTCAGGCACTGGAATGGGCTGCCCGGGGAGGTGATGGAGTCACCAAACCTGGAGGTGTTCAAGGAACTTTTAGATGTTGTGCTGATGGACATGGTTTAGTGATAACTGTTGGTGATAGGTGGATAGTTGGAATGGATGATCTTGTAGGTCTTTGCCAACCTTGGTGATTCCATGATTCTATTATTTGATTCTATGATTTTTCTGCTCCCTTCATACCCATGAGTTCATGATGATCTGGTTCCTCATAACTGTAATGACTGGTGCTATTGGTTAAATAATTGGATACAAAAGTTAAGAACACTACATACTGTTTCATAAGCCCAATTGAGTCCTTTTGCTACCTAACATGTAGCTAATACAATTCAATACATTTTCAAAATGTGTATTTCCCCAAAATGCTGCCCCCAAAGTGCTGCCACTGGTATAGAAACTGGCAATGGATTACAAATAGTAATCTACTTAGAAGGCAGCTTCATCTCACTGGGATTTCATTGGAATTGTAGAGGTTTATCCACTGAGGAACTTCCATTTTGCATAGGTACTTCACTTTCTTTGATGCCAAGTCTATTCTGGAAGTTTCAGTTGAATGCATTGCCGAAGTTGGTTGTAAATGAGTTAATAACAAAGTATTGCTCTAATGAGCGTTTATGGAAATAGAGTGGAAGTGGATCTACTTCATATAAAGGAGTGTTTTGTTTTTGTTTAACTGCTGACATACATTTCAGTGTACTTCTATTATATTTCCATTTTTAGACTGCAGAATAATGATCCTCTGTTTTGGAGGAGATTACTCACAGCTACATGTTAAGAGACCAGCCTCAAGTAATTCTTGAAAATCATTACAGGCAAAATGCGTGGGGACTGATTGCAGCAGCTCAGGAACTGACATGTTCTCTTCTGCTGTTGCAATTTAACCAAAGCCAAAAGATTGCATTGGTTAATATCAGAAATAATACCAGGCACTTCACAACACTTTCCTCTTTTTTTGCATTGCGATTCAGATTACAGTTGCTCATGTTGCTCTGATTTTACTCAGCTAATTTAGAAATAAACAGAGGTGAAACAAGGAAAAGTGGTTCTGAAACAAAGGAGGAAAAAAAATTCCTTTCTGCCCTAGGTCCTTTCTGAACTAGAAAGGAGTTTAGAAGTGAAATCCCCTAATGCTTTCACTAGTATGTCATGCAAATGCAACTTAAATATTTGATTTCTATTTTGCTGTATTTTCTGGGATTTTTTTGTTGCTTGCTGTGACAAACACTCATTTACAGGAAGCAAGTCCCTTCTAGAGCAGCACGTCTCTCACTTGAAACAGATGATATTGCAACTGGAAATACACTGCCACAAGTTGTTACGCATAGAAGTCACTTTCTGCACTCAAATGTTAGAGCTGAAATTATATAGAATTTATTAAGAAGAATACATCAGATAAACTCTTTGCAGCAGTGAGGCTCTGGTGATGAGAAGCACTTGAGCAGCCCTGGGAGGTATAGGTGTACCCAAGTGTCCTACCAGGAAAATACAGGAGTAACGGAATTGGCTCTCAGCTGTGTACTAACAGACAGGATGGAGTCATCCCTACCCACGATAACCAATGATGAGTACACTAGAAACCGAAAATTTATAGGCTGTGTCAAGGCAGGATGGCTCTGCATTTCCCCTTGACAATTGGTGGTGGTCTGGGAACTTCCCGAAAGTCACAATCCATGGTTCTGCTTTTAGGCCATGTCCAGCAAACGTCTTGTTCTTTTTCTTTTGTTTCATATCACCTATTTATAGAAGACTATAGAACAAAGCAAGTAACCAGGGGAAAACTGAAAATAATGTATAATGGTAACTAAATATAGATATTCTAGAGAGAGCAGAACACTGTGTGAACAACGTTCATTAACATGCCTGAAAAATGTTTTCAGTAAAAATGAGAGAGGAAAATGCCTTGTTCCATAGAACCTGGATAGAACAAAATAATAACAATAACAACCCCGGTTTTAATTTTTTTTTTTTAAACTTACATTTCTGTTGTGGACATCTACGTAGCTAAAAGTAGCTCCCTTAACTTAGCATTGTAATGTCTGGATGTGTCATAAAGGCTGTGTTTGCAAACTCATGATTCTTGTGTAACAGTCAGGTGTTGTTGTTTAAATGAATCCAAAGCATGTTATTTTCTGATGTAGTTTGATTTCAAGAGCTGCATGATGGTAGCACCGTATTGCCTGTAACCAAGTAGATGCAAGTCAGATTCACCATGTGTTAATGTAAGGATATCGTTTGTGCTGTTCCAATTACTTGTAGCTTGAGAGGGAAATGGTGGTTCCTTTTATCAAATAAATCTGAGCTCAAGTATTTCTTCTCTTTTTATGGTGAAGTTGGATGCAAAGGCACTCTGAAGCGCACAAATTTTCACAAATCACTATTGCTCTCATGATCAGGCAGTGCTAGGGCAGTGCTAGTAATCCATTTTACAATGGATTTATGCAAAACGGTCGAATTTCAAGGCCAGGAGATATGTACTCATCACTTTGTCACTGTCATTTTTGTCCATTTTTCTTCTTTTTTCAAACTGCCAAGCAAAGATAATTTTCCAGCAATGTGTCTCCACAACTCCCCCAGCTGTGAACTTCATGCAGCTGCTACAGTTCAACAGCTTCTTTGTCCAGCCTATCTCTGTGAAAATATATTTGCTTAAGCATTAGCATTGCCTTTCAAAAAAAAAAAAAAAAAAGCCCTGCATTGTTGCATATAAAAATGTGAGTGAAGTGCATTTAAAAAGCACTGCATTTGTGAATTCTACCTGATGATGCAAGTGTCATTAAAGGTACAGATAAGGAGATCAAGCTGCTTAGCAGCCATACTGTAGCGTAGATGCTTGGCTCTACCTTACCTTTGGTAAGTAATCTGAGAAGTTGAACAGGAAACCTCATTTAAAATGTCTGCTTCTAGCTTGTATTGCCTCCTCTTCTAGTCTGTCCTGGAAGCAGAGCAGAGGGGAGGCCTGCAGGAATGAGTCAAGCTGGAAGAGGTGGAGTTCGATTCAAGATTTGCCTGCTTAATTCTGAATTAACTTCTTTTTCCTAAATCAGTTATTTTTCTCCAGGTGGGTTGTATTTATTTGCATTTGACGCCTATCAAATGAAAGATGCACTGCCACCTGGTGTCAAAACTGTGTTCACATGAAACAACATTTACAGGAAAAAAATCTAGTGTGGTGTAAGAAGTCTTTTCCTATAAAGACTGTCTAAGCTCTGAAGGTGAGACTAGGTTATTCAGAATATGTAGTGTCCATTCTGAGCACTGCTTAAACAGATAAAAAAAAAAAAGTACAACAGTTTAATTACTTGCGACTTGAAGACTAGATAAAAGGACCTAAGTGTAAACATGCTTGCTGCTTGCTTCTTTTGTAGGTGGAAGAGGGGGAGATGGATGTCCTGTTATCACCTTTCCAGACTATCCAGCTTTCAGCGAGATCCCTGAGAAGGAGTTCCAGAATGTCCTCACCTACCTGACCAGCATCCCAAGGTAAGCACCTGTCTGGTAGAAAATATTCTTATCTGATAAGTCATTTCTTATGTTCAGTCATTTGCATCATGGAGAGAAAGTTAGGCTTGGTATTTAAAGAAAAAGCAAATGCAGCTGGTGGTGCAGGGTCAATAAGAGTTTTGATTGGGAACTGTCTAATGTAGTAGTTTAATTATATATTGTGCTATTTACAGTTCATCAGAGCATTAAAAAAATTACTTCCTTGTAGGCATGGATATAGATATTGTGATATAAGTTGTTCTCTTGTTTCATTTCTTCACATTCTGGATCCTAGAGTGCAATGTTCTGTGTTTTAAATGAAAACACAGTTTTGGCAGAAGCTGCTATTTCCTGGATGTTACTCAAAATGTTACTCAGTGTGAGGAAAAACTCCATAGTTATATATGGAGATTTGTCCTAACTATTTGTGCTTCATTTCATTATCATGCTGAATGTACAGTTTCTGTAGCGCTTCCAAAAATTTGATTGGTGGTGCTAATCAGGTCCAGCAATTAATCCTGATCGTCTTAGAGGGCATGGTAGTATTGTCAATTGGCTGTTCATCAAAACCTGTGGTTTTGTTGAAAATCTGTTAGGGAATGAAGCAGTGGGGTTCAAGATCCTGATAGAGGTGAGGAAGGCAAGCAGCAGAGTGGAATACAGACCCTGAACTTTGGCTTGTTCAGGGAACTAGTAGGTGGAATTCAGTGGAAGGCAATTCTGAATAGTAAATCTGTGGATGAAAGCTCTCAAGTTTTTAAGGACAGTGTCATCAAAGCACAAGAATGGTATGTCTTGAAAAATGAGAAGTCTCACTGAGAGACTGTGCTGAATGGAAAACTTGTGACTTTGAGCGGCAGTGCAAAGGCAGCATACAGGAGGTGAAAGTAGTGACAAGCTACAAAGGACGACTACAGAAACATTGCCCAAACACATAGGGGTGGTTTCAGGAAAGTCGCAATGCATCTGGAGCTGAAGGACAAGGAATGAGGCATATCAAGCCCCCCTGCCCCACACACCCTGCTCCCAAAGAAGATAATATTTTGCTGCGTAAACAGTATAGGAATAAACAAGAAAAATATGGAGCTGTGATGAATGGGATGAGTGCATTAGTGGCTGCCAACATGGATCTGTCTAAAACATTTGATGAATTCTTTGCTTTAGTCTTCTCTGACAGAATCTTCCAGGCCTGTATTCTTAGAGAAAGTGTTCAAGGAGGAGAATGTCTAGCAACAGGTGAGGATCTCCTGAATCTCTTGGAAAGCCTGGACCCAAGTCTAGCCTATGGGATAATCTGAGCTGCACCTAGAGCTGTCACAGTGCTGGCCAGTATCATGGTGAGGCTGCTCTTTATCATCTTTTAAAAGTTTTTGGGATCAGAGGCAGTCTGTGATGTCTGGGAAAAGCAAATATTACATTCATCTTCAGAAAGGCTGAGAATAATGATCTGAAGCACTATAGACTAATTGACCTTGCTTTGCTCTGTCAGGAAGTTATGGAGTGTGTCCTCTTAAAACCCGTTTATACGCGTAAGAAAGAGGAAAGTGCTGAGAAGTAGCTAGCATGAATAAAACAATGGAAAATTGTGCTTGATCATCCTATTTCTAAATGAAATTTCTGGATGCATAAATAAGGGGAAGCTGAACATACATTTTACCTTAACTTCAGCAACACTTCCTATTGCCTTTCCCCAGCACTCTTATATCCAAATTGAGTCATTACAGGCTTGGCAGAAGGGCTGCTAGTTGGCTTGAAAACTGTATCATCAATTTGTTACGGGGAGAGTAATAAGGCTTTAAGATAGACTCTGTGACCTTTCTTGGCAGCTTCCATCCATGGAGGTTTCCAAGACCTGGCTGTACAAAACCCTGAGCGACCTGTTCTGAGTTTGGATTCTTTGAGCAGGGTGTTGGTGTTAGAGCCTCCTGAGATGCCTTCAAGCCTGAACTATTGTATGAATCAAGAGATCTCATTCCATCTTTCCGAAAATGGGCTATGTGACTCTGCCAGGATAAAAACTCTTAGAAACGCAGGTTGTGTAACACACTATGTTGATCTGAAGCTGTTTTTTCTCATTGTTTTCACTGACAATATTCAGTGCTACTCAGCGTGGACCGTGCTGAACTCACATCTGAAACTAATCATGGCAGATTTCCTTTGTGCACGTGGGTGCTTTTGTTTACTGAATATGCATGAAGGGAAATAATGTTGGTCTTGTAAAGGGCATTCCTCTTAATTACTTGTAGGACCTGCTTCCTGTGAGGGGACGCTTGTTATACACAGCAGGTACTTCAAGGTGGCATCCTGTTAACAGCTACATAAATCAGGGAGAGGAGCTGCAAGCCAACAGTCAGCCTCATTTTCTTTATCCTTGTGTTGTTTAAACTACATGGTGCTAAGCCTCCCTTGATAGGATCATTCTTGAGTATTGTTATTACAAAATAATTATATGCTAAAGTCGCATCTGCTCCCCCTTTTGAAAGTCCTTGGCAAGGCACTTTATTGTGGCCTGTTGAAGTTCTTCACAGAGTAGGTTTGTGTGGGAAATTCTGATCACAGCAAACAGCATCTGGTGCAGGGGAAGCACTGAGCGTGTCCCAGAGCATTGGTTGGGTGGGAGCACATTTTCACTAATTAAAAATCTAGGTGCAGATGTTCTGTTCATTTTTCGGTTCGTATTCCCCTAGTGATAAGCTATTGGCTGCGTATACCCCCAAAGATGGCAGTGTTATGAAGTTATTTGAATTGCCACCATTTCTAGTGTTGTTAAAGGTTTCTTAATGTGGGGTTTTTGCTGTTACCTTAGTTTTCCAGGGCTAAAATTGTAAAGACTGTTTTTGATGCTTAGAAAACTGTTCTTGAGGGAAGTGGAAGCAGTTAGTTAATCATTTATCTATCTTGTAAGCTTATTAAAAAGGCCAAAGTTATACAGATTTACATGAAGGACACAAATGCAGCTCACAGCTTTTGTGCATGGAATGCTCTACAGATCAGTATCATTTAGCTTATGAAATACACAAGTCTTTCAGTTATTCTGACTTTGAGGAAATTAACTTTTCTATGAAAAGCCCTGTAGAGCATATGCATATCTGGAGCCTGTTGCTTGGGAAGCGTGCTACGCTATTAGTGCCACTTAGCCTCATACAGGATTCCAGATCACAGCAAGGGGTTGGCAGCAATAACTCAAAACTCATTGTCTGACTGCCTGTGATTGTGTCTCAAGGGAAATGATATTTCATGGGAATGACAATGAGAAGCTGTTAAGAGGCTCAAAAGAAAGAACATTTCTGTCTTCTACAGTAGATTTTGCCCCAGTAAAGTATTTGCTACTATAGTAAAGTTTAGATTTGTTCCCAAGTGAAAAGAGTGCCAGTAAAAGTCTTGGTAATAAGACTAGCTTAGGACTTTCTGTCGGAAGAGAGAAACCAAAACCTTTTCACCTGTCTTCACTATTCCATCTAATAGTATGCATGCAAAGGCAACCTTGAACCCTCTTATTGTATTATTATTCTATATTGTACGAACACTACATTTTACAAGATTTTCATATATAAACATTTTCTTGTCAGTGATCTCTTCTCATGAAGAGTTAAATGTCACATAGGTCACCTTTCATTCAGAAGCGGAACTATTAAGTCACATGTTACCAACCTACATGACCATGGAGTAGGATGATGCAAATAGCAGAGCTATCAGTGCGTGTTCTGGTGCGGAAATGTCTGATATGTGAGGCAGTTAAGCAAAAGGATGGTAGAAAGGGAACGCCTCGTTTCAACTTAAGATACTCTGTTAACCCTGGTGCAGTTTTATGCTGTTAAACAGAAAGCTGAGCAGTTTTCTCAGATTGATACATTGCTTACACTGCAGGGTAAGTTTGTGTTCTGTAGACAACTGGATAAAGTACAGTGCCTAATGTGTGGTTTGTAATAATCTCCAACCATTTGCTGCAGGGTTGTTGACATGGTGTATGACCACAATCGTGTGCTGAGTGTTATTAAAGATCACTGCTGTATCGGGAAAAAATGGTGGTTTAAAGATGAGAACTACAGACATGATGAGCTGGTGAGCTGAGTAGGTAGACATTGCTGAATAAAAATCTGAAGACCTCCATGCACAGTGTCTGTTATTCCAATTGCAAAGTAGAAGAGGCACCTGTGGGCAAATAGTACACCTGTGGGGTGTACTATTTACATCCTATACAAAAGGTAGAAGTAGACTATTCCACTCTGTTTCGGAATAGAGTCCTGAAGTAACTGCCTAATATACCCTTAAGAAGTTATTTTGGGGGCACTGAGTATTCTTTTTGCTCATTTGAAAGTATTTTTCATCTATTTCATCTAGTAAATAACTTTTATGATAAGTGATGTACACTGAAGGCAGGTGTTATACATGCTTATTTCTCTCAAGCAAGGCTGTAACTTAAACATGTTTTAGTAACTTAACAGTGTGTATGCCTTCTTGGAATGTGAATTTACAAAATGTGGGGTGTGGCATGAGAACTTGGTCCAAAAGAAAATAATAGATAATTGCAGTGATTAAAAAAAAAAATAGTTTTTCAAGCATATGGTTTTGCTTCTGGTTAATTAGCAGTTTCTACTGAAATCTGATAACAGTAAGCTGGATGAGATAATAAAAGGAAGTGGCTTTAATAATTTTCTTTATTGCTCTTAGATCTATCTCTGAAGAAAGGGAGAAAAAAAAAAGCTGAAACTCTTGTGGCCACAAGAGATGAAAAAAATATTTTAAATGTGTAACACTGAATTTTAAACACAAAGTTCCCTGCAAGAGAATAGAGATTACAAAATTTGAAACAGGTTTTCATGGCCGGTTTGAATCCCACGGTGCTTTTTAAATACAATACTCAGGCCTTCTGTTCTTGTCCTGAGAGTCTTATACAGTCTTTTTGTAATGCTCTGCTGTCCCACTGCATGATCTTAAGTGTATCTCAGGTTACATTATCGTGTTCTGCTATTTCCTGTTTTGAAGGCAGTCCCCATCAGCTTCCTGCCCAGGAGAATGTCCTGATGTTTAGGATCCCAGTGGTTTACAAATGTCCCAACACAGTGTGGTGTTCTAAGAAACGCTATTGTTTGCAGTAGCATCTGGTGTGTGAAGTTAGGGAGCAGTCCTGTCTGAGTTATAAACAGAACTAGATAACTTCAGACACCGTTGGTATCTGAGGGTCTGGAAGTTCTGTTGTTATGGTCTGCTGAGCTCCAGGTGGAGCCTTTGTTGTGAAGTGTAGCAGGTCTCCATCATATGGGATAACAAATGTCTGTACTAAACCTCTCAGGGGTTCAGACTGAAGAAGACATAGTGTGGGAGCAGCAATGTTTGGGGAGGTGAATTTAGCTGGGGACCGGGAGAATATGCCACAGCATGGCATGGGTATTTTTGGAGCCAACAAACCTTTTCATTAGTCTCATTAGCGTGGATTCACTGCTGTGCTCTGGAAGCCAGGGCAGCCACGTTGGGGGTAATGCTGTGTTTTGAGCTGATGAATCACCCTTCAGGGCCCTGGCTGATGTTCTGAGGAGTCAATGGGAGGGTAACCACGTGTTACCTCATTTATCTGTAGCTTAAATAAGTGCACCACTAGCTAAAAGTTAACTACTTTTATTATATGGAGCACCAGGGATGAATGTCACAACATAATGGGTAAGAGGTGCCAAAAACTAGATACCCTGACAGTTCACACTGACATGCTGAGGAACAGTTTTGCAGCTTCAGTGTCTGTTAGTGTCAGCTGTGTTTCATTTCCATGCTCTGCTCTTTGTCAGATTACAATCCAGGCAAAAGATGTATCCTGCTGTTACCTTGGCAGCCCCTCAGATTTGTCAATGAGAACATCCCAGGACTTCCAGCAAAATCTGTCATGCTGTGTGTGCCCTTCCTCTATGAACACAGCTGCCAAACAGTTGTGTAAATGCCATATGTTCCTGTAAGCAGAAATGTAAAGGTTTATGTTTAAAGTAAGAGCATTGAATCCTAAGATAAAGCATGTAGCCTTAAGCTTTTGTGTCAGATGCATGCTTTGATGAGATTAGACCAAAGATCCGTGTGTTACTTAGTCTGAATTTTTGCTAGGCTTGAGGCAGTTCATCCTTGTTTTCATTTCCGCCTATGAATGTCTTAAACTTATTTTAAAGCTCATTGCTGTCAAGGCAAAGCCTTTCTGTTCTTTAAATTCCATGTACACCTTAAGGACTTGGAGGATTTCAGTAGCATATAAGTTCTGTATACAGGGCATGTGTTACCTGATAAAGAGACAAGGTAGTTTTACAGTGCTCAGTTTGTGGTAGGTAATTAGTAAAATGCTGGACCTTGTGCCAGAGCTTTCATTTAGTCCACTCTCAACTGCAGACAATTTAACACCCTATTTAAGTATAAGCTCACCTGCCTAAAACACAGCATGCAGCTATCCAGGAAAGATGTGTCAATACTTCATTAGTGGCATTAGTTATTGTTGAAGTGTACTGAAGTGTGTGTAATTCCAATATTACGTTTATGAATAGGTGTAGAAATATTTTTGTGGAGTCAGACTTCGTAGTTCCAAAGCTAGGAGTACTCTGGCTTTCTGTTGTTCATATTTATTTAAGCTTAACAAACATGGAGCCCTTTCGCCTTTACTGACCTATTTATCCTTAATTGTCCCTTCAAGGATAACATGGCCTACTTCAGCCATCTGTAGTTAAGTCTAAATCAGTCCTCAAAATTGTTGTCTCTTTTCAAACAGTCCTTACAAAAGCAGTTCTGTGGGACCTGAAGAAAGCACACTGAATTTTTCCATTCAGAAAATGCAAGTTCTTCCCTAAAAATATTTTAGTTGATTTCATGCACTGTAGGAGAACGTGTTGAGCGGTAATTTTGTCTTTTAATGATAACTTCCTCTACTTGCAGAAATGCATTTAAGCCACACTGATCTTAGTTCATGGGGTTCTTTAGTTGGGTAAAGCTGGCTAAGTAACATACAAAAAGGCTGCTGGGTACCATGGAAAGGAAATAAGCGTGCAATACCACCACAGCTAGATGATGATGCCTGGACATTTTAGTTCTTATTTTAACACTGGCTATATTCCCTTCCCTCCGCAACAGCGTAAAGTTTTTGGAGCAGAAAGAATGTCAGCATATATGATGGAACATAGCCAGCATTACTGTACTGCAACTGGCAATTTTTATGTAATTAGTTTAAAGAGGAATTGGCATGAAAGTGTGAGAGAGTGTTAGGAGGTCGCTGAGTAGGAGATAATGGAGAAGAGTGGGATACCCATATCTAAAACTGAGTGTGGAGGCAGAAGAGAAATCTGGTTGTGTATGCCATATAAATCAATGCAAATACTTAAAAATTAATAAACTGTTCCTTATTTGAGTGAGGAGCACAAGGAGCGCTGTAGACAAGTCTCTCAAGTTAGCCCCACTTGGGTTTGTGTTGCCCAATTTCAAGAGACCTGCTGCTGTGAAGCCCTTTGGCTTCCTATGGGATCAGTGCTTAAGAGCAGGTCTCCTGGTCACCAATGAGCAGATGCTCACCTCACCTATAGTGTGTCTCAGACAAGAGCCTACCTTCCTTGGAAGGCTCTTGCATTGAGTGTGGACACAAGGAGCTGTTGCGGCCACAGTCTGAAGGAAACTGAAGGGTTTTCAGGTCCAAGGATGAGCTGGAGCAGATGTGACCACGCACAGTGTTTTGGGCTACAGCCATTGCGGGAGAGGCTGTGAATTTTGGATGAGGCATTCAAAGTTTTGAACTATCAGCCCCCTGGGCAAAGCTCTTCATCTTCGTTATTCTGTCCCCCTGCTGGCCTTCAAGGTCTCCATCTCTGACAAAAACTCATGCGTAACTATATTGTCTATGCTTATCAAGTTCCCCAAAGCAGTTTTTGTTTTTTTACATCTGGTTTTCAATGTAAGAATCAATGAGAAATGCTGCCTCCTTGCTTATGGTTATACTCCTGCTAT
This sequence comes from Numida meleagris, assembly GCF_002078875.1. NCBI lineage: Eukaryota > Metazoa > Chordata > Aves > Galliformes > Numididae > Numida > Numida meleagris. Next base: position 135,460,605 of record NC_034409.1, on the reverse strand, counting down.
GAGGTGTCACATCAGCTGTGCTGAGTAAAAAGCAGCCATTTCTGCTAGGTGCTTTATATATAATTATTTTTACTTGGTATTCAGCAATTTTGGACAGACCACTAGAGGCTGCTCTTGGATAGCAGCACTTCTGAGTGCTTCATTTAAATTGTTTTTGCTTCTTTCCTATTATTTTTTTCATGAATAATTGCCTGCCTTTAGGCTGGGTAGGTTCTTCCTTTTACAGCTGGAGTGCTTGGAGCTGACTATGAGATGGCCCCAAAATCCAAAATAACAAATGCTTCCAGATATGTAGCTTGTTGGTGAGGCACAGTACAGGCACTCACCAGTTAAACACGGTAATTGATTATATAGCAAACTTCATCCAAATTCCAGAGATCTGGATATAGAGAACTGAAGCTGCAGTGCAGTGACTTGCGCAGCACTGAACTGAGTGCCTCAGGAAGCTTGAGCTGAGCCTGTTTCTTGAGGCTGTGCTCACAGGGCAGTTTGCCAAGGGCATCAGAAGTAATGTATACATCCTCAGCTCTGCTGCCTGCGCTGGCCTCTTCAGCGTTTTTAGCTGAAAAGATACAGGTTTAGAAAAATTTGTGGTAGAAGAATATTACTAATTCCATCTAAAACTATGCAGAAGTCATCAGTGGTTGCACTCCAGTTTTACCCTGTATTTTTACAAAATGGAGTGCTCCTCATTGTTTGTTTGTTTTTTCATTAATGTTGCTGGAATAAAAAGAAAAAATAGCATCTGAAAGAATGCTTATACACCTTAACTGGAAGTGTTTCCTGGAGAAATCCAAAATGAGATGTCAGGCCCACAGTGAGAATCAAGCTGAAATGTCATGCTTGTGTTCTTTGGTGCTCTGGAGGTCTGTTAGGTTGCCGAAGAGCTTTACCTGGATGTTGAGGAATGTTCTGTTAGTAAATGATTGTGCTTGTTAGGAGCAGTTCTGTTCTCTAATGCATACAGTTTTCTTTGACCTGAGAGCCAATTTGTTTGTGGAAGCATGTGGCACTGAAATGCTATTTTCCTTCTAGACAATTAAATGTCATCTCACTGTCGCGCACTTGCATATAGATCCATCTTCTGGGAATATGTTTTCATTCCATTTTTCTTCACAGCTTGTTTTCTTTGCCACTGATGATAATGCAAACCTCAAATTTTTTGTCATAAAAACAGCAAATACATTTTTAAAGTTTGCTAACTTCGGGCAAGTATAGTTACTTGTGAGATATGATTCAGTTTTCAAAACACTTCCAACTTGTCTTAGATATGTAAGTCTCTTTATGGCTTGTGCATTTACATAGCGAATTTGTATTATTTTGCAATGTTGACATTGTTAAGGATTCCAACATTTTTATTCTCCAAACTATTTTTCAATTGAATGCTTTAAAGTACTTAATTTAAGTGCAGGTTTTCAGAAAATGGGTAAGCAATATTTGAAGTAGCAGCAGCCTCACAAAGCAGTATTCGACTTAGGTACTACGTTAAAACCTCAAGGCTCCTGGAGCAATTGAAGCTACAAAGTTCATTGTCTAGTGCAGAGCTCAAACAATGCCTGCTTTGTAGTTTTCTTTCAGTTCCTTCTATCTCCAAATTGATTTCATCGTGTGCCTTCTCCAGCAAGGCTCAGTACTATCAGCTATAAAAGCCAGTGATATCTGAAGCTTACAAACTTGAGCTTTGTGGAGCATTATGTGTCTTCTTATTTCCAACATTTACTCAGTAAAGTATCAGATCTCATAGTTTTTCTGTTATTTTGTTGTGTATGGGGGGGAGGTTAGTTTGGTTTTTTGTTTGTTTAAATATCAAGCTAGTGGATTTGTGCTGGAATCAAATGGATAATTGCCCAGTTTTGAAATGGGGTAGATGTTACAATAATGAGCAATAAAGAATTAAGAGGCAGTGAAACTACTATCTAATCACTACTTAGTGGTAGTGCCCAGTGACTTTGTTTAATGTTACAACTGAAATTTAAATTCAGTTTTTCTTCATGAAATTCATAAGACTTTCACTTTTTTCTTCTCTATGAAGAACTGCATCCTCTAGAACAAATCTGGTCTTCAAATAGAAGTCGTTTTGGTTATCACACATAAAGGGCACAAAGAGGATATGTGGGACAAGGCTCTATCAGGTGACTTGTTGCTCACTTTTGTTTGAGGGGAATGCAATATAAAAAATAGTAACAGGAAGTCAATCTTAAACTATTTCGTTCCTGTCACCATAATTCTTGACTGAATTATTTTTTTAGTCGCTGTAGTGAAAATTTCTATCTTGAATTATTAATATCATGTTCATCATTATATTACCTGACTGTCTTCTGGAGCCTAATGTTTTGTTTTCTTTTGTTTTACCTATGAAACACCTATGATTAGGAAACAGGATTCTTGCCCCTGTCCCTCTCCTCCCTTAGAAGGCAGCAGCAGGAGAGATGGAGAAGTAGTCTTTGAAGTTGTTCAGGTTCAATCAGTTTCAATGCTCCATCAAATGTAGGATACAAAGTTTATTTTGGGAAACAATAACCTTGCTGGTTATTGTCTGGTTTCCAATGGCCTGTTCCGAAGCAAAGTAACCGGAAATGCTGTTCTTGGTAGCCTTAACTTGTGCTCTGATGACTGAATGTAGGATGATTTCTGACTTCAAAGGGTAATGGCTGCTGGAAGCATTTTCTTCAGTAGTTGCATGATGGGGGCACTTGATGTTCAAAGTGCTCAGGCTGTGGGACTGTGACATTTTATATGCTGAACTTGTTTGAGCACAAACTTGTCTTCTATACTAGATGCAAGCCTGCCTTTGAGAATTCTTTTTTTTTTTAAAGAGCTGATCCACATAACTCTTTTTGTGGCATGCCCAAGCACAAACATAATTACCCTATGGATAGAATGGTGGACAGTATACTGTATAGGCGGCACCATTCCTAAGATGAACTGCCACCATCTCTTGCGTGTTTGCCCCTTTTGTGGTACAGTAATATGGACAATGCTTTTTAAATGGGCCAGTTCCACAGTGCTTTCTACATAGGCCCACACCTTGCATACTAGAAAAGATCAGGATTAGTAAGCAGCTTGATGGGATACCACATCTCTTCAAGCAGTTTTAGTGTATCACTGATACACAAAAGAGCAGCTGGTGCTAGGGATCTATAGACTGCTTATAAATGCAACTCTTGCCTGCAGTATGCTCTGCCTCGATCTGTTATTGCAGTAATTTCTCATAGAATATTATTGAAGTCCTGCTATTGAAGTGGTTGTTCAGCCACTGAAAGCAAGAATTTCTAGTTAGTCTGTATGTATAGGCAGAGGCACTCAAGGTAGTGAGTGATCTGGTGTATAATGGAAGCCAGCTGGATAATAATAATAAGACTTTAAGACTGAAACTCACTCTTATTAAACTGAAATTATTTAACCTAAAATGCTGCTCTGAATTTCAGACATCTGAAAACTTGATATTAACAAGTTGCTGTGACAAGCCTGAAGATTTACTCTGCTTTGCTGGTAGCAGAGAGCAGGGACTGCAAGCGGTTGCCATACAACACTGTAAAAGCAGTAGGAACTTATCTGTGTAGTAGTTGTCACCACCCATACCTTGGAGAAATGCAGGGATCTTTCAGATGGTGACTATGTAATTGCTTCCACATACCCCATATGAAAGGAAGTTCCTTTCTGCAGTCCTACATACTACAAGTTTTCCCACCCTTTCCCCCAGGTGCATGAGATCACGAGTCTTGTAAACTGGACATAGAGGGAGATGTCCCCATAACCTAAAGCTGAGGAGTCACTAGGTGGAAAACTCAGGTTCTGCTCTACACTCAGTGCTTGTTGGCAGGTATTTAACCTCACTCTCACTGTCTCCAGATGGTGTTAGGCTGCATCCCCATTGTGGAAGGAGGGATGAGCAGAAAGTCCATCCTTTGCTGCCTTTTTTTTTTTTTTCCATTATCTGCCCTCTGTGGCTACCACTCCCCTTTTCCTGCTTTCTACCTTTCTCACCTGATCTTTGTGAGTTTACTGGTTATATTCCCCACAGGGCTGGTCTGGTTTCTCTGCCTTTCTAAAAGTGTTGTATTCTTTGTGCTGTTGTGGAAACAGAAGAACAGAGCTGAACTCGTGATGTATTTTTTGTGTTAGGAGAGAAACATAGGAAGGAAATACTAAATTTGAATTACAAGCTTATAATTTATCTTTCAGAAAGTACACCGGATACAAGTTAATGCATTAAAAAAAAAAAGCAAACAGCAGTTGTAAGGGAAATGTCAAGAGGCCTTGATAGTCAGGTGCTTCTGCTAGGGTTGACTCCTGTTTCTCACTGTAAGGGTTTCACAGTCATTTTCAATGCTGCCAGATTTTCTTTCCATTCCTGATTTCTCACCTCACTTGTTGTTTGAGTGTTAGACCACACGTCAGAGCTGTTCTCAGGAGGCTAGGGAACAATCCAGCGTGCTTCCAAGGAATCTCCAGTTTCTCCACCCTATAGTCAGGGACTTGATGTTTCTGAGAATGATGGCTTCATGGCAAGGAAACACCTTCAGAAAATCTACTGAAATCCCACGTCACAGATGCTCAAGTCTGTTAGAGAAAATGGGTTTTGTTGAGCTGGGCCAGGGACTTTGCTGCAGTTGCAACAGGAGTTGCTCTGGATCCAGGTCAGCTAGCCAGAGCTGGGGGCTTGTCTGGGATGTGAGGGCCTTCTGCTGGCAAGCTGGTGTGGCCAGCAAGTTGCTGAGACTTGCTGAGATATTCTTGGGGCAAGACAGCAAGGAATAAGAATGGCTGAAGCAATGAATGGGAAGAAGACAATTATGGGTGTTGGTGACAAGCTTGGTGGAGAGTGATGCAGACACATGGGAAGACTTGGGCTAAGCTGATACAAGTATGACACGGCTGGAGTAAGGCTTGAGGTAAGGCTCCGTGAGCAGGAGCAGGCCGTGTCCATCAGAGCATGCTTCTGATGAGGCACGGGCGCAAAACAGGAGCCAAAACACTTTATTCTCAAGCAAACAGAGGGGAGTGAATCAGGAAATGAATGTTTGGGCTAAATGTAATAAATATGGGAAAGTGGGTCGGGTTGCACTCAGATAAGTGAGAAGGCAATGAAAAATTGAAAACATGCTTGTTAGCAAAGCACCATTCATCCCATGCACTAAAAGGGGCTGGGGAGAGGCAGGGGGGGTCTTGCAAATTTTCTTCTATCTGTGTATGTAAGCGTGGGTGGTGGGAAAGAGAAAGAAGCTGAGCAGGGCTGGACTGGCAAGCAAACCTGTTTCCAGTGTTTTCTTGTTCTTGTATACGTGACTTTGTGTCTTGATAATGTTCTCAGCTTTGTTGTACACAATGTTTCAGTTTGGCTTGTTGCTTCCTGCTTGCTGCCTGCTGGATCTGGATTGTAGGCTCAATAGCCAACCCTTTGCAGTGGGGCACTGTCATCAGGATAACAAATCTTTTCCCGCAGTGTCTGTTTAAAAGTCCCTTTCTATGAGAGCATCTGAATTAATAATCATTAACTCAGGAAGAGTTGAATGTGCAAAAGGGACTGTTACCTTTCTGCTAATTTCTAGTACCAAGTTGGAGTTCTTTACTTCACTTTTTTTCTCCGTGCTCTCCTCTCTTGTGTCTTCTGTATGATTTGATAACATTAGTGGGTGGGTCAAATCTTGATTTAGGAGTTGACAGATGGGTCTTTTTGAGTGACATAACTAAACTCAGTGAAAGGTTCAGAACAGAGCATGTATGTTTTTTAAGCAGCCTTGTAAGCATGGTAATATCTTGAAGTTGGATGCTCAAGACTTTGCCACTGGGTCTCTTCTAGCCAGTAGTGGGAATGCTTGCTCTTATTTTTTTAGCCTGGGAGGGAATCTTGTTCTAAATCAAAGGAAGCTGACTTAAGGCACCTTGGGGGCTGTCTTGGAGATGTTCTCCTTTGTCAGCTCTTCCCCTTTAGTACAACTTGTCTTTGATATTAGACTCTAATGCCTGGTGTTGAGGCAGGTGATGAACACTCATCTGTGTGGAGCTCTCATCTGGATCTTCTCCAAGTTCCCAGCTGAGTTTGTCCTTCCCCATGCCCTGAAAAGAAGTCTGATGTTCTTTCAGAGGCTTTAATGTTGTTCCTGTTGTACAGGATCGTCAGTAGGTTCTGGAAATATGATGCAGATATTGCATTTGGATATTTTGTGTGATCTGAAGTACAAGGGGTATGTTATGTCAACTAATTATTATGGGACGTGGTTGGTGTTAACATTTTATTTTACTCAGTGACTAAACATTAAAATGGTGGAAAGTTTTAATGGGGTACAAGAGGATATTAAAAACAAATCTAGATTTTTTTCCTCTTGCCCTTCAAATAAAGATAGAGAAGGTAGAAGGAAAGCTTTACTAAATCAAGGAAATTTACTGTAGTGGTAAGCATGTTCCTAATGTAAAGCCCCATTTGTCTGTAAGTGTTATTCAAGCTTACAAGACAACGGCTCAAATGTTGTTTATCAGTGTTATACTAACCCAGAGGCAAGAGTTAAGTAACGTGCACTGAATGTGAGCTGTGGGGGGTGGTATCTACAACTTTCCTGTGTTAAAATGAGTTATCAGCTCCTTTTGAAACCAAGTGTTGGTATTTCTTTGCACTTTTTCTGATTATTTGTTTCCCCCTAAATATTTAGTCTGTGAATTAGAGAGATGTGCAGCTCATAAAAGAGAGGGAAGAGACTGTAAGTCGTGTTTAAATCTGCCATTTTGAAGACTAGCTTAAGGTGCTACATCTAGTTACTTGTAATTTACATTTTCCTTGGCATCCTCTTATTATGCTATCAACGTGATCCTATAAAGCAAAGCTGGTATTTTCGTATGAGTCAGCAATGCAATTCAGCAATCCAGGGATCCTAATGTTTTGTTATGTCGGTAGGCTTTTTATTTTTTTATTTTTAAAGGTACAATGATAAATCAGTATACAATATATCCCAGCACTTCAGACAGCACAGACTGCAGGCCTCATAGTAAAATTAATATCTGGAATTACAGACCAGAGGAGAGATTAAAAATAACCAAATAGACAAGAAAATAACAAATTTGAGTCTGTCTGCCTTGTGTTTGCCTGTCGTCTTCATTTTGATTTCGATTGGCCGGCAAGGTCTGCTGCTGGCATTACACAATTGGCTTAGATGGGAAATTACAAAACAGAAGCAGATCGCTTTATTTGTACTCAGTAGCACATGCAGCTGAGCACAGGCGAACAAGAAAGGTCACTCGTACGCAAGGATTTAAGTGCTCTTTTTCACAGATGTTTCCATTTCAGGGAAGTGCTGCTTATCTCATTTTTCAGCTCTATGACTTTGAGTTTTTAAACGCCATAGAGGTTTCTTGCTTTGGAGAATGTCAGAATGTACCTGGGAACAAATCTGTAACCTGGAAGCATTTGAGAATTTCAGATGCACAGAAGAATGTCGTGGAAGGATCAGAAAGACCAGCGTTTTTAAGGTGTTTTAAATATTAGTAAGGAGGAAGGCAATACAAACAGAAGGTTGAAAGCAGATGCAAAAGGAAAATGGCTTTGTTTTGATCCTGGAATTATGTTGCTGAAAACAGCATAAAGGAGGGATTATATTGGCACCAAAACAACGGAGAATCAAATGGTGTTATTTTCCTCTGAAATAATTTCTGTGCGAGGCATGTAAAAATTACGTTTCATGAAAAAGAACAATTAATGATCTGAATATGGTCTGAAGCTTTGTGGAACATATTTGGGACTGCTGCATCTTTCCAATGGTGTGTGCTGCATCTTCATCTAGAATACCTTAAAGAAAATTCTGCATAAAAGAGTCAAGCTGCCATTTGTTTGCATCTTTTTTGTGTTGTTTTGTTGATAGTTTTTGTTATTTTAACTAGCTTTTACCTCTGCTTTTTCAAGTTAGAGAAGCGGAGAAGTTCCACCTGTGTTTTTAACTGAACTTTCTCCTTCTTTTTTTTTCCTCCAAACTTAGTTTACGAGATGCTGGAATTGGGTTTATTCTTGTCATAGACCGCAGACAGGACAAATGGACTTCTGTGAAAGCTTCCATACTGCGGATAGCAGTGAGTACTGTTTTACCTTAACTCCTTAAAAAGATTTCCCATGTTGAACCTTTCTCTTATAAACAGAAAAGTAGCAGGAGTTTTTTCTTCAACAAAATGTTAGCTAATGTATGACACACAAAATACACAGTTCTTCTGTGTCCCAGCTGACTGGAGCTGAGCATCATGTGTCCTTGACATGCTTTTAATGCAGTTTGCAGCTCATAATATCAGCCTGAGAGGGCACTTGGAGAGCACGATCTTGCGGTGCACGTGCGGATGTGCATGGTGTACAGCTCCCCAGGTGGGAGCAGCCCTTGTGTGGGCAGCCCGTGCGTCTCGCTGAGCTGGGGATCCACTTTGCACTAGCTGAGCATTAGAGTTCTGTTTTTGTTTACCTCTTGTCAGAGGAATGCAGGTTTAAAAGCTGGTCACATGGTGTTTGAATAAAAACAAGATTTGCCTTGAAGCTGAAAAATCTTAACCAGGGTATGGATATACCCCCACACTGTAAATTTCGATCTCCATTTTAATCATAATTTTTGAAATATGAAAAGTGACGTTTGGAGGATTTTTTGCGCAAGTAGGAAAAGACAGATTCATATTTATCTTGTGCTCAAGTGCTTGTCGTGCTATATGTTGTTTTTATTTCTTATTTTCATGCTGTCCTGGTTTGAATTCTATTTACAGTCTTTCCAGTAATTGCTGAAAAACAAAGCTAAAAGAATCTTTTATTTATTAATCTTTAATTGCTGTAAATTTTAGTTCCATTAGTAAGTCCAAACTAGTTAAAGTTGCCTTTGTTTGGCCCTGTTTTGATCAAATAATTGTTTGTTTATTGCTAGTTAAAAGGCATTTATTTAACAGTAATAGAATACTCCTGCTGTATAACTATTTGTGAATGAAAATACAAGAAATAATGTGCTGTCCCACCCCATTCCATGGCTTGTTTCACCTAGCAAGAAGACAGTGACTATGGTGCACTTCACTGACAGAGATCAGGTGCACCAAAACAAATCATTAAATATATTCTGAGCAAGCTGTTGCACATATGTTCTATAACCACACGTATTCTAAGCAAACAATGAATTAGCCTATGACTAATCATTATTCTAGGGGGAGGTAAATTAGATTGGGTAGGGTTATACAAATTCCAGGGAAGGTAAACTAGGGTAGGAAAGGTTATACAACCTGTCTTGTCAGTGCATCCATCATGAGCTGAGATCTGAAGTGGGGAGTGGGGCTGGAGGCATGTGTGCTGGAGAGATCTCAGGCCAGCTGAGGGGAGCTCTGAAAGTTGTCCTCCAGCGACCTGATTTTATACCCTTTTTACATGTGGTTTGTCGTGATAAGCAAGGGGGAGTGAACTGTTACAAGGTATGCAGACTAAGATATAAACGGGGGTATGAAAAACAAATACAGAAAAGCAGAGAAACTTCCATTGGTTCCTTAAGACTTTGTTTTCAGTTCCCAAAAATGTGAGGGATTGTTCCTGGGTTAATTGTCACATGGTTTTATGGCCTCCATATTTTTACCAAAGGCAGCACTTTCTCTTTTCTTTGACAACTTCCAGTTATCAGTTGTCAAGGGCTCAGGCCCTTGACTTGAGTACTAGACCGTACGTTGTTAGGCATAGATAAGGCAAGTGGGGGCAGTTGGAGGTGAGTGGAGTGACAGAGGCATAGCTACATCCTTATCTGACCTGTACAGCTAGGGGCAGTTCTCATTACTGACCTGGGGGAAGCTATCAGACCTACGCCCCATCCTGTGCTCCAGTCTTGCATGACTTCTCCCCTTCTTCAGCAGGCTTTGCTTGGACCATACTCCACATATGCCTACAATACAAATTTTTTCTAAAATAAATGTGTTTAGGGATGGTAAACTATTGAAAATGCACAGAAATATTAACAAAATTATTTTTTGCCACTCACTCGAATTCTTGAGATGCAGTATTTAACAGATTCCAGTAGGGAAAGCCAAGAACGGCTTCATTTGTGGGTGATTAAAGAAAGGAAAAAAAGGATTGAGTCTCTGATGTTTGTTAATCGCTTCCCAAATTCAGTGCTGTAGTTTCTGTTCAACATTAGATAAGTATTCCCCAGATGGCAGTCCTTTTATTTATGTAATTAAAATGTGTTGGAGTAGGCAACTGCAGACGTGCCACTTATAGCCATAATATTAACACTTAAGCTAACTTTCCTCCAGTGTGCACAGTTTTGCCTAGAAATGGAATATTCAGAACTTAGGCATCCATTTCCTATGATACGGGATGTATAACTGCAGTGACTGTGTTGGTTGCTTCCTTTGCTTGGAGAATCATAGAGTCATTAAGGTTAGAAAAGACTCTAAGACCATTCAGTCCAGCCATCAACCCATCCCCACCATGCCCAGTAACCACATCCTTCAGTGCCACACCCACACGGTTCTTGAACACCTCCAGGGATGGTGACACCACTATTTCCCCAAGCAGCCTGTGCTTGGAGAAGGGTCTTAAGTGCACTGCGGGTTGCAGTGTTACTGATAGCAGCTCATTTTTCTTTTTCCTCCTTCTTTGAGCTTGAGAGTTTTCGTTGTTAGCTCATTTGTCCTAGGTCATGCAATATCTACCCTGCTATCTTTTTTTCTCTGATGACCTTTAGGGGATTGACCCTTTTATTGGTGAAATCAGGAGCCAGCACAGACAGGGTGCTGTGGCTGAAGCAGTGCCCAACAGGAGTGTCCTGGCTGGAGCATCTGCCCATCGCTAATATTCTGACAATTGTAGGAAATGCATTTGTAAGCAATGAACAGCTGCTAAACAGAAATTCATAGTAACATGTGTGTTGTTCTATTTTCAAGACTCTTCACAAAATGTTTGATTTATACTACTAAGTGTTAAAAGCATGTTCTAAAACAAACCTAATGAAAAAAGAATCTTTATTTTAAGCTGGAATTCATGTGGAAAATCTTTCTGTTAAGAGAAATGTCTAGGCTTGATTTTTCCCACTTCCTTCTTAGCAACCAATTTCTTTCCTGGGATAGAAAATGAGCAATGAAGAGCTGAATCCATATTTCATGCTGATACTTCAGGGTTTCTATAGAGAGCCAAAACTATGAAGGTGAGGTAAAAGATGAGATAAACCTATTTTTGTACACAGAGGAAGGGCAGTGGCTGTAGCATTCGCCCAGAACTACTGCTGCTAAAGCACATGCAACAACAGCAGAACTGAAACCATACAGAAGGTAGTGGGCTGAAAGAAGGCTCCTCTTTTCCTGGGATATGACAAAGAGAACAGCAAGGATGTGTGTAGATCTGAAAGTTTTGCTGTTGGTAGTACTCTAGTTGACAAGGTTACAATGGACAGGTGGCCCAAGAGGTTGCCCTTCATCACTGAAAGTGTGCTGATTCATGATGCCCTGCTCATAGCTCCAATGTGCTTTCTTAAAACAGAAACCTACAGCATTATATTGTTTGTATCTTTCTTTGTTGTCCTAATATCATTCTCCTTCATCAGAAGTTGAAGTGTGAGCTCAGACATTTAAACAAAATCTTCACTCAGAATCATGAAAAGCTTCACTCACAGTCATCCGTCAACCTCATATTGCAAGTCCAAAGGAAATAAACTTTACTATTCTTTAGGGAATAGCATATCTGTGGGCAGCTGCTTGAGGAAGCAGTTGGTGTGGAGGTCACTCAGGTAGTGATTAAGTTTTATCCTATTCAGAAAGTTTGCAACCCCTGTCTAAATGTGACAAGACTTGGGTTTTATCCAACCTACTGTGGAAGTTTGCTTTATGATTTGTAATCTTCAGCTTAGGATGCACTGTTTGCAGGTTTTGTGCCTTCTGTTTTGGACTGCATTGTTCAGAGTGCTATGTTTTTCTTAGCTGTTCATAAATCAAAGCATAGTGCTCTCTGTAAAAGAGGCCTAGTCCATTAACTGCTTTGAAGGTTAGGGCCAAGACCTTAAGCTGGCAGGAGGAGACCAGAAGCCAAAGGAGAGACTGGAGTGCTAATACCATCCTAAACCTTGCAGGAGCCAGGCAGTCCCATTTTTCTGCCATCTGGAGTTTTATCATTGGTTTGACATCCAAGGTGAGAAACAGTGAATCACAGTAATCCAACCTTGAGTTCTTTGGCCTTTTTTGTAGAGAGAGATCAAGTTTCCAAGCGAGTTGATGGTGGAGGAAAGATAGATTTTTGTAACCAACGCTCTATGGTCATGAAAAACGTTATTTTGTGTTATGGACAGGAGTTCCTGCTAGCCTGGTTTATAGCTCTCTCTTTGCATTTTGTGCTGTAAAAGATAATGATGCTTAAAGGTTTGTATGGGTTAAGCTTGAAAAAAAAATGTTCTCCTTTCAGCTCCCAGTTATGCTTCTTATTAAAGGCATTTTTGCTCAGGTTTAAAACGGCACCAAAAACTTGACAGTAGGATTAAGCTAGAACAATATTTGCATGAATTTTGTAGCTGTTTTTGAATGATTCTAGTAAATAACAAACTAAAAAAGGTTATTTTGAGATGCAGTATGTTTTTGCCTTTATTTCTTCAACTGTTTTAAGAAAACTGTACATGCAAGCACTTTCACAGTTTTCCTAGTATAGTCAGCTATTTTTCCTGTTTATTACAGGATTTTTTTTAATTAAAAAAAAGAGAAGAGAATCACTTAAATTCTGAATGCAGGATCATAATATCACAAATATCAATCACAGACCTAAACAAAATAGCTCACTGTTTTTAAAACTAGAGTTTAAACTGGTCCATTTATGAATAGTTTTTATTCAAGATTCTTCCTTGACAAAAATCCTGTGTAAGTGCCTGCATTCTAGTCAGGAATAAATTGTCTTAAAAAATAATAATTAAAAATAAAAATAAACCAACCCCAAACTCTGGTTATTAGCTCCCTGATATGCAGAGGTATTTTGGAAAGAAGTGTCCTGTGGCTTGCAGCATACTGCTAAGTGAAGGAGGAAAAACACCACCACAAGATTTGCTAATGTGGATATACTGAGGCTCTTCATAAAATGAGAAATGGTGCTGTTTCAGCTATTTAAGGCAGACTGAAACTGAGTTAGCTCTTTCTTGGTGGCTCACATGATTTATGAAATCTGTCTGACCACATGGGGAAGGTAAGAGAACGGGGCCTGGCTTACCTGTTTATCAGAGCACCTTTCCATTGCTATATAAAAGTATAAAACACTTCTGAATACCAAGGCAGCTGAGTGAATTGCTCTGTGGGATTGAACAGCAACTTTGTCTGTCTGTCTGGTATATGTACCTATCTGTGTAATTCCTGGGTATATAAAATAAGCCTGGAGCACCACAGGAGGAGGCCTGAGATGTAAAATCACGAAGGTGGTGTTTGCTCTTTCCAAGAGTACACCTTCTGGTCTTTGCTGCTGAAAGCTGTAGTGACCAACACCTGACCATAGTCCCAGGCCACTGCTCTGCTCCTGCCCTGCCTCTCCCAAGGAGGAGCAAGGAGGAGTTTGGCAGCACTGCATCCTGTCTCAGTGACTACCTACCCCCATTCTTATGACTCTTGTAATATAGGCTTTTTCAATTGTATTATTCCTTCTTTGAAAATGCCAGCTGACCACTTGATAGTCAAGCAGGAGTGGGCAGGATTGCTGCTCAACCTGATTGGCACAAGTAGGATGACAGAATGACTTCAGCAACTCCTTATTGGGAGTGCATGTGTTAGCAGCTTCTTAACTACAGGTTCAGTATTGGTGCTGCAGGCAGCCTCTGTGTCGTTAATATGCTGTCAAGGAAGGTGGTGATTAAGACTGTGTGTAAATAAATGTTGCTGTTAAGGCAGCTCCTCTTTTGCTCAGCCAGTGAAGGTTCTTCCCATGTTCCAGGTTTGGGGTAGTCATAGGGCAGCAAACCTCTACTAGAAAGCTTTTGTTGAAAGACAGTGCTGTTTATAAATTCCTGGTTTAGTTAGTTTTATTTCAAAGCTGATGACCCTGTCCACATCTGTATCTTTGGAATAAGCACTTGCCAGACTGAATGTGGAAGGCATGAAGACAGGAGATGAGCAGACAGAAAAACTAATCCTATGAGTGTTGTGAAGAGCCAAACAAGTGCTTGTGCTGATGCAAGTGAGAAGAAGCAATATATGGACTAGGATAGAATAGGGACCGCCCTGACTTAATTAGAAGATACCAAAAATGTGAGTGCTTTGTAGAGTTTTGTTTTTTCTTTGTTTCACTGATTTTTTTTTGCATGAGCATTCAATTAGTTAAGTACAATAGTTGAGACAAGGTACTGGTGGAACAGTTGAATATTAATCTAGTAAAAAAAGATGCTTTTGGATTTAAAAAAAAAGCAATTTTCAAGTGTACAGACCCTTTTTTGGTGTCACAGTGATGTTCAGTGACTTCACTAAAACAAGCCTTGAAGGCACTTTATTTTATGACACTACTAAACACACATGAGCTTTTATTGCCATGTATAACACTTGGCACGGCCTTATTGAGAAGTTGCTGTTCGCTCTGTTTGCATAGGGTACAATGGCTTCAAACAAACATTCTGCTGGACTGGAAAGGAGATTTTTGTTCTCTGCTATTCAGGCTGGAGTTGACTGGCTGATGAAGTTGAAAGGATGCATCTGAGGAGTGTCTCTTGCACCATATCATTGTCTCTGCAAGTCACCAGAGCTTTAGGGGGAAATATAAAAACAGTTAGGAAAACAGTAATAGTTAGACAGTGAAGATATAAGCTCAGTTAAATGTTACTGGCCCAGTATTGTTCACTGTGTCAATGAATTCTTTTGTTGTTGTTGTTTCACAAAAGTTGGTTTGTGAATTTGACTCCTGGCCATGCTCAGCAAAGTTGGTAATGTTTAAGACTGCTCTGTGTTTTGGGGGGGGGAAAGAAACCAAACAACCCAGTGGGGGAAGCACAGGAGACAGACTAGGGGAGGTAAGAACAGCATTGTAGACTAAGTTACAATAACCAAGAATTTCAGCTGAAAGACAGAGGAAACTCTCCACAAGTTTTGAATGGGAATTATTCTGCACAGTGCACAACTGTAGTGATTTGAGCAGCATTGGTTTTGGCTAGACTCTGTGAAATGGAGAGTAGTTGTAATGTGTATTCTCCATCTGTTTGCTTGAGCAGGAGAGCCTGCCCAATTTAGTTGTGTGACAAAACCCCTATCTCATAAAAGCTAATGCACAGTTTAGAAAAACTTACTCTTGCTTTGAATCTGTCAACTGCAGTTTGCTCCAGTAACAGTTTAAAACAAAATTTTCTCTAAAATCATGACATCAAAGTCTAAACTACAGTCACAAAGTGCAAAACTGAGAATTTAACGATAGAATGAAGAAATGTGTTACACGTACAACTAAAAAATTATTTTTGCTGTGCAGTATCTTTCATGCTTCATAATTTCACTCCCTTTTTATGTTTCTATTGTATCTACTGCACTCAAAGAAAACCAAACAGATGCTTCCCTACATCATGGGCAAGGCTAAACAGAGTAGCCAACAGACCTGCCAAAGACACTACACATGAAATCCAGGTGTAGGGATGCATATCTCATGTGAACACCCATTATTTTTTCAAAATGTCTTACCTGAAAGATATTTCTTCTTGGAACTTCTTATTCTGACATGTTGGTATTGCCACTGAATAATTTTTTTTTTTGGGGGGGGGGGGTGAGTTGTAGGTGAAAATTAACAGCTCAGTAGGAGTCTGCACACTACCAGTACAGGCACAAAATAAATTGATGTGAGTTTAATAGATTATGTAATTATAATTGTAAAAATATTATTTAGGCATTTAATAAAAATATTTTGTCTGTTCTTGCAAGTGTTTCTTAGTATGAGTTAAATGGCTTTCTTAAATTTGAAGTTGTCTTTGTTGCAGTAACTTTGAAAAATGGTCTTATTTTCATTTTTTTCACCTGATTATAGGCAGGAATTTTGTATTAAAGGTCTGTCCTCTATTTGATCACTGTGAGTTAGCAAATCCACAGGGTGTACTACTTTCAGTATGCACAGAAAGATTGTTTATGGTGCAAGGATGGAGAACTCATGCGGGCAATCAGAATTGCAGGAATTCTGTTCCCAGCCCTCTGACAGACTCCAGTGGAGCTGAATCACTGGGCTTCCTAGAAAATTTGGATATCATTAGTGTAGAGGCAGATTGTAAAGTTTAAATCTTGATGGTTTCTCAGTTAATCTGAGTTCTTGGAATATGTGTGGAACCACAATGTATCCATGAAATCTTCAGTAAATTTTTTAACTTCTTTTCTGTTTAAAAGTTTGTCACATCTGATGCAAAATGCTTGGAATGCCCTGGAACCTTAAAAATGAGTATTGAACCAGTCTCTGGCCATCCAGGTACTGACAGCTTCATAGGCATAGAAACAGAGCATAGCACAACAGCTCCTTCAGTTAGTGTTTGGATTTGGTTGGTGCTTTTCTTTTTTTGTCTTTTTTTAACCTCATTTGCTAGAGATGTGTCACAATTTCCAACAATATAATAAAAAAACATATATTGCATACTTAATCATTATAATGAACTTCCCTTTAGAGAGCTTTAGTGCCTCCCTGCAGTGGAAATATTGAATAGGAGAGAAGAATTGTGTGATTTCAAGAATGACTAAATGCTAAGTATGTGAACTTCTGGCACAGCAGAGGGTTTGTTTGTTTGCTTGTTTTGTAATTGAGTGCAACAAGCTTGCTTTCCTTCTCCTCTCTTCTGTTCTCCCCGTGCCACTTTTAGAACTGGGGAGAATCTATCAGACTACAAGTTGAAAGATGATGAGAAAAAGCACAGCTGAGGATAATTTTGTTTTTGTTTTTGACTGCAAAATTCAGGCTTACCTCTTCTAAGCTACTGCCTGAGGAATTCAGTCTTGGTGATGATAGTTTGTGTAGGCAACTGGCAACGTAGTACACACAAACAAGAAATTGGTTGTTGCATATTCAGATAATTGCAGAGGTTTCTCTTGGCACCTTCTATTAGAGAAAAGATAAGGTAACTATTGGAAGTACTAAGCTATCTTTGTCTCTATATTAGCCTCCTTGGCTATGATGTCATCTTAACTGGAGATACGAGCATTACAAGCCAGCCCTGAAGAATTTGATTCCAGGAGAATAGATTCCTGTTCCCAAGATGCATAAATGTCTCTTTGAATGGAGCTCTCTGTGCATGCCTTGTTAGGTTTATAATTGGTCACCCCATTGCGGAGAACTTTGATACAGTTGGTTTGTGGTTTAACAGAGGCTTCTCCTTCGAAGCACTAGAAAATAACAGATTAAACTTGTTTCACAGGCGTCTTTCCCAGGGAACTTGCAACTCGTCCTTGTTCTGCGCCCAACAGGACTTTTTCATCGAGCTCTCTCAGACATTGCTTTCAAGTTCAACAAAGATGAGTTTAAAATGAAAGTACCCGTAAGTAATCTTCTGTTTCCACTTTATCAGGGATCTGTTGAAGTACTTAGTCTAGCCAGTGATGTTTATATTTTAAAATAAACTTTGAAACTATAAAAGCTAAAAATATTCAAATAAATAAAATAGATGGTGGTAGGAGTTATTTTATGTCTGTCAGATGTAAATTTCCAGGGTTAGATCTAGTTACGTTCCCTACAGTCCTTATTTATTTCTTAGAACCAGTCCATACATACCTAATCAGTGAAGATACTACTGTTCTCTTCCACAGACACAGGAGACCAGAAACAGATAAGAAATGAGATGCTGTTGCTCTTAGAGAATACCCATATATGGTTTATCAAGATTTAAAAATAAATGAAATCCGATGGTGTCAATTTTATGTTGTATGATTCAGAAGCTTTTTTTTTAATGTGTGCTGTGGAGCCTGGTGCTCATGTTCATTTGCAGTTATTTAAGTTTATATCATCTTCAGCTGAAACAAGTGTTAAGCTTTTTTGTTTGTTTTTGCATTGCTTCTTTTTGGAAATAGTTCTATCACTTGCTTCTGTCTGAAAATGAAGTTTCTCTATTAGAGGCTGAAGGATGTGGCTTAGAATCCTTAATAAGGGACTTTTCACCACTTATCAGGTTCCCTTTTTCTTTGCTGCTGCAGATCATAATGCTGGGCTCAGTATCAGAACTGCAGGGTTACATTGATAAAACACAATTAACAGAAGATCTTGGTGGCACCCTGGATTACTGCCATAACAGATGGCTGTCCCGTCGCACTGTAAGTCTTAGTTGTTGTTTTAACTTTTCAGTTTCATGAGCTCTTCTGTTTTATACCCTCTCATTTATAAAACATATTCCAAGTGATGCAAGTTGACTTGCTCCAAGTGAGAAGATGTTCCCAATGGTACTTAGTCATCTTAGAGAAATAATATGAGTAATAATTTGGGAGTGGTTTTCTGAATGCTTGGAGTAAAGGAACTACAGTGCATTGTTGTGTTGGGGTATGTTTTTGCTACAAGAAAGGAAAAGCTCAAGTTGTAAAATAACTCCAGATTTAAAAAATATGAGGAAGATGTACCTGATACAAGCCTAGGAAAAACGTACAATTAAGGAATTAATGGTGATGGTATCTGTTGCTTGCAAAATTATGCTTTTACCATTTTTTAATCATGTAATTCATCTGCTCGAGTTTGTTCTGAGTTATATTTTGTGTGTGTGTCTGTTTGAACATATGCATGTGATGAGCATGAAACATCTTTAATGCTTTTTATTCCAAAAGGCTATAGAAGGCTTTGCCCAAAAGGTTAAGCAGACAGCTCATATTCTTCAGTCCTTTGGGACTGAATTGGCTGAAACAGAACTACCAAATGATGTGCAGTCAACCAGCACCCTTCTTGCAACACATACGGGAAAGAAGGACAAAATGAAGGTATGTATGTTTTGTGAGTATGCTGTCTTCTAGTTCGAGTGTTTTTAATTTAGAGCTGACAATGCTAATAGAAAGCCTGGTGGGTATTTGGTTAATAGATGATGAAGTTAATAGATGATGATAATGGAATTACTGTATTGGAATTTCACTGAAATTGCTTTTCTTGGTTTGAAGTTAAGAGTCGTCTTATTGTTTTCAATAAGGACAGTTACACTTACAGCTAAATATACTTATGTACAAATACACAATGATTTGTGTGTGGAAACAAATTCCCTTATATGAAGCGATGAGTTTAATTTGTAGTTTTGTTTATAGCAATAAGTTTTATTGTATTTGCATGCATAGAAAAATGTACAACCTCTTAAAGAATGGGAAGATGTTCTTTCAAATCAGCTTGAATTAAAAATGTATAGTTCTGAAACCCCTAAACATTTAAAGTGTGTGAGATAATTGTAGCACAGAGAGATGCTAGAATATTATCAGAAAAGTTCAGCCCAGTGTAATAAGGTCTTAAGACTCATAAACTGGCATACAGCATGTAGTGTCTTTAATGTCAGCGCTGCTTATAATCAAACCGTGCTTGTGCTATTGCTGTTATAAGCAAAATATTTTTTTCCAGTTTGATGCCTAGAGGAATCTGTTTAAACAAAATAACAAAAAGCCAATAATTACAGAATTCTTCCATGTAGGGTTTTCGGATTTTTTGTTTTACTGTTTTTGTTCTTCTTTTGTTTTATAGGAAGATATAAGGTTAGCAGTAGAACAGGGAGACGATATCCTTGGAAGTATTACAAAGCCAGTTACTGAGAACCCTGAATACAAACTGAATCAAGACCAACTAGACAATCAAACTACAGTAGAAAGGTGAGGAGAGTGAAATACTGAACATGCTGCTTCTCTGCATTTTTGACCCCTACCTGGCTCTACTACTTAATTCTATCTGTATGCTTAGCAAGTAAACAAATGATGCAATGCGAACACATAAAAGGTACTTTCAGAAATGACTCTGCTGTTATCAGATCTGTCTTGAGCAAAGTAATCCTCTGATGTCCACTACTGGATCACAGAAATATAAGGAAACCTGCCTGAAAGGGCTCCTAACACTGCTTATGTCTTTTCAATGTAGTTAGAAGCCTTTAAAGGGCTACTAAGGAGCACAAACTTCCTATATGCTTCCTCTGGGCATAAAAGTTATCTATTTTTTTTTTGCTTCTCCCACCCCCCTTAAATTAGTGCCAATTTTGAAGACATTATATCATCATAGCACAGATGTAAATGTGAACAAAGCTATAAAAACATAGCTCATTTCCCCAAGGCAGTAATCTACATTCTTTTTTTTGTCTGTCATTCTATGTTTCTGTTACTCTAGGACTGACTTTTCTTTCCAAGTAAGTGTCACTGCCAAGCTTTGTCCATTGGAAGAAGTCAATTCTTTGGAGTCATTGCTGCTATTAGCTATCTGAAGGATAATCAGGGTGGAGGTGGGGGTTGCTAATTTACCCAAAATGTTCCACTTGATACAATATCTGACAGAAGTTTCATTAAACTGTTTGTCTGCCTTTTTTTTCTAATTGGGTTTAACTTGAAAATCCAGGGTTCGTTTCTGTTCTATTAAAGACAACAGTTATTTAAAATTCTGCCCTACAGCCTTTTCTGGATGTAGTCTAAACACAACAAAGCATGTTGTGTAGTCCGTAGGATACCACAATGTTAAAAACACTAATAGAAGAAAGGTTAAAAAGTAAAGTCTTGAGGAATTTTGCTAGAATTACAATTGAAGTAGGTTCTTTCCATTTCAGTACTGCTGTACGCTTGTCTATGATATTATAGCAGTCTCTCTGCTCAGAAGAAGAGCAATGACCTTCAGTTTTTTATGAACCTTGCTCCAAGGAATGAAATGTAAGGGCAGCTGGCTGGTCACAGCAGTACAAATTTATTGCATCTTTTTTTTTCTTTATGTCTCAAAGCTTGGGGCTCTTCAGAGTCTTAGCCCATGTGCACTTGTATGTTTCTGTTTGCAAGCCCTATGTCCCCAGGTCATAAGAAGCAGTATTTCCAGCAGCTACATTCAAATCAGTGCTTCACAGTTTCTCAGAATTTAATGTTTGTGTTGGATTCCAGTTTTACATCCGTTATTCTAGAAAAAAAAATCCATGCAATACTCACAAAAGTTTCCTGTATCCAGTTCAATATTTTTTTCTGGAAAATAATGCTTTGAGGAGACTTTTTGTTCAGTGTGGAAAGGTATATTGTCCTTGAAGGTTGCAACCCCCATTCTTACATTTTGTTTTTTTGTTGTTGTTTGTTTGTTATATAAGGCTTTTGGCTCAGTTACATGAAACAGAGTCTGCCTTTGATGAGTTTTGGATTAAGCACCAGCAAAAACTTGAGCAGTGTCTGCACCTTCGGAATTTTGAACAGAATTTTAGAGAGGTGAGAACTTCTTGGTGGCAGTCAATATTTGGTAATGTAGAAGTGATTCAGAAGCAAATACTTGCCCTCTTGTTTTCACAGCTCTTGTGTGTGTACTTGAAAGCTTTCTCCAGTTTTTTTTCTTTGATGTGTCCTTACCTGACATCTTGCTATCTTTACTACCTTGAGTACTTGCCTGTAGAGACATAATAGCTTCTCTTCTGCAATGTTATTTTTTTTCCACAGGCCCAGCAGTGTATAAGCATTTGAAAACTCCTTTGAAATCTATTCTCCACCACAGAAGCATAATGTGCTGGCTGCAATGCTTTCATCTTGCCAATAGGCCCTTTTACGGAACCAAGACTTACCTAAACTTTCTGGCTGAAATTGTATAAAGCAGCCTCCAGCACTGTGGGTGGGAAGTTGCAACGACAACGTTAGAAGCTGGGTGGAGGCTGAGCTAGAATTTTTACAGCCAGTTTCTGATCTCATGTTAGTTTAACACATGTGCTTCGTTGCAACTACAGACACATTACTCTGGTGTAGCTGATCTCAGAATAGGGTCCCTGTGTCTCCCCAGGATCAACATTCAAAAACCATATGGCAAGCGTGTGTATATGTTTTTCTCTGTACCAATTGGTGCAGTGAGGACCTCACCGTCACATTGTGCTCTCTTATGTTAATATCAGATTGTACTGTTGACATCTGGTAAAAGCAAGATAAACTCGTCGTAGATTTTTTTTTTCCAGTACAAGGAAACATAATGCTCAGTGAACAAGATTGCTTCACTGCCTTTGCTTTGTTTTTGTTTTTAGTTGTGGGGTAAAGGTAGATTTGTGTCTTTGCCTCAGTAACCCCGTGATGTGAGTCACCAGAGTGGGAATACTGGCTATCAGCTATTTGCAGCTCCAGATGCACAGTCATCCTCATTGATACATACGTGTGTCTCATTTCAGGTTAAAGCAGCTTTGGATATTGTGTCCGAGAGACTGTCTGCTTTCACAGATGTGGGAAACAGCTGCTCACATGTGGAGCACATTTTGAAAGATCTTGCCAACTTTGAAGAAAAATCATGTGTAAGAACTCCGTAGTTCTCTATATTTTTAGTGTAAGCATGTGTTTATAGAGAGAGAAATGGTGTTTAGTTATTGAAATATTGTGTGACCAGAGCTTAAGCTAACAGAGGGGCAGAACTAGGTGTCTATTCCAAGTTAGTTCTGCACATTATTTTAAAGTTTATAACCATTGAAGAGGACAATTGCTTAGGCAACCCTTAATAAAGAGCAGAATGACTAATCATAAAGGCAGTATAATTGGTTCATGGAAGAATTTGATGAAATGCCAATGTAGCCATGTTCTGCACTTAATGATCGGGGGGGGTACTTCCATTCCTATGAAACCACTTACCACTTTAAAGTCAAAAATCAGAAGGCCCTGTATTGGGTGTACAATATGGTAAAACACGTTCAACAAAAATATTCTCTGAAATGTAAAAGAAAAACATAATTAACATATGAAGATCTACATTTCATATAAGTGAGACTATTGCTCTTGAGGCTGAGGTGCTGGAATAATTTTTAATTTCAGTTCAGATCACTTCTGTACTCCAAATTGCATCTTTGTATACACAAACACAGTGCTGAATAACTAAGGTACACGAGGACTAAAAGTTCTTCCTTCACAGGGGCAGTGTGGTTAAACTCATTCATATTTCTGAAG
The DNA here is from genome assembly GCF_002078875.1 of Numida meleagris. Lineage (NCBI taxonomy): Eukaryota > Metazoa > Chordata > Aves > Galliformes > Numididae > Numida > Numida meleagris. The sequence continues at coordinate 135,437,625 of NC_034409.1, read as the reverse complement.
TATCTGATACAATAAAGCAGGAGGCATAAAAGTTTTTAGGCATCTGGAAGGATAGGAAATCACTTTGATTTGTTAACTAAGACAGCTATGTATTCTATGTCAATCTATGTGTTTTTACTGAGCAAAACCAAAATAGTTTAAGTTCTCTTTTTTTAACTGATGTTGACTCGAGGAAAGATATACCTGAATCAATGCTTGCTTTCTTAGGAAACTGTAGCAAAAGCCAGAATGCTAGCTTCAGAGGGTGACGCTTTTATTCAGAGTAATCACTATGCTGTGGACTCCATTATTCCAAAATGCAGTGAACTTCATCATCTCTGTGATGCCTTCACTACTGAGATGGAACGGAGGAGGAATGTTCTTAATAAATCTCTAGAACTGCATGGCTTACTGGAAAAGGTAAATTTTCTATGGAGTAGTTTTGTTTCCTGTCTTGTGTGCTAAAACCTCCCATTACCCATTGTAACAGCAGATAAAAAATACCTGGGTATGCTGAAAGTTTTGTCCTTGAATAGCTGAATTCATCACAAATAGAAGGATGAAATGTGTTAGACCTTAGTGTTTGATGTTAACATCAGTGCATTCTGAACCTGTTCTTTTCTTTGTTTCTAGTCTATGAAGTGGTGTGATGAAGGAATTTATCTTCTGGCTTCACAGCCTGTAGATAAGTGTCAGTCTCAGGATGGTGCAGAATCAGCATTACAGGAGATTGAGAAATTCCTAGACACTGGTGCAGGCAATAAAATTAAGGAGTTGAATAAAATTTACAGAGAATACGCGCACATCCTCAATGAGGACCTAAAGGTACTATAGTTATTCGTGTATGTATGCATCTATATTTTAATTTTAGAATTGCTGTCTTGCATAAAGCTAATCATCCTAGGTGACTTCATGCCATATATCAGAGCAGGTACTTACTGGAAAGCTGACAGATTGCCTTGTCATGTTGTATCTTTGGATAGGCATCAAGGGATCCAGAACCAATTAATAACAACTTAAATTCTTCAGATAGTAACATTGTTTTTTTAATAAATCTACAATCTTTCAAGTCCTTGAAATATCTTTTTTAATAATAAAAACATGAGTTTCCTTGATATTTGCACAACTAGAAAAAAGTAGTTACAAAACAGAATTTGAAAAATACATCCCTTTTCCTTCTTGCTGGTGTCTTCTTGTAACAGAACTATTAAACGCTTCAAGAAAACTTTTCAGTTTTTACTTTTTTTAACTCAAAACTTGAACCCCATTGGTTTCTACAGAAATCACTAAAAATGTTTTGTGACAATATGTTCCAACCTTAAGCATGCTAAATAACTGTAAATCATGCTTTGTTAAGAGTGAAGAGTTGTCATATTTTTATGTGTTACGAAAGCAATAGCCATTGCAAATCAATGCACCACAAATAGAAGTATAGCTTGTTGATAGGTCTCTGACATTGATTTTTATTTTTCTTCATGTGGCAATGGTAGGAGCATGTACAAAAGGTTTTTCAGAAGCAAGAGAGCATGGAAGAAATGTTTCAAAAGAGACAAGTAAGTCTTAAAAAACTGGCAGCTAAGCAAATGCGTCCTGTTCAGCCAGTTGCACCTAGACCTGAAGCCTTTGTAAAATCTCCTTGTACCTCTCCAGGTAAGTAAAAGTACTAGAGTTATTTTTTACACTGTGTTGAGAAGCTTGAAACTTTCAGCTGTAATTTGTGGTTGCACAAACATCTGTGCTAGATCTGCTCAAGTTCTAACTGCTGTTTGATTCTGGTTTATATGCTTAGGTCTTCAAAGAGATTGTGTATCCAACACAGAAAGCGGTGTGCTTCGGAAAGTAAACTACAGAAGAGGAAAGGTAACATTCTTTTCTGTGTTTTTCATGTACGCACTGCTTGAGAAAGTCATAAGACAATGGAATATTCAACGACTTCAAGAAGAATGAGGCTATTTCACTGAATATGTGCTGATATTGCCCGTATCAAAGTAACTCTAGTTTAAATAAAGACTGCTTTGTCACAGAGCTCAGTATGAGAGAAGGTTAAGTAAATAGTTGCCTATATTAGGAAAAATGTTAGGGGCAGCAAAATGTAAAATCTATGAACAGGAAACGTTTATTATTTGCCAGTAGTAATTGGCTACTCTTAAAACTAGCAAAAGTGAAAAGGTAGTTGTCATTGGCTCAAAGAAAGCTTCACCTGACCTAATGGGTTGCCATTCCCTAGTGGGGAAGGTCTTCCTGCTCCGCCTCCAGCAAGGAAAATAACCTGACGACAGCAGCAGAAACAAATAGTTTCCCACTGAGTTAGAAAGTTGAATTAACTCAGTAAAGGTTCAGCAAGAGTCAAGAGATGACGCAAGGAGAGGGACAAGACTGTATGACCAGTAGGGACAATGATTGGAGAAAAGGGTTAATTTGGGGGGGAACTGAAAGGAGAACATCTTTTTTTTTTTTTTAAGCAAAAGCTTGAATTAGCTCAGACATGACAATAAAATTTGTAAAAGTGAACTTCTACCAAGTTAGTAAGTTACCAGAAAGTTAGCACAGTACCTGATTTTTGGCTTGGAAAGTAGACTAAGGCCAGCGTTGCCTCCAAGATTATGCTGATGCTGTGATGTTATCTTACTGCAGAGGGATCTTGAGCCACCGTCTTTTCTAAGCTGACCTTTGACAGTGAACTCCCCATATCTAAATGCTCATGCATGCTTCGAGATATTCAGGTTGACTTGGATTTTTTTCACTGAGTTTCTGCAAAATGACTTCATTCTTAATGGAGTGCAGCCTTTCCTGTGAAAACTCATGCAAATAAACATGAGTGCAAAGCTCCATGTGTTAAAGTGCTTTTTTCCACCTCTATCTGTTATGCTGTGATAATTTTTTGCTTCTCTGTTTCCTTCTTTAGAGTGAAATGAGTGAACTCCATCAAAGCAGAGGAGGATCTACAATGGATGATGAAGAAAACCTAGCTGTGTTACGGCAGTAAGTATATTTTGATAAACAACAAATGTTCTTTCTCTGATTTGGTTCCAGTAAAGTCTGAGTTTGGCTAAGGATTTGATAAGACAAGTATGCTTCAATGCTTTGTACATGGAGGAAGATATTTCAGTCTGTCTGCAGAATTACTTAAAGTTTGTATAGTATCCGAGTCTAGCTTTGCTACAGCAAGATAATGCTATGGGAGGATAATTACATATTTTCATTTTGGAGACAATACAGTTTTGAGGAATAAGCCTCCTGTAAATCTGTCAGAGACTTTGGTGTCCGTGCTTCAGAGGACAATTTTATTATCATTTGACTCTCTTTAGACCCTGTTTCGACCAATCTTAAGAACTTTTCTGTATTAAAACTAAATAGCATCCCTTATACCACCTGCAAGTGGTACAGAAGAACTTGCATTTCTAACTGAAAACTGGATATTCTTGCTGTATTTTCACTATTATAACTGTGTGCGAAATCATCCTAAATCACAAAGGATAGGGGGAGAAACAAGCGTGCTTGCTTAATTACTAAGGAAAACTAACCTTAAAAAGAGGCACTGTGACTTTAAGTTACCGTAAATGCCTCAAATTTAAAATGACCATTGTAACTTGAAACCTTTGCACCTCTAACTTCAGCTCCTGTAATACTTGCAAATGCAACAAAATCAGATTTTATTTATACTATGATTAAAAACTGTTCACTGCTTCAATTCAGCTCCTATGATGCTTGAAATTCCAGATTTCGCTTTTCTCTTTCCCTCTCCTATTTAAACACATTTTCAACTTCAAAATGTCTTAAAAATGCTTGCTTCTCAGTGTGGATATACAAACTGTTGGCAGAAGTATCTATGAAAATCACATTTTACTTCAGAAAATAAAAGAACAATTTCCTGTTGAAGTAGAAACATATGAAATTAACATTGCCTTAATACTTCGTATAAGTGAATAGGCCTTCTTTCCTCAATGATCATTCTTTGTTTACAGGCATGTAATGAATGAACTTATTGAAACTGAACGAGCATACGTGGAAGAACTTCTCTGTGTTCTTGAGGTAAAGATTAAATTTCACTCTGACCTGAATCTATTTCTGTTCCATTTCATGGGTATTTTTATGCTTTCCTTATCTCTATGATGCTTATCCTTTTCTTGTCAAGCAGCATGATTTCTACATCTCCCTGCTCTCATCGTATTTTCACAGAGGCAAGAATGTGCATTTAAAAAAAAAAATACTCATGCACCTAGGAGTTTATATTAGTAAATATAAATTGGGAAGAAAGTAAGATATGCCTAACTATTTTGATAGAACGCGGTGAGATTTGTAATGATCATTCATTCCTTAGAATTTCATTCCAGAGTCTTGGTCAGTTCCAGGAAGATTGTACATCACGCTTGAATGTGAATTTGCTTTGAGAGAAGCTTGTATCAGAGGAGCAAATCTGTTAATCACATCCTTCTTTAATCAGGGTGAATCGGAACTGAGCCAGTTGGGTACTTAATTGGATACTCCTGGTGTCCATGCCAATTGTAGGTTCTTCAATAGCAGATGTCTTATTTTATGGACTGGGAGCAATAATTTCTGGGTACATATCTTCAAGTAAGAGTAGTACTGTATGAACTCTGACCTTGCTTTTGCCTACTTTGTGGTCACCTTCCAATAGTGTTCCTGTCCTGGATTTTGTCCAAGTGTTAGGAAGTGCCAACAATAGGGCAGTTGTGTCTGATGTATGGTAATAAAGCAGTGTAAGTCTGGAGTGGGCCTTAAGGATTGCTTTATTCTTTGCTTTTGTATGTAATGCTCTCTGTACAATGCTGTTAAAATAAAGTTTCAAACGTCTTTAGGATTTTTGGTCCTTCCTGCTACTACTGGAGGTACAGCATCTTTCTATTCCTTTGGTATTTTTCTTCTTTTACGTATAGTGCAACCTTTTGTCTTGCAAAGTCAAGCTCTCTTTATTTTCCACCACTTTGTAGACTCTCCACACTCTGACCATGCCAATCACACTTCTCTCTACCTCTGTGCAGTTTGGGATTCATCACTCTTTAATCTGGGCAATGAGAACTGCCAACAGTAATTCTGGATCAGATCCTTGTTGATGTATGTTTCAATGGCAGTCTTCCAGCTTTTGAGTAATTCTTATTAATAATCGATAGTTATGTCTCTTTCCCCAATTCTTTTGTTCCTCCAATTCTATTAATCTTTCCAATTTTCCTGTAAAATAATGTGATGGTCTTGTATGGACAATGTCTCCTTTTATGTTGCATTTTTTTTGTCATGCATTTTCTCTCAGCAAAGGATTCCAATGTAAAATTAAAGGTAGCTTACAAGATCAATTACTAGGAAACTCCAGACGCTGTTTTTAAGGGAGCCTGATAGAATGAGCGTCATTAATGAAAGAAAAACTACTTTAGTCTGTGAAATCCAAAAATTTTTATTGGGAAAAAATACTGGTCTAGCCCATTATTGGAAATGGTGTTCTACTCCTTTTTCTATTTATTTCTATGCTTTTAGAACAGCTTTCAAATAGAAGATTAAACAAAGCCTTGTATATTATTACTGATGCCCACTGCGGCATGGATAGCTTTCCTTCTCCTTTCTTAAGATACAATACTGCACAGGTAATAAAACATGAAATTTTTTTACCTTACAGTTGAAAAATAAGTACTATGTCAGTCTGAAGTGAAAAATTTCTCACAGCTTTTTGTCAGTGTATGTATTTTGTGGTTTTGTTCTTTCAGAATTCCAGAGTATTGAGCTCCATGAGTTTTGTTTTTATCCCAGCTGGGTTATTGCCTCTTTCTGAGGCCAATGCTGTCTTTGTCACGATGTCCAACATCCACTTTACTTCAAGTGGAAATGTAGTAGTCTATTCCTACATCACTTCTCTGAATCTAAACTGCTTGGTGGCCACAGTTTTTCTTCCTGTTTATCTTCTGTACTCCATTTTATGCAATGAATCAACGAATAATGCAAATAAAGCAATGAATGATTTTTATCTTTTTAAAGGTTATACTTTTGGACTTCTCAAACTATTACTTCTTTCTTTCCTCTTAACTAAGACTAATGCAGGTACCATTAGCTGACATCAAATGAAACCATTCTTTCACACTTGCTTTGTATTATACTAAGATGGATACTTTTAAAAAATTTCTTGTTCTGAGATATTTCTTAATTACAGATTAGTAACCTTAGGATACATGAGAGGAACACGCTTGGGCTAAAAGCCATGTGTGTGCCTCCTTTTCCTTTTTTGTGCCAAATGCGTGTATAAGGGAATGTGACCTTAGATTCTGACATCTTCCATGTAACATATAAAGGTAATGACTTCTGGTGACAAATTAAATGAATATACCTTAAAAATAGGATATGCAGCTTAATGATTTCTGTTTCATTTAGAAATAGCTGTAGTCCTCCTGCTTCCTCATCATAATAGCTAAAACCGGCGTGAAGGTTTGCGTATGTACTGGAATTGTGGCTTTAAACTCAGATATGGAAAGTCTAATACAAACTACAAACTGTAGTGTCTGAGCAATATGGGAATACATCATCTTTGGTGGAAATGATTGCAAACTGTTTTGTCCTTGCTTAACTAAAAATTGCAGTAATCATTCATGTGTATTTTGAGGACCTTAGGTGCATCTTACTGGACTGACGGAAGAACAGATTTTGTAGATTTATTTCACAATTAATGCTGAACTCTTTCTTTTCTCTGTTTATCAGCCTGCTGAGGCAAACTGCCCTATCAAAGAGAAATAATTACTACAAGTAAAGGGAGATAATCAGTGTGCCCTCTTCTGTTTTCCAGGGGTATGCTGCAGAGATGGACAACCCTTTAATGGCTCACCTCATTTCACCAGAACTCCAAAACAAGAAGGATATTTTGTTTGGAAATATGGAAGAAATTTATCATTTTCATAACAGGTTTGGATTTGCCTTCAGATAGAAAAGTAATACTTGAATGGAATATTGCTAAAAGGTCCTCACTGAGTCTCTCCTAGCTGTCTATCAAGTCAAAATTGATATTGAATTGGAGAAGAAACTTTACTGAAAAGTTCCAGAACACTGGTAAAATTTTGCATCATCTTGAAGAAAAGTATTACGATCTGATTACAAGCTAATTAAAGCAAAGTTTTTTTTGCTTTGTCAGTTTCTTTTTTTTTTAAACTCTCTATGGAAAGTAAATTATTATCCTAAACCACAAATTTTCAATGCTCATGCATGTGATTGAGGCTATTTAATTTTATACTTGGATGATCTTATTGCTGCTAGAGAGACATTTCTTCACATGGTAATATCTAAATAGTTAGAAAGTATTTTAAAGACAAAGTAAACACATTAAGTAGCCGTTTCTTATTCAGGAAAAGCTAGACTTCAGGTTTTGACACTTTTTAAAAATTATTTGCCTTGTGTTCTTTGATAGCTTTTGGAAGGAAAAAAAAAACAAATGCTAAATTTTACAAATCCTGTTCCTGAACACATAAGTCAGGGAAACAAAAACATTTTGCTCCCCCTGCCCCACCCCCACCCTAGTCTTATGTTTGGTTTCTACTGTAGCAACAGTAAGCTTAAAAAAAATTATCAGAAAGTGTTTATTTTGCCATCCCTTTTTAAATACATAATCTAGGACTGTTTTGTCTAATTCCATAATACAGAATTGCAGCTCTATTTCTGTAAGTTTAGACAATGAATTGCAAGAATGCGAATGTTTACAACTTTCTTTGACATGTGCTCTAAGAAAATGTTCTTCCTTATAGAATATTCTTGAGAGAACTAGAAAATTATGTAGAATACCCAGAACTGGTAGGACGGTGCTTTCTGGATCAGGTATGTGTCACCTTTAGCTGCCAATTCATTCATAAGCTCTTCTAAGACAGTTACAGCTGAGAGTAATCTTTGTGCAGTAATTGCCACTAGCTCCCCTTTGTTTTGAGCAGATGAGAGAACTGGGGATATTATCCACTGTGGGGTGTAATTAATTTTAATAGGAAGAGCTACTAGTGCTTTGAAAGAAAATTGCTTTATTTAGGTTGCAGTTAGGAAAACATGAAGAAGCATCATGCATTGGATCATCTGACATTACTATTACTGATTATTTTACTTGAGGATCTTACCTTACTAGAAAATATTTTTTTATTGTGAAAGCAGAAAGCTATGAAAGAATATAACATTTAAATTGAGATTTATTTAACAATGAGTCTCTCTTGTAGTATATCGAAGACTAAATAGGAGTTCTTTCCAGTACGTGAGGGGAGCTTATAATCAGGAGGGAAACCAACTTTTTACACAGTTTGATAGGGATAGGCCAAGGAGGAATGGCTTTAAACTAAAAGAAGGGAGATTTAGGTCAGATGTTAGGCAGAAATTCTTTACTCAGAGGGTGGTGAGGCACTGGCACAGGCTGCCCAGAGAAGCTGTGGTGCCCCATCGCTGGAGGCGCTCAAGGCCAGGTTGGATGGGGCCCTGGGCAGCCTGAGCTGGTGGGGGGCAGCCCTGCCCATGGCAGGGGTTGGGGCTGGGTGGGCTGTGAGGTCCCTTCCTACCCAAGCCTACCCTAGTTGGTCCACTTCCAGTGACAAACACATTCACAAAATGCAAATGTGTAAAGAAAGAAGGGCAAAGGTTTTTGAATAAGTTGTGCAGAGGGAATCATGTTCTAGCATTAATTGAATTTAATTAAAAGACCCCATATGTTTCATATGGTGGCATAAATGCATTTGTAAACGTAATTTGCAATTTGTAAGTATAATATATATATGCTTCTTCATACGGTACTTAATGTTCAGTTGAAGTCAAAATTAACAGGAACTTTTCATTCATACGTTCCATGTACAAAATGATTCGCTGTTACAAATTAGTGGTTTTGAAAAATTGTTTTTTGTTAGGGATGCAGTAAGGAATTGTCTTTTAGACCTGCTGACTGAAAAAATTCTTAAGAACTTTGTCTATTAAAAAAACAATAAATTATTTCTACTCTTCTCCCCTATTTCAGATGGAAGATTTCCAGATTTATGAGAAATACTGTCAAAACAAACCTCGATCTGAAAGTTTGTGGAGGCAATTTTCAGATTCCGTATTCTTTCAGGTATGCTTACTTGATTCCCTGAAATACTTGTTTTTATTTTTTGATTAAATTGTTAATTTATCTCAAGTATGAATAACAAAATATATTCGTGTACTGACAAAATCTGACACGGATTATAGGAATGTCAAAGGAAACTCGATCACAAGCTCAGTTTGGACTCCTATTTGCTGAAGCCAGTTCAAAGAATAACCAAATACCAATTATTGCTAAAGGTATGTGCTACAAAACTAAAACAGTAACTGTATTTTTTTCTTTTTTTTTTCCTTTTAAATATTGCTTCTCTCGTCCTGCTGGAGAGAAATCTAAAAGTTAGCAAAGTGGTGTATAAATCCAAGTTGAGAAAGTGACCAGAAAGACTTGGTTAATCAGAGTCTTCAAAGCAACTTGCGTTCTAGGAAATGTTCTTAACTGAGGCCACTGTGATTAAAAATAAGGAGTGGGAAAAAGGATGGCATTGGGGTCTTTTTTTTTGTTTTGTTTTAAGCAGTTGTGTTGAAAAATGCTCACTAACTCAGACTTGTAAATTTATTAGGTTTTGCTTATTAAAAGTTATTAGGAGGGGTGTTTTGTGCTTATTAGAAGTTTAGGAGAATGCGTGACCGATTAGCAGCAGATATGAGGTAAAGCTTGGGGTCTTCTCAGTTACAGGCAGTACTTAATCCACTAGATTATGCAGTGTAAACTTCACGGGATAACTTTAAAAACGTAGGCCAAATTCAGTGTTAAAATTCAAATAATCCTAATTACTGCTGTTTGCAAAACTAAGCATGTTGTCTTTCCTTACCTGCTCAGGAAATGCTGAAGTACAGTAAGAACTGTGAAGGTGCTGAAGACCTCCAGGAGGCATTAAACTCTATATTGGGTATTCTGAAGGCAGTTAATGATTCTATGCACCAGATAGCCATCACAGGCTATGATGTGAGTAACAGTACTCTTATTTTTTTTTGGTACCTACATATAGCATATTCCCTATTGTGTACTAATAATGAGAAGAATGCTTTACAAAATGCACCTTTAAACTGCATTATATAATGAAAACAGTGGAAAGATGATCTTTCTTTTCTGAGGTTTTCCTGCTATGAATAACATTTTGCTGTGTCTACTCAAGTTTTCTTTCTTTGATCTACTTGACACCAAGTTAAAAACAGCAAATCGTCCTGAGCAATCTGGTTTAGACTACTGCCAAATGAGAATCACTTTCAGGTTCTTTATATCCATGTGTAAAACTACATCTAAAACTTCCAGGAACAGGCTGCCCAGGGAGGTAGTGGATTTTCCTTCTCTGGAGATATTCAAGACCTGCCTGGACACCTACCCATGCAGCCTGCTGTAGGGAGACTGCTTTGCAAGGTGGAGTTGGACTCCATGATCTCTAGAAGTTCCTTCAAACCCCTACAATTCTGTGATTCTGTGAAAAGCAAACAAACAAGCAAGCAAATGTAAGGAGCTTTGCAGTAGGCATTTGAAAAAACAGATATGTATTGTACCTCCTCCTTTCTTCTGTGTGTGGATCTCTGTACTTTGCTATTGCTACTCTTGACTGTAAAATCCTGCCTGAGCAGCATAGGAGAGAGACTATTAAACACTGACTATATTTTCAATATCTTTCCAAATTCAAAATAAACACTGATGTGAGAGATTACTTGGAATGACAAAACTTGTAACGACCTGTTCAGAGTATGTGTTTCAGTCAGATGTTACCTCTTTGTAGTTACAAATACCACTTTCTCTGTTCTAGGGAAACCTGAATGAGCTGGGTAAGCTTCTAATGCAGGGATCCTTCAACGTCTGGACTGATCATAAAAAGGGTCACTCAAAGGTGAAAGATTTGGCACGCTTCAAGCCAATGCAGCGACACCTGTTCCTCCACGAGAAAGCAGTGCTGTTCTGTAAAAAGAGAGAAGAAAACGGAGAGGGATATGAGAAGGCACCTTCTTATAGCTATAAACACTCTTTAAATGTAAGGCACTCAGCAGTCTAGGAAGGTAGTGATACTTAGGTCTTAGTTGCAGTAATACACTTTTTTTTTTAATTGTTGCTGCATTATAGTTTTTCAGTGTAAACTTCACTCTTTCAGGTAAATGTAGCTGTTACTGCAAGTCTGTGTCACTTTGTGTTGATGGGTGATGGTGTCAGGGGGTAAATTCTCCTTTGCAAATGTCTAAACCACACTAGTCCAGCTGGATGGCAATTGCATTAATCACTTGGAGAATGTAACAGTGGGTAGTGTAAAATAGATTAAGATTTGTCACTCTGGATTCTAAGAGATGTTTTGTGAGTCAGTCTTAATTTAATGAACCTAAACCTTTCTTCCCTCTGAGGCAGCCATGCTGACACAATGCATTGAAGGCCTTAAGTCCAACATGCAGATCATGTGCTTTATTTTCCTTGAGCGAGAAACCAAATGTGGTTTTGCTCTTCATAAAGAATACTCTTAGCCTTCTGTTGTTATCTGTATTGCAATTTGGTAGGTCAGCTGCTGTCCTTTTTGCTTCCAGATGGCAGCAGTTGGAATAACAGAAAATGTCAAAGGTGATGCAAAAAAATTTGAAATCTGGTATAATGCAAGGGAAGAAGTTTACATCATACAGGTAATAACATGCAACCACCTTTAATAACAATTTAATAATAATAATAATAAATTAAAAACTTGGGGGGGATCTAAACCTAACAAGATCTATTTTGTTCTGGCATTTTTCTTCCCTTTATTTTTTGATCATATTTTACAATACCCGTGCAAGATATTGCATACACCTCTGCTATTGTTCTCACTGGAACAGCAGATTTTTGGGAGCCAGGGGTGTGACTGTGGCACATGCACAGCTTTATCATTCAGTTTATGCTTACTGAGGGGCTAAAGAGAGGATCTGGCTGTTCCTCTTGAAAAATGCCTCTGACATTGTGCTTTGGCTTTTAGTTCTTTGTACGCTTGATGCCTGATCATCTTTTTTTTTCTGGATAGGCACCAACTCCTGAAGTTAAAGCTACTTGGGTAAATGAAATAAGAAAAGTGCTGACTAGTCAACTGCAGGCATGCAGAGGTAAAATATTTTGGATATATACGCACAGATATATTTTAATCTTTTCTCTTTCAACCTCAAAACCTGTTCACCATTGCATTTGACTGTAAGAATGAAAGAACTAAAACACAAATCTGTTAAATAGTTCTTTCTCTCCATTACAGAAGCCAGTCAGCATAGGACACTTGAGCACACTCAGAGTTTACCTCTACCAGCGTCGTCTTGTACAAGGTAAGTTAGTTGTCACATCAGCCCAGTACGCTAATGCATTGGCTTTGCAGTCTTTATTACTTCTGTTCCTCAGTACTGATCCTTACATTTCAGGGTTTTTAGGTCTCTTTCTAGTAGAAAGGTGTAAAGTTTGGGGTTTACATACATCTCCAGAACTGTTAAGCTGAGCAGCAGTGGCATGGGCTTTGCAGATAAGTAATCTTCCATGCCAGCCATAATCCTGGTGGTACTGTGATTCTGTTTGTTGAACAGCCAGCTATATACTTTATACCCCAGAGAGTTACGTGCAGCAGGCTTCTCCTTTTTTTCCTCTGTTCTTTTCCGTAACTTAATTTATTTTTCTTTTTCCAGTGTCATGTCATTTTTCCTTTTGTCCTTAACAGTGCATTCTTTTCTATTTCTCATTTCTTTTTCCTCCAGTGTTCTTACTGAGTGATGTATTCACTCCTTCATTGTCCCTTCAAGTTTGCAGTCAAGCTTTTCTTTATTTTCCCGTGTTTCATCTGTCACCTTACCAATCTGTACAAGTGCAGTCCTTTGCTCTCTTCTAAAGTTCTGCCCTTCTCTGACCTCTGCAACTCACTTTTTTTTGCCTGTATTGTATGAGTTTCACCCATACACGTATATACTCATATCTTCAGTTATCCAAGTGCATATTCAGCATATCATCTCTGCTCATGCTTTGTCGGTTTCCTATGTTAAGAGCTCCTGAGATGCAGAGTTCATTCTTTTTCCTTTTGTTCTATTTTCTTCACCTTTTCTTTGCTTTTTCCTGGAATGTGTGTCTGTAGTTAAGACTGAGTGGAAGTTGTCCTGAGTTGACTTTTTAGTAGCTCCCAACTGCCAGTGTATGTTTGCAGTCAAAATGGAAGCCTTTCTCTTTTATATGTGCTCATGGTATTTCTGTGCAGTCACCAACGTGCATAGCTTCAATGCTGGAAGCTATGAACTAAGTAGTAGCTAAGAAATGGTTTTCAGCCTACGTATCTGTATGTCAAAGGCAATCTGTGAATCAAGGTGGTCACCCTTGTTCAGATCCAGATTTTCTGGAGATGCACTGATTGTCTTAATTTTCTTCCAATAAGCAGTCCTTCAAGGAACAACATCAGAAATGTGAAAAAAATGGATGAGAGAAAAGCTGATCTCACGGGTCTAGAAGGTTATGTCACCACAGTAGCACCAAAGTACCCCGAGAAAGGCAAAGGTGAGTTTGCACATATATATTGTTGTCTTTAGGTGTGAAGAGCATGCTTGCACTGCAGATGCACAGGCAGATCCACCAGCATGGTAGCTGTGATAGTACAGGCAAATGCAGTGTTACACTTGAAGGAGCAGGACTTTGCTGCTTGCAGCCTTAAGGCAGCCAACCCACAATGTGCTGCATGCGCCGTGTGAACATGCCAGCCCAATCTGCCCTTGCCTCAGGGGTTTGTGTTCCACCCTGTGTGGACAGGCCCAAAGCCACCCTAAAGAAGGGATAGCCCCAAGAAGGTGGGAACTGTGGGTTATGAGGTCTTAAACTGCAGTAGGTCTTCTCTTAGAGTTGCCTGGCTTCTCGGGTTTCACTTCTTATGGACCAATTTCTCTGCATTACCCGTTTTGAAGAGTATTTTTTCATCTTGAATTTTGATTTATGTCACTGAGATAACTTACTGGACTAGTACTAATACAAATCCCTGTACAAATAAGAACAACTGGACGGTTGGCTTCTTCCATTGGCCTCGGACTTTCAGTTGTCCTTCCTCACTCTGAAGCACTGGTTCCCTGGCAGGGCTGTGAATGATTTTTTTACCTCGACCTTTTCATGGCCTTTTCCCTTTTCTGTTTCTTTCTTTTCCTTTGTAGATGACACTAGCTCTACCTCAGCATGCTCTGTACTGTCAAAAAAGCGCTTTACGCTGCAGGGCTTTGCTAACCTCAAAAGTCAGAAAGGTAATTTAAAGAGGGGAAAAAATAGCTAGATGTTATCTATGTAAGGCTGTAATTGAAGTGTCACTTTGTGTGTTTGTGTATGTGTAGTGTAACAGGCTCACGTATACTTTTTCAATGTGTATATTAGCTTGTTCTCCTATGTTCAGGCTAGGTTCCTCAGTCACAGACTGTGATAGGGAGATTTTGAGAGAAACTGGCTCTGCTGTGTGGGAGAGGGTGATGAGCCCAGAAAAGCAGAGCTGCTGGAGATGCAAGAGAAGGAATGCAGTTTCCAATGCTTCCAGTCACAATATTGAGGCATTGGAAAGAGTTTATAGGGCTCCATTCTGTAGGAACCTAGCAGAAGCTTCCTTCAGATGAAATGCCTGGCCTGCTTCTAGCTTCAGTGGATCTGCCCCAAATGTACCCATACTTGGCAAGAATGAATCAAGGTTTTGATAGAATATTTCTATCAATAAAGCATGACCTCAGCAAAATGTCTGTGACAAGGTTGTTTGGCTAGATACAGAAGTAAATAGGAGCTTTGTTATGTTTCTGGAAATTGTCATCTTTCTTTTTTTGCTAAAACAGGCAGTATGAATCTGAGATCGCTCTTGCTTCCTCCTGCCAAGTAATCGCATGGGTACATTCACTTTTTGCTTTGAATGTCTATCTTCAAATGGTCTGAATGGCACTAAGATGATCACACTTGAACAAGAGCATGATTTTTTTTTTCAAGCATCTTTTCAGTATGCCTTTTTAAAACTTGATTACCTTTGAGTTCTTTCTGGAGAGACTGACTCTCTAGGGTTGTGTATCTGGTAGTAATGAGGCGAGCACTAATATCCCATGCTTGCCTTGACAGAAACTCCATCATCTACTGCTAAAAGCCAGACATTGCCAATGATCCTTCTTACAGGACCAGGTATTGCTGTAGCACTAGATTTATATAAAAGCAATTGTTTAAATTGGTAAAGTTTGTCTAAAATTGAAATTAATTGTATTCACTTGAAAATGTGTAAACTTCTTGAAATGAATTAGACATCGTCTATCACCATAAAGCAAATTTTCAGTTTATCTTCAGAAAACTTTATGTGAAGAATTAACTTCTGCTGTGATTGAGCAATGGTATCTCAAATTAGCACGATCTCAGAAATCCGTTTGTTTTCCAGTGTAAACTCAAAGGTATTTAGCATGCAATCCACCTTGTCTCTTTTTTTTCCAGTTCTTTAATATCTCTCTTCTGTGTTTTCTTGCCTATTCATCCTCCTGCAGCTTCTCCTACCAGTCCTGACAAAAAAGCTAAACGGCACGAAGTAGTGAGTGATCCAACTCCTTTTGGTGTAAGAGGTAGCGTGTTACCACATCTTATACTCCGCAAACATCCATACACCCCTGATGCTGGGGATACCTGCATGATGCTGTTGTGTGTAGCAGTATTGATATCCGCCGGGTTTTTCTGTGTGGGTCCACTGGCTTCTGTACATGGTGTTTCTGATAGCACAACTTGTCAAAGTTTTACTTTGGCATCAAATGAAGTAGTATACAGCAACTTTAGTTTTTAGGAAAGAGTGGTGGGAAAGTGATGTTTTCCTGAGTGATAGAATCATAGAACGGCTTGGGTCAGGAGAGACCCCAAGGATCATTAAGTTCCAGCCCCCCTGCCACAGGCAGGGCCACCAGCCTCCAGATCTGGTACTCGACCAGAAGAAACAACCAGAAACTGGATGTTAACAAAACTATGGCACCTAGTTGCTATGAGATGCTTGGTTTTCCACTTAGCATCCTCCCCTCACTGTGCTCCTTGAGGGGGAGGATTTAACTTCTAAAAAGCGGGGGGTGAGGGGAAGGAAGTCATTTATTCTAGTCAGAGTGGGGATTATTACTACCCTGAGGAATTTACATTGCCATATTCTATTTTAGGCAGGCATTTATTATTGAAGTCAATCTCGTTGCATCTTTTTTTGGGTGACAGAAAGCAGTTTTCAGCACCCTGTTAACCCAGATGCTGTAACTGAACCATAGCAGCATTTAGCCTCCTGTCCTCCCAGCTCACAGCTAAGCAATGAATATAAAGCATTTCAGTTAAATGACCCATTTCTAACTAGTAAGGCTACTGGCAAAGGCTTCAGAACAAATCCCTGAGATCAAGTAACTGGAGAGTACAAGGCAAGTACTCCCTCTCTTCCTGGCTCTCTTCCCATGGCCATCTCTTAGAAAATATTATTCTAAAGATTAAGCTGTTTCAAGCCCTACTCTCCTCCTCTCCTCTGGGTTTGCACAACCATTAATCTTTGTCTCACCTGTGGAGATGATGCTGTTTTTGCTGCCGTGCTGGGGAAACTTTGTGCAGTGTGGCTTGCAGTGTAATCCCAGGGCAGACACCTGCAGAAACTGTGTATTTAGTAATTCCTCTTTTCTGTCTTGCACCTTCTGATCACCTTTCTGACTTTTTAACTTCTCCCTCAATGACTAGAACGGGGATGAGCAGACAGTGGGCTCAGCCATTTCAGGGTGAGACTGCACCAGGTGCTGCTGTCAGCTTCTCGGTGCAGAGTACATTATTCTTCCCACCCCTTTCCTTTCATGGCTGCATCGCACGTGCTTACATCCCAGTGAGCTCAAGGATAATAAATTAGTGACAAAATCGTATACTGGAGATGGATCCTACTTTATAAAGAAACCAGTGAGCTGGTCTCTGAAGAGAAGCAGCTCGTGACTTCTGAGGTTTCCAGGCACCATGAAACCTAAGCTTGCTCATTTCTCTGTAGCCTTTGCTCTTCTTAGGACTCTGCCATTTCCTTACATTTCCTGTCTTTATAGGGAACTCTGACCTAATCACGTCATGTGGAATACCCACAGATACATTAAATGAGCGTGCATAAACTCTGAGCCTGTAGCTAGCTGTGTGACCCTAGTGACAGCTCTTTTCCCCAGTATCAGGTGAGCTTTTATACATGGCTTGATCTTGTTATACAGCCAGCTGTATGAGGAGTAGGTGCACTGCTATGACAGGATCAGGCAAGTCTACTTGTACTTGTGTCAGCACAATACATGGGAAAAAAAGGAAAACAAGCTGTTCCCCAGAATGTTCCAGATGAGCAGACCGGTGAGGGTGATGCTCCAGGAAGAGCAGTTACTGAGCTTGGAACAATTAAGAGACCAAGTTTTCCAATGTTACGTTGTTTTTACCTTGTAAACAACTGAAAAGGTTTCAGCTGCATTCCATGAGCCTACTAGGATGTGTGTTTCCAAAGAAATTTGCATGGAATACAGCAGGAATTTATTACTCAGTTTCTTCACAGATGTCATTCTTGACCCTGGACAGGGCCAAGTGGGTCAGTACTTCTGGTCTTGTGCAGGGCATCCAGCAGCGCAAGCGAGGTAAAAGACCCATGCAGTTTGGTGTGCTCTGAGTGTGCTTTCTTGGATTGCTTTGGCTTCGCTCTGACAGTGCTCTGTTTTAGCCTTAACACACCTGGCATGAGCAGCTGGGTGGTGAATGTAAAGTGCACTGAAAAAGGAAAAATGCTGGTGCTCTCCCAGCTTAACTAATAGTTAACTAAAGGCTGGGAAGTTTCTTTTCCCTTTTGGTCTTTTTCATTGAGTTTTCTTGTTAGCATTTAGCTTGAACCAAAATGTTACTTGGAACTGTTTATTTGCTCTTTTTCTTCTGACTCTTTCATTATAAGCTCAGCACGTGTATTAGCAGCTGCTGGCCTCAGTGAAAAGCATCCTGCTGGTCCAACTTACTGTAGCTTAATTTGGAAAAGGATTTTGTGTGCTTTGGGTGTGATCCAGCCTCATTAATACATGAAATGCTTCACCCTCAGAGAGAAAAGGGAATGCTTGGCCATAAGTGACAGGCAGCAGATTGTTCTTGTGTTGTTTGGTGCAATGACTTAACACAGATAATTCAGCGTGGTTACGTATCCTTGTGTCAGCCTGAATACCCTTACCTGACAATGCAGCTCATAACGTAAAGCACGGAGTGCATGTAGCTCCTATTGAATTCTTTGACAGCTGCAAGTGCTCATCAAAATGCCCATCCATCCCTTGTTCCAACCCAGTTAGGTTGTTCTGGGTGACAGCCTTGTGTGGTCATCCTCTTCCCACAAAACACACACGCTCCCATCCTTTACGCCCTCCCAAGAGGAGGAGCATCTGTCCATCATTCAAGTTTGTATAAGGCAGAAAGAACTACTTTTTCTAGTTGGGAATTTGCATTCTTTCCATCTCCGTAAATCCTAAGGGCCAAATTCATTGCTGTGCATGACCAGAGATCCACTTAGCCTCATGGGAACCTTTTGTCAGCTGTGAATTTCACCTAGTGGCTGTAGTAACTGTCAAGATTTCCTCCTGTTACCTTGATCACTTGAGTGATTGTCAGGGGGAAGAACGCTTCTCCCACTCAGTGTTATGCTACTGAAATCTTAACTGTCGGCTGTTTGTTCACCAAGGTTGGGCTAAAACATCTCATTCTCTTGATGCATCTGAAGAAAATGATGGCTGGTCCAGTGCTGAGGAGCCGCTGAATTCATCAGATGCAGAGGAAGAAGGAGGAGGCGGCGGAGCGGGAAATGAGATGAAGCTGGTAACCAGAAATGCTTTCCTTTTGAGCTAAGCAAACGTTACTGTGGAGTGTGACAGTATATAGGAGGGAAAGTGTCTGGTTTGAAATCCTCAGCTGAGCAAAATTCCTGGGGCAGTGGGAAATATCCCACTTCTTAAAGCAGCCCTGAGATTGTACCTTAGGAAGGTGCATCTGTGCCTTCGTGTAGACCAGCAAGGCTGCTTATGCCATAGTCAACCAATGACAAGCTCAGCTACTCTATCACTTACATCATGTCACTAGTTCTCCAGTTTCTTTTTTTTTTACCTCCTTGGGATTTTTTTCTTTTATTTGGGAGAGGTTTTACTTAATTTTTGTAACAATGTTTTTCCGGGTGTGAGAATTCACATGCTGAATTTGCACATAATTGAACAGCAAAGTTTTACTGCCCCTCAGAACGCATATTTGCTCCGTCTTCAATGTGCACGTGCACAAGAAGGAGAAAGAAGGGAAAAGTGCTCTGATTTTCATAACAAAAGCTGCACCGTACTTTAAAGTACTCAATAGAAATAATTTGTTTGTGCTTCTCCCTTTGTGCATTTAGACTCCTGGTAAATATACAGTTGTGACTGATTATGAGAAAGGAGTTTCTGAAGAATTCGCAGTGAGAAGTGGAGATCTAGTTCAACTGATTCGTGAAGGGGAGGATGGACTTTGGTATGCAAATCTGTGTTTGGAAACTTTTACATGCAGAACTGTGCGTGAAAGGCAGATGTTGAGGGCAAAGCTTTCATGGGCAGCAAATGAAGCAGTTTGACTTCTTTTTTTGTTTTGTAGGTATGTAAAGAATCTGACCACTGGTAGAGAAGGCTGGATCCCAGCAAACAATCTGCTGATGCTCATAGGCAATTCAAAATCAGCTCAGTCTTTGAGCAGCTCTGGTAGGCTACTTACTATAAATGTTGTTTATCTGAAGATTCCTGTTATGGGAGAAAGTTGTGAAAAACGACCACCATATTTCTTTCGTTTTTTTTTTTCCCTCTTCTTTCCCAGAATCAGGCACTGCTTCCAGCACTTTGAGCACGTCATCAAGTTGCAGCGATAGCTGCAATGCCAGCAGCACCAGCTTCTCGGACATTAAGGGCTAACATCGTATTTTCACCCCACCTCCACAGAAACTAAATCTGGAGTTTAAGCCCGACTTCCAAAACTCAAGATGGCCATCAGAGAGCCATCTTGAGCCACCTGTTCAAAATTGCTGGTTTTCAGTGTTTTCTCTGGTGATTTTCAGAGTTTCTCACAGAAGATCCCCGTGAAAAGTGCACAGAATGTGAAGTTGTAAATAAAAACTAAATGATTTGAAATAGGGTATTGTAGAGGCTTCTCCTCTGAAGTTTGAAGCTGCAGAGGTGTTGGCATAAACGCATTTTCCCATTGATGTACAATCAGGTTTCTGCAGAACTGTATCATTTCATAACATCCAGAATCTGAATGTGAGCAAACAGTGTGTTCAGTGCTAAATCCTTGCTGTAAGCTAATAATGTAGCAATCACTGTACAGGATAGATATGAGGAGAATAAATCAGAGTTTACAGTTTCTCCTCCCCAAAATGCCCCTTCTCCCTGGATGTACCTCAGTCAGTGCAGTGAATGGGACTCTTACAGCCACCAAGTAGGAAGGAAGGAAGGAACTTACCTCCAAGAAGGAAGGAAGTTTGGTGAGCCGTTTCTCTTGGGTCTTCAGGATACTCTTCTGTACCCTGGAGATGAATGCAGAAATAACCAATCTACAGACCATAACAGCATCAGAAGAGAATATCATTTTTCCTTTCCAGCCTTTTGATAAATTGTGCAATGGAATAGCTGTTTTTTGAGATATTTTGGCCTCACAACCAATCCCTTCACTAAGATCTGTGTTTGGCAATTTAGTAGTGTCTTCTTCCTTACACAGATGCACAATGAAACGCAGATGTTCTTATTCACTAGGTGATTTCTTAGTAAACTAATTGCATGGTTACCTTCAGCTCTAACAATTAGCATGCCCATATAGGCAAAGAAAACTACGGTGACTTCACTGTGGGCCAAGAGCATATCTTCAGGCATACCCAAAGGGGTTAGAAACCAGACAATTTAGTCACTGGTGTTTGTTACAGATTTACTCAAATAGGCAAAAATGACATAATTTTTCATAAAGGTGAGCATGGGTGGAAAAAAAATCTTTGAGTCAGATTTGTCCTGTATTATAATTTTTTTAAAAGAAAGCTAGTGCTAAACTTGCTATTTTTCAAGGTGTCATGTAAGCCAATGTTAGGAATTTTCACCTTGCTGTTCTTTGCACTTTCTCCTTACAAACAGTACAGATCTGTGTGCACGTTTGAAATGTATTCACTCCTCTATGCCTTTCAAATGTTTTTACTTATGAAGATAGGTTTTTACCTGATTTGTATACAATATTACTTAAGAGTATTGTGGACTTTATGAGCAAAATTTTTCAATGTCAGTAGGAACTGCTATTAATTATCAGACTCTCTCTCTGATGGCTGAACCCAGAAGTCTGTCTTTATGCTAGAAATTCAGATTTTAGAGCCCATAGCTTAGGAAACTGAAGGAGAAAGACTCTAAAGAATGGTCTTGGTCCTGAGCTGCAAAAGCAACCCTACCCAAACACAATCAAAAAGCAGCTGGCTGTGGTCAGTACAAATTGAAACACATAGGTATACCCACACATTTATGCACATACGTATGTGCATGCATGTGCCTGTGTATGTATGTGTGTGTGTAGATATGTAAATGTGTAGATACACTGTATCAATGTAAAGGATGTATTTATAGTCTTCATGCTGCTGAATGTGTCACTTTACAATTCATACATATTTAGGTTTCTATACTGCAATATAAATGCAGATCAGGGTTTTTCTTCAGACATCTTTTCCAACACAGACATCCTCTGGTCTTTTAATTATCCCATACAATACTGTGCTAATACTTAGGCTGATACTTAACAATGAGATGGCAGCATGAAATTCAGCTTATCTTCATCTTTGTAAGTTATTTTGTAAATTCTGTAACATAATTTACCTATATATTGCTGTCATTGCTCGGATAAGACTGTCCGTTCATTTCTCACTGCAGCTCATTTGCGTTATTTCAATGGTTTTCTCCACATCATGGCACTTTAATAAAACCCATTTCCTTTTTTTAACTGCTGTTGTGATTTAGAGGTTCAAAGTGGGAGGTCTCTATTGTAATTATGAAAATTTGAATAAATTTCAGCGCTTCTTGCTGAACGCCTTTATATAGACATGCTATGTGCTTTATTTTTGTATCATGGTTCAATAGTTGCTTATGGACATCATACAAAAAACAGACTGGCACTCACCCCATTGCTGGGTCTTAAGAGTTAAGAGTGCTGTTATCCTATGGCTCCTTCCCTTGTGTACGCACTCCTCTTGACCGTGTGGCCTCAGTGGAACATGTTGGAGGTCAGTGTCTGGCCACGGCTGAAGCTAGTTGAGAAAGGAGAAACTGAATGTATCTGTGCCTTGCACAATGAGGAAGGTGTTTGCATGTTCATGAGTTAATGGCTTTCAGGATCATCATGTCATGGCAGGGAGGTGATTTGGTCTGAGGATTACACCATCCAGCTGATCTCTCACTGGGATTTGGTTGCTTTCTTTCATACTTTTGTTAATGTAACAACCGCCTCTGTAAAAAGAGACATTTCTTTTTAATTCTAATGACAGCTATTTCCTATCACAAACACTGTGGGCTCATCCTGGGCTCCGTGTATCTTGGATCACCAGCTCAAAGTTGGAGCACTGACTTTCCTTGCCAGCTGCCAACCACAGTTCTCTGAGCTCTCCCTGTTCCCTTCCTGGGCTCACACTGGGGGGGGAAGGGTGTATTTCTCCCTCTTGTGTGACCCTTTCTAGTAGGTTTTGGCCAGATCAGCCCCCAGAACCAAACCTGCCCCCTCCTGCATGGTGGTGACCACTCTTCCTCCTGGGACCGGGAAGCCTGTGTTGGGTCAGCACTGTCCCTGTGTAGAGGAGTGCCCTTGGCTTTTCAAACCAAGAGCCTGAACTGCCACCTGGGCAAAGGAAACTTGCGAGGAGCTCTCCCAGGGCTCCGTGGCTCTGAGCCATGTGGGAGCAAGCCAAGGCCAAATGCCCACAAGTCCGAGACCCTACAGCAGGATGAGTCTATGGGTGAGAAGGAATGCTGTGCTAAAACATGGTATCTGTATCTCTCCTGAGGATCGCTGCTGCTGCCTGTACCAGCAGCAGCCTAAAGATGGTGGTAGAAAATCAAGAATGGATGTTTGCATTTCTATTCTGAAGGGTTTTAACTGAGGTGAGCCAGTCTAGTGCTGAAATATCCTTTGACAAATCAGTTGAAAGGAATCCATGAATTGTTTTTCAGGTTTTTATATTTATTCATTTTGCATCAATCGCCTTATCCTCGGAAAGAAGAAGCAGAAAAAAAAAATCTACATCAAGATTAAACAAGAAAATGTTGAGCACACCTATTCAGAGCGGAACAAAAAAAAAAATCACAAAAAAAAAAAAGTCTCAAAAATATTATCATCTCCCCACCTTCTGCTCCATCCCTGTGAGCAGGCATAGAGCTCAGGCAGATGGGCACATGGTTCTCTCCTGGAAAGAAATTCCTCCTTTGCACTCTAAACAGGGAATGATTTGGTTTAAAGCTTAGTGGCATAATATTCGTAAGTTTTTAGGTTAGCGCAACAGAAACAGGAACTAATAACTCACCCACTCAAGGGATCTCAGACTATTTCTGAAATAGAACTGTGTGTTTTCTTTTACGATGTCTCCGAGTGCCAACAGGGCAAATGTCAGTGTGAGACAAACAAGGTAAAAGAATAGCACATTCTGAGTGCCCGTTCATCATGTCTTCCAGGCTACTGTTTCTGAGTTAGACTTTTTTTTTCACGTTCTTGACTTTGTTTGTTTGTTTCTCTTTGTTTTTAATATTAAACTTGGCACTAAAGAGGCTTTGGCACATCCAAATGCCCTAAATTGTATTTTCTGAACAGCTGTCCCCAACCTAATTCTAGTAGCACTCACAGGCAGCAGAAGTGTTTGCTTTAATGCGTGCTTACTTTTAGTTGGACGATTGATTATTTTCCTTGGAAGTGCTCAGAAACTACAAGCCAAAGCTGAAGCCTCTGCTGGTGAGATTTATTGAGCGGGACAGCAGGGCGATTCTCGTGGACTACAGCAAAACCACACATGAAGATCAGCCACAAAGTGAGTCCAAGGGATCTGCTGAGCTTTGGGAAGAGGCCGGTGTGAAGCTAGCGAAGGCTGCAATGAAGGCCTGAGTTCCAGATAACTCCCCAGTGATGCTTGTCACAGGCATGAGCATCCTTGCCACCATGATGACATCCAATTGCAGGAATTTTCCTGGAAGAAGGGCTGTCCCCATGTGAACTGGCTGCTGTTCCCAGCACTTGGGCTTCTCCTTTGGCTCTGCAGTAACAGTGGTGTTTTGCTGTATTCAAACAATAAAGCAGGAATCTTCTATGCTTATGGGCTGCTGACAGAAGAGGAAAAGGAGCACTGCCTCAGCCCCAGGGGAGCAGAGGAGCTGACCAGCCAGGTGTGGTGACACTGCTGTGGCACAGGGCCCAGCCACGGGGGCACCACTGGGGCGGTGGCAGAGACCAGGCCAGGCCTCAGGTGTGGAGGCATGTGGTGTTAACATAGACAGGGATGCGGCCTTCCCCCTTGGGGAAGCGGGTTTCAGAGCGGGGTGCCCGCTGTGCACACCACCGCCAAACAACGGGAGCATGTGTGCAGAGCAGCCAGCGGCCCAGCTCCCAGCTGTGAAGAGCCCAGCTGAGCTTGGCAGAGAAGAAGCAGAACAGTCCCTTCCCTGCATACACTGAGGGGAGGGCAGCTGGGCAAACAAGCTCTTTACCTCGCCGCTATCTCGAGTCAACATTTACCTAAGCTTGTTGTTAGCTCTCTGCTCTGATGCCACTAATTGATTTCCATTAAATCAGAGGGTTGCTTATTTCCCAGGTAGAACATTACTTGCAGATCAGCCCCCTCAAAGCCCTATCATTGCTCACAAAATGGGATGTGGATTGGCTCTGAGCTGGTACGACTTGCCAGGCAACACAGCTAGAGAAAACCAGTGTAGGGTTCCTTTTGCTGGTTAATTAGTGTCAGAAGTTCAGGGCTTCCAATGGTGACTGGGAAATGGGAAAAGCTGGCTGTCAGCAATTGTTGGTCCCATGGAGCACTGGGAGGCTGTACCTGGCTCTCTGTGAGGCGGCTGTGAGGCCTGGCCTCTCTAAAGGCTATTGCACAGCCTTTGCACAACAGCAGTTCCTCACACGGGCAGGCTGCAGGCTGTGCCTCGCGCTTCACCCCGATCATTGCGGTTCCCATGACTCGCCGGCCCCTCCTCTGGCTCCCAGCGTTGGAGGCTGAGCCCTTTGGCCCAACAGTCCACACTGAAGTGTCAATACGCCGCCAGGACACCAGTTTGTGGGATCAGCATGGTTTCCGGGCAATGCGTGGCTTTGCTGCTCTGCTTCCCGCTCCTGGTTCCTCCTTCCCTGGAAGCAGGTATGTCACAGGGTACAGCTGCAGTTAGCTCACCGGCAGCAGAGCTCTCCACTGTTGCACAAAGAAATCTTTGTCCTGTGAGTTATTCTAAGGCTCCTGCTTGCTCTTGGTGATGGCAGCCGCGTGCTTGTTCTGCCAGCTGAGGGAAACCCCTTTCCGCGCTCCTGCGTGCCTCTTGCACCCAGGTCAGCTGCCCACAGGGGAAGCACCTGAAGCTGCTGTGATTTCTACTGAGCTGTGGGACTTTGCGAAGCAGAGAACTGATAGCCTGCCACTGAGCTGACAAGAAATGAGAGGGGAAGGGCGCTGTACTTCTGAAGCAGCAAGCGGAAGTGAGGTGGCAGCTCTGTGGTAGCTTTGGTGTGCGTCCGAAAATCAGCATCTAGATGAATACAGCAGAACCAGTGCTTTGTGGTTCTCAGATAGCCAATGGCCAGGTCTCTTAAATTGTGGTGAACATGGCTGGAAGGAATACATCGAAGTCTAAAATGTTCCAATGTAAATCAGTGGAGGACGCAGAAATGGAAGTGGGTGGGTGCTGCTATCCATGCACCTTGCATGTTGCCCTGTTGGGGTCTGCATGGAGGCTGATACGTATGCAATGTATCTGCAGTGCAAAGTTAAGTATAAACCCTTAAAGAAAGCCATACTAAATGCACGCAGCCTGACTTGATCTCAGCAGAACAACCCAGCTAACATTCCTATGATGGACAAATGTTTATGAACATCCTGTGATAAATGAGATGCATGCCACACAATACTTTAACCCTTCAGATAACTTTGAAATACATTGAAAATGACCACCGCTTTGCTTGTCATTCAGCAAACACCCTCCCAGCAGGCAGGAGGCAGCTCCCCTTCTTTGGGGGGTCCTGCAGTGCAGAACGTCCTGGGGATCAGGCAGGGCATAGACATTGTCCTGAATCCCCAAATCTACCCACAGCTGGAGGGGAAATAGTTACAAGCACTGAAACTGTAAGTTATTGTCACTAAGCTCCAGGATTCTCTGCTGACGTGGAGGGAAAAAAACAATGCAAAATAAACTATTTCAGGACTTACACTGTGTATTATTACATGGAGCAAAAGTACATTGCAGAGTTCTTGTTCATTATCCCGTGATGTGATGTATCCTGGCACTGAGGTCAGCATGGTGACAGTGCCATCAGCACAAGTCTATGAGCTGGGAGCAGACGCAGCTCTAGGAATTGAGTTCTGCTGACATCTGCTGTTGAGCATTTGTCCCCAGTGATGTCTCAAAGGACAGCAGAGCCACACAGGGAGAAGGTCCCCGTGACTGCAGTCTGTGGGGCTGGCTGCAGCAGGGAGCCAAGCACAGGCTCCAGCAGGCGATGCAGAGGACACTGTCCAGTCCTCCTGCATACCTCAGTGTAGATGTTTTACAGAAGGAAATAGAGAAAGCTATATTAAAGCAGTAGTTCTGTAATTGTGGCCAAGCAGTGGCAAGGAAATCCCATCTGCAGGTCCAAAGGGTACAAGAGGAGTACCCCATGGGTCAGCACTGGCTCCAGTCCCGTTTAACACCTTCATTAATGATCTGGACAACGGGGTAGAGTGCACCCTCAGTAAATTTGCAGATGGCACAAAACTGAGAGGAGTGGCTGATTCACCGTAGGGTCATGCTGACATTCAGAGGAACCTCGATAGGCTGGAGAGGTGGGCTGACAGGAACCAAATGAGGAACAACCCCAGGCACCCAGCTGGAAAGCAGCTCTGCAGAAAAGGACCCAGGAGTCCTGGCGGACGCCATGATGAACATGAGTCAGCAGCACGCCCTACTCAGCATTGGTGAGGCCACAGCTGGAGCGCTGGGCTCAGTTCTGGCACCTCAGTACAAGAGAGACCTGGATATACTGGAGAGTGTCCAACAAAGGGCCATGAGAATGATTTGGAACTGAAGCATCTCTCCTACCAGGAGAGGCTGAGAGATCTCGGACTGCTCAGCCTGGAGAAGAGGTGGCCCGGGGGGATCTCATCAATATCCATACATAGGCAAAGGGAGGGTGCACAGATTACACAGTCAGGCTTTTTTCAATGGTGCCCAGTGCCAGGACAAGAAGCCATGGGCACAGCCTGTAACACAGAGGATCCCTCAGAACAGCAGGAGCACTTCTGTGCTGTGTGGGGGATGGAGCACTGCATAGGCTGCCCAGAGGCTGTAGGGTCTCCTCCTTGGGGATCTCCAGCAGCCGCCTGGCCATGGCCATGGGCACCCTGCTCTGGGTGGCCCTGCTGGAGAGGGAGTGGGCCAGAGGGACACAGAGGGCCCTGCCAGCCTCAGCCAGTCTGTGGTTCTGTGCAACTGTGAAAGATTTTGAGATAAAACCATTGAGGAACAGAGCACTGGGGACTCAGGGCTGACTGACTGACCCATCACCAAGTGGCTTACCATAGCGAGTATAGGAAAGTTGAGTGTTGCCATGTACATCAATCAGTACTAGACAAATCTAGATAAATGCTTTTCAGCTGCTAGAATTTGAAGAAACTTCATGATGCATGTAGAGACCTACTCTATAATGTGTGTTGATGCTTTAGGAATCACTGACATACAATACTGTGATACTACGGCCTTTTCTCATCAGCTTTGGGCTCTGTGGGATCCAAGTGTTGTCACTTGACATGCCAGGAAGCACACCAGAGGAAGGAGGCTCTGAAGGGCTATGTGCATTTTCCCAGCTTCTCATAAACAGCTCAGGAAGCAGAAAAGCTTTCAGAGGAAATCCTCTCCCCTGCCCTTTCTTTCTGGAGTGCACAGACATATGAACAACTTAACATGCCACTGTTTTACAGTCTTTTTAAGGAAGGAAGAGGCAAACAGCATTTTTCAAAGGCACCGAAGAGCCAATAGCTTCTTTGAAGAGCTAAAGCTGGGGTCACTAGAGCGAGAATGCATGGAAGAAAAGTGTTCATTTGAGGAAGCAAGAGAGATCTACCGTGATGATGAGAGGACAGTAAGTAACACAGGGCTGGGCAGGTGGATTCTCCACTGTTCAAGGGTGTGCCTTGACTCTTCAAATCATGAGAGAAAAAAAAAAGCGCCATGTGGGGGGCAGTGGGAAAGTGGATTCTCTCTAAGCTGTCTCAGGCTGCCCAGAGAGGTAGGTTGTGGAGTCTCCTTCTCTGGAGATACGCAAGACCAACCTGGACACTTTCCTGCTCAACCTACTGCAGAGAACACGGTTCAGCAGTGAGATTGGACTAGATGATTTCCAGAGGCCCCTTCCAACGTCCCAGGGCTGAAAATTCCTTCAATCATTGCATTGTGCAGTGTTTGTTTCAGTTCATCTCACTTCCCATATTTGCAGGTTATTGATGGATAGCCTATCAGTGTGTATTACACTGTGCCCTTCTCTGCTGGCATGAAAATAACGTAGAATGAGGAAAATAATGTACAATATTTTATGGATGTCCCCTTTCATTGATCATAACAGCAAAAGTAGCAATACTGTGGCTGTCTGCAAGCCATCCTATGCTACAGGGGCCACAGGGCTTCATCTGAGCAACTTCTTTAATTAATCTCTCACCTTTTTCTTCCAGAAAGAGTTCTGGCACATCTATTCCGGTAGGAGCACTCCATGCTTCCTTGCAGCTGTGGCAATGCTCCTGCTGCCAACACTCCTCACGTGACCCAGGCTGACGCTGCCTGTTTTTGCAGACCCCAACCAGTGTGACTCCAACCCCTGTCAGAACGGAGGGAGCTGCGATGACCAGTTTCAGGATTACGTCTGCCGCTGTCCCCTGGAGTATGAGGGCAAAAGCTGTGAAACAGGTCAGCACTGGCATGGCTTAACAAAATTAAACCACCATTCCTAACCCAAATGCAAGGCACTGAGATGGACAGGAACAATCAGTACTGATGGCTCTAACCAGCACTGCTCAGCACCAATGTAATTCTCATCCTACAATGATTTTGGACCAGCTGTGAGAAAAGGAGAATAGTTTTTTCCTATCCAAGCACTGAAGTTGCTTTGGTTTAGAAGCATGATTCAGTGAGTGAATGAGAGCCAAGCTACACATGCATCCTAAGCATGGCTCTTCCTTCCTTGTCCCTGGAGTTCCTCCTGCAGAGCTTTGCCAAGCAGCAGCAGCTTTTGATGCACTTGCTGCACATAAACCACTGAAACCTGCCTGGCTGCCTTGCTTCCCTGTCAACATTTCAAGCTGTAATTTGCTCGTGTTAAGCACCAAAATCCACCTTCAGAAACCTTAATGCTCTTTCTCTGCCTTTAGCTGTGGCCGAAAACCTGAAGTGCATTTACGACAACGGCGGCTGTGAGCAGTACTGTGCTGATGAGCAGTCTGAAAAACGAGTGTGCTTCTGTGCAGAGGGCTACACTTTAGCGAGCGATGGCGTGTCCTGCACTCCCCAAGGTAGGATGCTGAGCACTCCATGCTAAGTCTGAGTCACCCCTGCAAGAGAACCTTTCAACACCTACACCTTAGGAGGTGCAAGGCGTCATGCACAGGTGCCAGCTTCCCACTTCTTCTTCTAAGGCAGTGCCTAAACAGTAGTTTGGGACTTCTGCTGATGCACCCCAAAAAAACACTGTGGAAAGCGTATACTGAGCCATCCTGAAAGCATTGGTGGGATCTGCTGAGCTCCACCTGAGGCAGCTGAATTAGGTCTGCAGCAGGTTGTGCAGTGCCCCACTGGAAGGGGTTCAGTGCATGGAGACTGTGTTCCAGGACATCTTCTCAAGTGTGGCCCTCAATAGACAGAGGCCCCTTTGGACCCCACCTTCTTGTCCCCAAAAGTCCTCTCCTGTGACACATGGGGCATCTGACTTCCAACATCCCAACTCCTGAGGCCAAGTCCCTGTCTCTTGTCTGGGAAGCACTCACCACCCATCCCATGGTCAAGAACTGGGCAGTGGAGGCACAACCCATGAACAGGTGGGATAAAGAGCAGAGCAGCAGTGCCCAGGGATTGGGGTCAGGCTGAGGGGTCTCAGGTGAGCAGAGGGGCATTGGGCCTCACAGGTCCATTTCCTTTTGTTCTAGCTCACACTTAATGTGAGTGCATGTGATTATTTTGGGGGCACTGTTGATTTCCCATTGATCTCCAATCCATGTGAATTCGTGACTATAGATTTTACAACCATATTTATTTCAGCACAGGAGTCAAGAGAGGAAGAAGCCTATTAAAATCAAAGAAAATTCAGAAAATCCATTCTTTCTTTTTTTTCCTGTTTAGTAGAGCCGATACACTTGGTGTTGCTCTAGGCAGTAAAGTTACATATTTCTCTCACTCATCCAACAAGGTAAATGCTAAATGCGACTCTATTAGCACAAGTTCATTGTTTTCCCAGTACCTAAGCTGGCACCTAACTCTGTTGCAGGTGCCTCCTTCAATTACTTCCTTAGAGGGGAAAAGGAGGCCCCCAGGGCTGCACACACAATGGACAGAGCTGCAGGGAGCACGTGCTCACGGCTAAGGAAGCAGTTCTGAGGGCAGTGCCCCCATATGCATGCTGCAATGGAGCACTCATGCGGAGAACTGATAATGACAACACAGCTCTCAACAACAGCAATTTCATTAAAAAAAAAACACTGGTAATGTGCTTATCCCTTATTAGCAGATTCTGCAACACCACGTGATGGGGAAGCTGCTTTTCTGAAAAGCTGAGAGCAAAGAATTTGATACACCCCATAGGCCTTAAAGTGCATCTTTGCCTTCATAAAGAGAGGAAGATGCACTTGTTGTTGCTGCCTTCTTGGAGCCAAAATACCGATATTGCTGACTGTGTGCTGCGAGGGTGCAAAACTCGTGAGGCCTCACCTGCAGCACTGCATCCAGGGCTGAGACCCCCAGCACAGGAGGGATGTGGAGCTGTTGAAGCAGGTCCAGAAGAGGCCACGAGGATGATCAGAGAGCCGGAGCACCTCTCCTATAAGGAAAGACTGAGGGAACTGGGCTTACTCAGCTTGCAGAAGTGAAGGCTCTAGGGAGACCTCATTGCAGCCTTCCAGTACTTAACGGGAGATTATGAACAGGGAGGGACCAACTTTTTCCATGGGCAGACAGTGATCGGACAAGGGGGAGTGGCTTTAAACTAAACGAGGGGAAAATTAGGTCAGATGTTAGGCGGGAATTCTTTACTCAGAGGGCAGTGAGGCGCTGGCACAGGTTGCCCAGAGAAGCTGTGGTGCCCCATCCCTCCAGGCACTCAAGGCCAGGTTGGATGGGGTGCTGGGCAGCCTGAGTTAGGGCTGAGGGGGATTTGAGGTCCCTTCCAACCCAAACTATTCTGTGATTCTCTGAAAACTGAGCATCTTCCTGTCATCTCCTACCAGGTGCTTGGTCCCCTTCCAGCACCCAGACTCATGGTGCCCTGCACCACGGAGGGCATGGCTTTGTGCCACCTCTGGTCTGGTGTTTCACTACAAGAGCTGGTCCTGCTGCTCCATGCTGTGCCTGAATCCGTAACAGCCTAACGCTTTCTTTGCATCAGTTGAATTAATTGGCAGGTTCAGGCTGCTACGAAATCATGGAGAAGCTGGATTCAACTCAGACCTGCTGCTCCCAAAATGATAAAGTGAGAGCACTTCTCATCACAGTGTTACTGCAGAACAACTGCTGGATGTGAGGGATGGTGTGTTCAGTTACAGCACAGCTGGCACCCCAAGATTTGAGCAACAGACTCTTTGCTTCTGTGTGTGAAGAATGTACAGAAAACACCATGGCTTCTTTGGCACTGTGGCTCAGAAGCAGGTTTGGTCCTCAAGACTCAATTACTGCCAATCTTCACATGTATGCTCACACTACAGAAGGACCTCTGACTGATATGTGCAGTTTGGAAGAATTAAAAATGACCTGAACAGAAGCAAACTTAGAGACATAGCAGAAGACATGGTGGTGGTATATCAATATGTCAGTGTGAAACCATATCGAGCTGTTTGCAGACAAAAAGAGTATCTGCTTGCTGAGCTGTTTTGGGTTACTTCCAAGAGCCTATGTTCCCACACTATGAACCTGATTTTCTGCTAACAAAACTCCACTGAAGATGTTTTATAGGAATCAGTCTGAGACACTTTGCTGTGAATTCAGTGCAATGAAATCACACTTGTTACTCTTTTTTTTTTTCAGTGAAATACCCTTGTGGAAAAATACCAGTGTTGGCAAAAAAGAATGCGACTGCTGAGGGGAGAATAGTAGGTGGCATCACCTGTCCTCCAGGTGAATGTCCATGGCAAGTGAGTCTTCCACAAATATTTATTGTTGTCATTGTTTTTCTTGTGAAGCCATTATCTTATATTCAGTATTTTAAATGCGTTATGTTAAAATGCTTCAAAAGTGCCAGGTTTGGGCAAACAAATTCCCTCTCCATCCATACCCAGCAGTTCCACCTGTTTCAAGCACGCATGTCAGCCTTGTTCTGAATGCCTGCTTTCCTATGAGTGGAGTGGTAATACACCCTCCTCTGTCTCCTGACCCCCTCGACCTTAAGCATACTGCCAAGAATTTTACCTAGGGATATACTCTTGGCCATAACACACAGGATCTGTGCTAAAAAATGGATAAAATATTGATAGGAAAACTCCACCCTCCTAAATTCTCCACACAATCAGAATCGTATTCTCAAACACAGTTGCATACAATGATAGAAAGGAGCAATATAAAACTGGACTCAACTGAGATTCGGGTCAAAAACTTGCTTTCTGTTGGCAGGCCCTTATAATACAGGATCAGAAAGGGAAGTGTGGTGGTAGTCTGCTCTCGCCAGAGTGGGTAGTGACTGCAGCTCATTGCCTGGACTACGCTCATTCCAAACAGTTCCGAGTGAGGCTGGGTATGTATCTCCCTTCCCCATGTTATCCAGCTGTGGTTGTCTTAATTTCTCCTTCTGACAAACCAGAGTGAAAAACAAAAAGTGCCAGACTAGAAATCTCCTACATCCACAAACTCCCGAGGAATCCAGTTTCTGGCCGACATGACCTGCAGTCATTATCTCTTCCAGGTGAATACTCAATAAAAGTTAATGAGAAAACTGAGCAAGAAAGTGGAGTCAGCGAGATCATCAGACATGAAAAATACACTCCTGGACAAGTCAATCATGACATTGCCCTCCTGAGGCTGGAAACACCCATGAACCTCACTGATTTCGTGGTGCCGATATGTTTGCCTGAAAAACGGTTTGCAGCGTACGAGCTGTCCTCCATTAAGTTCTCAACGGTGAGTGGATGGGGACGGTTGCTAGATGGAGGGGCTACTTCTGCCTTTCTGATGCGAGTTGATTTGCCACGTGTAAAGACACAAGAATGTGAAAAGCAGGCCAATTTAAACATCACGGAGAATATGTTCTGTGCTGGAGACCTGACCGGCAAAAAAGACTCCTGCAAGGGAGACAGTGGTGGACCTCACGCTACGAAGTACAAGAACACCTGGTTTCTGACTGGGATTGTCAGCTGGGGAAAGGGTTGTGCTGTTGAAGGCAGCTATGGGGTTTACACAAGGGTTTCCAAATACATCGACTGGTTGAAGAGGCACATGGCCTGACAACAGTGAACCAGAGCATTTCCATTCCTTCATCCCTCTGTGTCATTTTCCTACTGAAGCATTCCTCCATTAACTTAGATATGTGGTAAATGTGACGTTATTCACAATTTTAAATGAGCCTAATGCCTGCCTGAATACATAAAATAACTTTGATATTGTTGTAAATTCGAATGTCCTGTCAAAAGGCCACAGAAAGGCCCTATCAAACCAGACTCAGAGTCCCTTTCATTCTTCACCCATTTTCTGGTAACAGAAAAGCTCGGTGCTGAGAAACACTGTCAGTAATGCATTGAGTACACTGTGATCCTTCCTTGTACTTGTATCGTGGCTGCTGGTAATCAATGATGCACAGACTTCCTGAGCAAGCAGTTGCACGAGTCTGAATGGTCATGAATGAACCCATTTGCCAGATATGTGTGCAATCTCTTTCAAACACATTTACACTCTGGGCTTTCACAATTTCCTGTGCTGATAGGTCCTGCAATATAATGAAGCAACAGCAGGAGAAAGAGAAATGGCGTTTCTTCTAGCTTATGGTGAAGGAACTTTCTCTTTCAGTCCCAGCAGGTGGATCTGAGAGGGAGGAATTGTAGAGCATCCTCAGGACAAGAAAGCCGGGAGAAAGGTTAATTCCACATTTACGGGTCCACTATGAAAACTTGATTTTAGACTTCTTGCACTAAATATTACTGCAGTAAGGCTATTAACAATACACTTATGACTGATGAAGAATACCACAGATTTAATCCTATATTTGCCTTTCCGTAAAACTTACAATTTGGATTCGTTCAAATCATGCTGAATATCAATTTAATCACAAAGGCGTATCAGCAAGTAGGATACTTACTGTTGACTGTGGTCTACTACTGGGAGAGAACGCTGGCATTACACGGTACATGTGATACCAAACATCCCATAATCTGCATTACTGACATAGAGGAATGGGGGGTTACTCTTTTAAAAACTGAAATGGGAAAAGCTGCAGATTACAGAGACCTGGGAAACAAGGTCTTACAGTATGAAAGCACACCTCACAGGTTCTGGTTATACCTAAAGAAATAACAAGATATAACAAGACTAGACCCATCGTGGGTGAGAGAAAATAAAAAAGGAAAGCATTTACGCCAGCAGAAGCAGCATGCAAAACAAATAATTAAAAAAAAAAAAAAAAAAACAGGAAAATTTCCAGGGAGAAAGGTGACTGGGGGCAGCAGCCAGCAAATGAAGTCTCATTTTCACCAAGAGGCACCCGGCATTGCAAAATCATCCCTGCAGGCCCCTGAAGCTGAAATAGCTGTTGATTTTACAGGCTCCACTGGGTGACTTCTCTTCTGTAAATATTGATACTTATGAACAAGTCATCCTGTAGGAAAAGGGCAAAATACAGACAAAACATCCAACCAGTATTAATGGCTGCGTGGCATGACTTTTTCACAACAAAGCCAGGAGTTACGCATATTTTTTAACAGAACAGCTTGTGCAAACAATGATAGAATCGTAGAATCATTAAGGTTGGAAAGACCTCTAAGGTCATCGAGTGCAACCCCAACCTACGCCCACCATGCCCCTCAGTGCCACATCCACATGGTTCTTTAACATCTCCAGGGATGGTGATTCCACCCCTTCCCTGGGCAGCCTTTGTCAGTGCCTCACCACTCCTTCTGAGAAGTTGTTTTTTCTAATATCCAACCGGAACCTCCCCTGGTGCAACTTGAGGTCATTACCTCTCATCCTATCACTGTTACCTGGGAGAAGAGCCACCTCACCGCAACCTCCCTTCAGGTAGTCGTAGAGAGCGATAAGGCCTCCCCTGAGCCTCCTCTTCTTCAGACTGAACAATCCCAGCTCCTTCAGCCACTCCCCATAAGGCCTGTGCTCCAGACCCTTCACAGCTTTGTTGCTGTTCTCTGGACATGCTCCAGGGCCTCAGTGTCTTTCCTGTAGCAAGGGACCCAGAACTGAACACAGAACTTCAGGTGCGGCCTCACCAGTGCAGAGTACAGGGGGATGATCACCTCCCTGCTCCTGCTGGCTGTGCTATTTCTGATGTAAGCCAGGATCCCACCGGCCTTCTTGGCCACCTGGGCACACTGCTGGCTCACATTCATCGCGATGTGAACTAACAACCCCAGGTCCGTTTCCTCTACACAGTCTTCCAGCCGCTCTGTCCCAAGCCTGTAGCAATACCTGGGGTTGCTGCGACCAGAGTGCAGGACCCAGTACTGGGTCTTGTTAAAGCTTGTACAACTGATGGAGGACAGGCTCTGGCAGCAGGGAGACCTCACTGGGCACAGCACTGGGAAACCCCCAAAAATAGGGAGACAGAGGCCAGTTTTGGGTGGGGGATCTCTGTGCCACCACAGGCCACGGGGCCATAGTGTGGCAAAGTCAACATAGCCAGCATTGAGCAGTGTGCTGTGAAGTGCAGAGGCGGTGGGTGGCAGGGAGTGGGGCTGCCATGGGGCGCCCCTCAGCATCGCACTAAGCCCCACACCTGCCAGAGCTGGAGTGGGTGAGGCCAGCCTCGGCCAGCACTTGCTCAATAAGCTCACGATTCGTTCCCAACCTCCTTCTGGGAAAAAAAAAAAAAAAGTAATTAAAAAAGTTAGCTTCCAAAAAAAAAAAAAAAAAAAAAGAGGAGACATAATCGGGCCACCCCCCGGCTGAGAAATCCCACAGCGGCTTTCCCCCTTCTAGGGCGCTTCCGCTATTTCTGGGCAGGGTGAAGCAACGCCGCCGCAGTCCCTGCCCGCCCGGGGGTGAGCGCTCCGATCCCGTCCCGTCCCGTCGCGGTGCCCATCCCGCGCTACCATGGCCGGCCGCCTGCTGCTCCTGCTGCTCTGCGCGGCGCTGCCGGACGAGCTCCGGGCTGAAGGAGGCGGTAAGGGGAGGCTCTGGGGGGCGCCCGGGCCGAGGAGGGGATAAACTCCTCACAGTTTTTAGGGGGCTGCCGTGGAAACGCCCGCGTTGGAAAGCGCCTTCCCGCACCCGGGCGGTGCATGAGGGGAGCGGGGGCTGCGGGCCCCGGGAGCGGGCATCCCGGGTGGTCACT
Organism: Numida meleagris; assembly: GCF_002078875.1. Classification (NCBI taxonomy): domain Eukaryota; kingdom Metazoa; phylum Chordata; class Aves; order Galliformes; family Numididae; genus Numida; species Numida meleagris. Next base: position 135,400,706 of record NC_034409.1, on the reverse strand, counting down.
CCCGAGAGGGGGCAGCTTGCGTCCTGCTGGAGGGCAGAGCTGCGCTTCGGGGCGGGGAGCGGCCGGGGGGCACCTGGGGTGCTGCAAGATGGCCGCTGGGCTTCAGCCCCGGTGGTCCCCCCTTCAGAACGGGGCTGCCGTCGCTGGGAGGACAGCTGCCTTCCAAGCGCAGCGAGCTCTCGTTCTTGGGCTCTGCCGGCTGCCCCTAGCCGCGGGCTGGGGCGCCGGGGTGAGCGCGTCCTGCCTCTGTTTGTGCTGCAAGGGTCAACATCAAAGTTCAGAGCAGAAAGCCACGCCAGGTGGCTTCTTTGAAGGCTTTGACTATTCCTTCAGTGAGTCAGTCAGCCAGCAGCTGGAGTGTCCTACTTGAGCTGACCAGCACCCAGTGCTCCTTCGTGTTTTGGAAGAAGGCAGGATGGCAGGAAGCTTGGGAAGGAGAGCGACCGGTCTGAGAACGCTTATCGGCTAGTTCAAGTTTATGAAAACATCCTCGTGCAGCAATGATGTGAGGCAAAGGAGTACAGTGGCAGTGACCCCACCGCCTGCATCCTGTCACTGTCCTCTAGCTGCAGAGAGGGACTTAAGGACAAATGAGGCAGTGGGTGAATGAACTGACTGTTACTGAGCTAGAAGTTACAAGCGTTGCTGTAGCCCTCCTGCACAGAGCCCTCTCAAAGTGAGTGGAACGCCACAGTATACGTAGGTTCTGTGCTACTGCTCAGTATGAACAGCACTAGCAGAATTTGGCTCCCTGTTATCAAAGGGTATGATTACTGATCAGCTAATTCACATATTGCTGCACTGAGCTGCGTAAGGTAAATGCAAGCTGCCCACTGAACCCATTGGCTTTCTAGTCCTGTCTGCAGCACAGCCTTCCACACTCCAGTCTGTGATTGGAAAGTACTTTTTCCTCTTTAGAGTTCAGGTTTTTAGAACATATTTAAATACTAGCGTTCAGGATCCACAACCTTTCCTGAAACATATACCTTTTACAAAGTAATTGGCAATCTACTTACTATGGTGTTGCTTCTGTGGTTCCTGTCAGGTAAAGTGTGCAGGAGTTAAAGCAGAGTAACATGATGGCTCGTGCAGCCAAATGGCTGAGCTGAGTTTAATGTCTCTGATCCTTCCATTAAATCATTAGCTACCTGCATCTTGAATTTCGAGGCAGCAGGTCTCGTGCTCTGTGACAGCAAGCTTTTAAAAAGTAAAACAACCCAGCGACTTGAACTCAAGCTGTACTTTCTTTAGGTGCTAAAGCTGACATTCATTTGGCTCTGCTCTTTATTAAATCTTTGAATATAGCTTGGCTCTACTTGCAAACTTAGCAGTAAGGCAATAACACTGGGAAATACAGTTAGGATGTATTGTTAAGCGGGATGAAAGTCCCAAGGGCAGCACACTGGGGTTTGGGGTGGTGCAGGGCAGTAGATCTCACTTATGGGCTGTTTCTTTTTGAAAGCGGGACTGTGAAACAGCTGTTCCCATCTGCTAGTAGAACCCTGTGCTGGCAAATTACTGCATCTTCAGTTTGTGTGGTGTTTGGTTTCTGAACCATACGTCCACAGAGCAGTCAGTGGTGTTGCCTGGTTGTCTGCTTTAAAACCGAATCAGGGACTGCAGCCTCCCTCACCTTCACCGTAGCAGAGAAAGTCATTCTGTTCAAGGCTGGAGTCTAGAAGAGGAGCAACAGGAATAAAAACCCTCAGTGGAAACCTGCATGTTTTATCTTCAAGACTAACAACAGGGCAGAATTTTGTATGCCTCTGGTTTGTTTTGGAGCCACTAATTCTCACTGAGATCCTTACATCCTATCTGTGTGAGGGCTGACATAACCGGTGATGTTGCCTGTGGGTAGTGTGATGAGAAGGTCTGATTTGTTTTTCTTTCTTCACTTATTTCTGATGAGTTGTTACCACCACCAAATGTTACCCAGTAATTGTACCATTCTCTCTATTGCCTAGTGTTCATCAAGAAAGAAAGTGCCGACAAATTCTTGGAAAGAACAAAACGTGCCAACTCTTTTTTGGAAGAAATTAAGCAAGGCAATATTGAAAGAGAATGCAATGAGGAGCGCTGCTCAAAAGAAGAGGCAAGAGAAGCCTTTGAAGACCAGGAGAAAACTGTAAGGATGAACTAATATGAAACATAGGCCTACATATTTCATGTTTACAAAATAGTATTGATGTATAGTGGGCCCATACTTGCAAGTGTTGTCGATCACTTACCACAAAGAACAGATAGTGGTTTTGACTGTGGTTGGAATTGCTAAGGCATAAACATACAAAAACAATCATCATTTATCTCTTGCAAGGTCACCCCAAGTTAAAGACTCCATTCTTTTACCTGTCCTGATCTGCTTAATTGCCATCATGAGGCATTTGACCTTTAAATAATTTGATATTCCCTATGTTAGAACTGTTTTCTCTTGTGGCATAGCTGAGCAGCATGACTGCATTGAAGAGTTCTTAGATGGAGAGCCCATGGGAAGGTTGAGATGGGAAATACTGAAGTGGAACTTCATGTGAATATTTTTCCATATTTATCTCAAGAAGTTTTACTGGGCTTATATCATTTTGTGGCTGTCTTCCCAACATTCGAATTGACAGAACGTGTACTGAGGACAGTTCTTTATGTTAAATTTCCCACATGGAATGTGATTTGTGTGTGTGACTCTTGTGTCACCTTACCTACCCTGGAGGGTGCTTGACTTCAGCTGGAAGTGCAGACAGTGCCCAAGCTAAAGGGAGACCTACAGAGATGGGGAAAGTATGGGAACAAGGGTCAGTAGAAGAAGTAATATATGAAAACTGAGGTGACTTAGTGGTGGAGGGGAACTGGGAACATCGGCTGATGTAGAGCAGCCCTGAAACTGGAGTCAAGGCCAGATTCATTTAACTGTAGTGTTACTTGCTGGCCAGAATGTTTTTGGAGTGGCCCTGAGGTGAACTGGGTGGAGATTCATGGGTGCATCACCAGGGCACTTCAAAGCATAAGGGTTGAACCATAGCAGAACCAGCACAGCCTGTTCTACCCAGTGACCAGACCTAGCTGGAAGGGACTGTCTTGGACAGACAGTGTACCTGGAGTCCTCAGTGAGAGGGACGGAAGAACAGAAGTCAGACAACATATTTTTAAACCTCAGGATTTCTGAGGTCTTGCTCCATGGGGGTGCAGAGGAAGAAGGCTGAAAATTTGACATTGCAGGAGGGTAAGGAAGTTCAGTCAAAACCAAGAGCAAGATATGGTTATGCAAGAAATGAAGAGGCTTATGCTGATTAAGAAATCTGTAAGGAGGTTTAGGTATTTTTGAAAAGTGTGTGAGACGTGTTTCTCTAGAGATGGGTGCTATAGATGGTTTTTACCAAATGGTTTTAATTAATTAAACGGCAATATCAGACCGCAAGACACTATTTGCCTGTAAATTAAATTTTTGTTTGAACAGTCGTTAGCTGCAAGTATCCTCTGTATGAAAGCTCTGAAATTTTTCTGAAGAACTGAATTCAGTAATTCTCATCTAACTCTTTTTGTTTTCTTTTGTTTTCCCTTGCTCCACACCAACTTGTAGGAGGAATTCTGGAATATCTATGTAGGTAAGAAAGAGTATGCATTTGTTTAGAAAATTAAGCTTCCTTTTTGCAAGGTTAAAAAGGATGCACCTCTTACATAACCATTTCCTGCTGCCTCGTTTATTTTTTTCACTGTTTCCCCTGAAAGAGAAATCTGATTGATTTACAGCCTTGCTGTTGCTTGAAGCCAGTCACTTCATTTGATGGCAAGATTCAGCAGCCTCCAGTTCCTGGGATGATCCTTGTCCTCTCAAAAAAGAATACCAGCCCTTTGCATGCAAAGTATAGTGAGAAGCAGAAGCTGGGCATGTGGCTCTGCCCATTCGTCATCCTGCAGAGAGTCAGCCCAGGATGGGGCAGTTTGAGTTGCAAAGAGTCATAGGTGGGGGTGGCACTTCATTGCATCAGGCAACGCAGTGTATCAATCTGTACTGCACGGTCACTTATCAGTTGCATGCCTTTGTCCATACCACAGTGTTGCTGATTCCTGTAAGACAGAGATTTGGTGAGAAGTGTTTTCTGCAGAGCTGTTTGGCATTCAAGGATGACATACCAGCGGGTTAGCGGATACTGCCTGTCAGTCTTTTCTGGTTTTGTTTTTCTGAAGGTTTGACTTGTACTTATTAGGGTTCTATTGTTCATAATAATCTCACAGGGACATATTTTTAATGTAGTATTGTTTGGTAATATGTTCTCCTGAAGTATGTGTCTAGCCTTCGTGTTAGGAAGAGTACCTCAAAAATGTTGACCAGAGGTTGCTCAGCTTTGTCTTCTAAGTCTGAAGAAAATTGAAGACAGTTGCCACAAAGAAGATGCAGACTTTCACAATCCTCTAAGGGGAGGAAGAATTCTGCATCCTACAGGGTGAAATTGCAAACAAAGCCTGCGTCAGTGCTGCAGTGAACAGGAGTGGAAAATTTCAAACCATTTTCTCATGAGAATACAGGCAGTGGAACATCGGTGCCAGTGCTCACAGCGGAAATGCCAATTTCATACATCCTAAACCACAGTCCATGAATGCTTTCTTGGTGTTTAGAAGTTCTGAAAACCACAGCTGCCCTCAGCCAAGTTAGAACAATTCATCCTCATTTCTTTTTTTAGTAGGGGATTCTGCAATGTTTTTGTGCAATATTGATATAAAACTCAGTCCCCCACCAGCGACTGCAGTACAGGGAAGATTAAGAAATTGTGGTTTCTATGAGTAGGATGCTGTTTAGCTGAGTCCACTACAGAATGGAGCCCTCCAGTACAGCAGAGGGGGCAAAAACCAGGAGCTGTGCTGCTGGCCTCCATTGTGCCTTTCTTTTGGTAAATGATGGTCTTGCCTTTCCTCTATGGAGGATGGACATCAGTCTTCAACACCTCTGTGGTGGACCACATGGACGCAGCATTTGGAATGCTGGTGTTTGTGGCCACATTCAGGTACAGAAGGGATGTAGAGTTGTGGGGCAGCACACAACGCCCCACAGGCATTCTGTGTGGCAGATGCAGCTTCAGCAGATGAGGTCACTGGCCAGGGGCGTCAAGCAGATGGCATGCTGGATCCTTAGGATAAGCAATATCCTGAATCTTCTCTCTTCTGTGGGCACTGCTGTTCTTTCAGCTGCCTCAAGTGGAGCAGAACAGGTGGTAACATTCAGAAATATGTGTGCATCTAAGGCAGTGAATTAGCAAGCGTCAGTTCTCCAGATATCTTCCTTTTCTTATCATGCTGTCCATTAGGGCCTGGCAGGTACATGTGATGCAGGAGTGCATTTGTTACTGCAGATTGCTGCATGGGAGGGACCATGGTAGCAAGCATCAGTGCAGGAGTGAGATGCCTTCATGGGGGTAGGAGAAAGGGCTGCTCTGTGGCACATGTCTCCAAATGCAGCACAGCCTCACTTCCCTTCTTGTGACTGTATTATTTGTGAGCTACGTGTGACTGGGGTCAAGTCAGGCAGTTGTGCTCATGTCATGGAAGGGAAGAGAGACATAGAACTCTGTTTCAATTATGGAGATCCCAGATTAAATACAGGGAGAGTGAGCTAAGAGCTAATCCTTTGACATCGACACTCATACCTCAATGGATACAATGAGACATTTTTGGTACCACAAGCAGCACGAAACAGGAATTTGGCCTGCATACATGGATTTAGAAGAGCTTTTAAAGTGTTTTATTTTGTTTATCTTTGATTCATATGATGGTTGCTTTAAAAGAGCAACACTGTGGGCAAAACACATGCACGTGGGACGAGATGACCTTTAAATAACTAATAGTTGAGTTGTCATTATTATGTGGAAATTGCAGGGAAATGCTTTAGACAGTAGTTGCAACATGGAAATATCCAGTCTGCTTTTACAGTCTTCACCGTAAGTAATGTACACTTTGACAAGCAAGTATTAATTTGTCTTCTTAGGAAAAAAGCTGTAAGTACACACTGTCAAACAGTAGCCACAAAAAACAGATTGCAAAACTGAGGATCTATATATGAATCGTGCTTATTTGGAATGATTGCAGGTGCTCTGGAATGTGGCCACTCACAAGACGTATGTCTTAAAAAGAATGATTCCTTGTCAAAACTAACCGCCCTTCAGAGTTCACTGAAAATGTCTTTTCTCTTATAACATTTTGGTTTTTGGTTTGTTGTCGTAGATGGTGACCAGTGCAGCTCAAATCCTTGTCACTATGGTGGACATTGTAAAGATGGACTTGGTTCCTACACTTGCTCCTGTTTGGATGGTTATCAAGGCAAGAACTGTGAATTTGGTAGGTTTCTCCTTCAGAGAATTGTGGCAGTGAATATGCCAGGTTGCTGAACTGTAGGGACTCTTGGAAGAATGCATAGGATAGGTGGCAGTCAACAATGAGTGGGAAGCCAGTGTCAGAAACTGAAAGCTGGATGGTGATACTGAGTGCTCCAAAGTTGCACTTGCTCCAAAGAAAGTGCTCTTAATTATCACAGTGCCTCCTTACGTGAGCTTAAATCCCCAGAGAGTGACAATAAATCTAAGAACCACAGGATTCTTGTAACTGATATCAAAGAGCCTGGACTCCAAGCTCAGGTGTACAGCCCTGCTCAGCTCACAGCACTGAAGAACCAAAGAAGGCAGATCTCAGAAGACAATGCAGAGACTTTTAAGCCTTGCAAGGAATAATCTTTTTTTTTTCTTATAAATCTTTCCTGAGTCTCACATCTGTGGCATGCAGCTACTTTTAGTGATGTTGCTGGAGTGTGAATTGGTTGCCCAGAAGTAAGAGTGGAGAGTGTGGAAATGAAGTTCAAAAACGGATCTGAGGGGAGTGGTGAGGAGATGAGTTTTTTAAGGCAGGAGGGAGGAATCATGTGAGGGTTTGCCAACAATTGCATTTGTGTGTTAGTGTTTTATTAATTCCTCCACTCTTTCTGCTTTTGAAGCACACCGTGACACAGCCACTGTCTGTACTTGGGTTTCACAAGTATGTTTCATGCAGTGTATGTGTTTCCTTTGTAAGGCATAAGCTAATGTTATCCACTCGTGCTGTTACTAAAACGGGCTTCAGGTCTTTTACAGGGGGATTTACTTATGCTCTTTAAAGAGTGCAGCTTAATTTAGTGAATTTCAAGATCTTTTGTGAAGTCAGTGTTTATTTTCCAAACTTATTTCTTTGTAGTCATACCGAAGTACTGCAAAATAAACAATGGTGACTGTGAGCAGTTCTGCAGCATCAAAAAAAGTGCGCAGAAAGATGTTATGTGTTCCTGTACAAGTGGGTATGAGCTGGCAGAAGATGGCAAACAGTGTGTTTCAAAAGGTAGGAAGCCGCATGGTAAACTAATAGCAATGGTGGCAAGGCTTGTTTCGCAGCTAAAGAATATCTTTTGAACCATATTCTTCTACATGGGATAGGTTTAAGACTGAGGCCAACTGGTTTGTATTTTCAAATCCTTCCATGCGTGAGGTGATGTGATGAACTTCTCAGAATAAAGCTCTCACAGAATGACCTGAGGAAATAAAGTGCTGTTGACAGGAGAAAATAGTAGTTGTATCTTGTAGTTGTAGAGAAAATTGTAGTTGTATCTTACATTCTATATAAAATAGCCACTTGCAAAAACTTCTTTTGGTTTCAGTTAGTGAAATCGAATAGTAACTGATGACATTAAATGACTAAGATTGATGCTATTTTCATTGTATTCCAGCAAACCAGGGGGGGAGAGGGATGTGAGTCAACTGTATGATCCTGACACTGGTTTTTATATCCTTTACAGCCTGAGCCGTATCTCTAACACAGTACACTGAGTTTTCTAGTTAAGATGATTGTAGTAAGAGCTAAGACAAGCATATAGCAATGAAAATAATTGACAATAACTTCAAATACTTCGAAAACACTGTCCAGAGACTGAACCTATGGACATGTTTTAGGACAAGCAAATGACTTTCATCTGTCAAACCATCTGTTCTTCATCCTTTGTTGCATCTGCCAGGGTTTTGTTAGTCTTGAAAACAGCGGTATTAACAGATTTATTGTGAGGTAATGTTGTCAAGGAGTCTTCTCTTGCATGGGTGTTTCAGTCCTTTTCTCTAATTGTAGCATTCTTGTCTTTACAGTAAAGTACCCATGTGGAAAAGTTTTTGTGAAAAGAAGTAAAAGATCGGTCATTTTACCCAGTGATAGTAGTACCAATGTAACTAGTGATCAAGATATCCCCTCCACAAATGGATCAAGTCTGGAGAAGGACTTCTTTACTACCACAGAAAGCCCAACCCCGCCTCCTCGCAACAGATCGAGTAGCAAAGTTCCATATGTCGATACCAGGATAGTAGGTGGGGATGAGTGTCGTCTTGGTGAATGCCCATGGCAGGTAAATCTGGTGCATGTGTTTTTGAGGGAAACTGTGTAATTGTTCATTTAATCAGTTTGCGTTCTGCCGTGTGCTCTTTGTAGCTGGAGTTGGCTGAGTTACATGAACTCAGGCACTTGTGTGTGCTCTTCTGCAAACTGCAGCCTTAGAATTGCAAAATGAAAGGTTTTGTGGCATTTTAGGTGGTGCTGCTTTTAACTGGTCACCAGAGAGGGCTTTTGAGATGTGCTGGTCCAACAGTGTTGTCTTTGCAGGTTGTGTTCCAGTTCTGTGCATAAGCTGTGGTGTTCTGGCAGAGCTGACCTGCTTCTGCCTTTCTTTGTTATCTTTCTTTGCCTTTCTTTGCTCAACCTTTCTAAGGAGTGATAACTTATCTTCTCTATTTCTCTGAGTGAAATGTATCATGGAGTGCTTTTCCAAATTGATCTGCTCACTCACTGGGACCCCTAGCATAATAGTCCAATTCTGCATGGGAATAGTGTTGTGTAGATCTGACACAGGTAAGAGGAGGTGCCTAGGGTAATGGGAGCACAAAGCTTAAACACTTTTAGCAGGTTGCTGATCTAATGGCTTGGACAGCACTACCTAAGCTTTACTGAATCAACCTTTAGTTGCAGAAGTCAATATTGTACGGTAAATTTGTGCATGTGCTGTAGAGGCTGTTTACAAAGCCAGAGCCACTGCTTATCAGGGAGTTATGCTTGCTTCTTCTTAGTATGGCTTGAGTACTACAAGTGTACAACCACATTCTCTAAGCTTTTGTCCTGCAGCTTTCCATCCCTGTTCCCCAAGACAGCAGTCCTTTTAAGTAGTATACTTGACAGCATGTCAGAGAAAGCATGCATTTGCTTTCATAACTAACTTTTCCTCTTGAGATCAGACCAGCCAAAATCTGTTCCTGTGTTCAGGACACTAGAAGGGTTGAATAGGAATAGAACTTGGGCAGAAATTCTACAGGACAGTTACTCTAGGCCCTTGCTCCTTGCTTAGTCAGCCAGTGTCTTGTTCCTAGAGGATACCACTAAAATGAGGCACTATGAAGTGAGGAAGCTGAACCTCTGTATCACAGGAAGACAGCTGAGACTCTGTAACAGTACATGCCGATGATCTGTAGCATATGCACATGTGTATGCAGTACTAGGAGCAATCTGCAGAGCACTGCATACATGTTGCTGTAATATGCATGTATGCAGTGTGCAGAGAAAACTATCACCTGTTTATAGCTCATTGAAATTAAGCTGCTCTTTTAAATTTTGCATTTACCATTTCTTTTCTCTCATAGGCCGTTCTGATAAATGAGAAAGACGAGGAGTTTTGTGGTGGAACTATTTTGAATGAAGATTTCATCCTCACTGCTGCTCATTGCATAAACCAATCCAAAGAGATCAAAGTTGTTGTTGGTAAGGCGCTGTGTGTTTTCTTCCTTTAATGTTTGAGGATGTGTTGCAGACTGATTCTCTGTCCCCTAATACCCATGTTCGTTGCTTTGGTGGTGGTATGCTTTCTACTGTTTCCAATTACTGCAGAAATCCTTTTTTGTAATCACTGGGGCAGCTGAAGTAGAAGGTGATAATGGTGGTAACTTCTTCTTTGCCAGCTAGTTGGAAGGGATCAAGAACAAATGTTTTAGAAGTGTTGGCGAGTGCTGTGCTCGACAGAGTAGAGCTTCTCTAGAAAGCCCATAATTTTTCCTTGCAAGTCTGAAGCATGCCAACTTTTTTCTGCAGGAACACTGAGGAAAGCTGTGACACACAGACTAGAGGAAAAGGAAACTCTTATCTCACAGTAGCTCACTGCTCCACTTCTCAGAAATGATACTAGGTCAACACAACTTTGTATTTGCTCTCTTTTAGTTTTGATCCAGAGCAGTTTCTCTTTCTCAGTATAGGCCAGGTTTGAGCTGCTGTGAAAACTTCCACCAAATTTGCATTAATTTAGCTCAATGTATTTATGCTGAATTAAATAAAGTGGTACAGAAATTTCCATACACAAAACCTTGGAGCTGAAACTGCATCCAGGTGGGGCAAATAAATATTGCAGTCCATTCTTTCAGTTTATTTGTACAATATGAAGCCTTAGGGAAAGTGGTAGCAATGGGAGTACTAGTGTCCTCCTTTATCAAGGCTGGTCTTAATTTCTACATTCCTATCGTATTAATGATCCTTTCAATTATCTTGTACAGGTGAAGTGGATAGAGAAAAGGAAGAACATTCTGAAACAATGCATACTGCAGAAAAAATATTTGTTCACTCGAAGTACATCGCCGAGACTTACGATAATGACATAGCCCTGATAAAGCTGAAGGAACCTATACAGTTTTCTGAGTATGTTGTCCCAGCATGCCTCCCACAAGCAGACTTTGCTAATGAAGTGCTGATGAACCAAAAGTCTGGGATGGTTAGCGGCTTCGGGCGTGAATTTGAAGCTGGACGACTTTCCAAAAAACTGAAAGTGCTTCAAGTCCCCTATGTTGATAGGAGCACTTGCAAGCAGTCCACTAACTTCGCGATAACAGAGAACATGTTCTGTGCTGGTTATGAAACAGAGCAAAAAGATGCTTGTCAAGGAGACAGTGGAGGCCCTCATGTAACCAGATATAAGGATACTTACTTTGTTACTGGAATTGTTAGCTGGGGAGAAGGATGTGCAAGGAAGGGCAAATATGGTATCTATACCAAACTGTCCAGGTTCTTACGTTGGGTAAGGACGGTCATGAGACAAAAGTAGTAGTGGTGTGGCTCTCAATCCTCCCGTTAGGAAAAAAAGGTGCAGTTTCTATAATGGAAATGTCACAGAATCACAGAATTGTAGGGGCTGGAAGGGACCTCTAGAGATCATCTACTCCAACCCCCTTGCCAAAGCAGGCTCCCTAGACCAGGTTTTATTCTATTTTATTATTTTTTTAGCCGTATCTGCTAAACTTGTTTTGAAAGCTGGTTTCCTGAAGTTATGGTGCTGCTTCTTTTTTTTTCTTTCTTTTTTTTCTTGACTTTAAGCGTGTATATGCAGTCTGCTGGTGTTGTTTTGAGTTTGTACAATAAGGGGCTTTCACCAAACAAAATTCCTGCTCATTGGTGTCTTCTGGTTGCTTGTTTGGTTATTTTTATATTGTCATTTGGTTCCTGCCTGTTTGCCCAAGTGATTCCACCAGTGGGTCCTGGACATAATAATGGAAGTGGGAAGGCCGGGACTTCAGTCAGTCCGCCTACTGCAGCCCACTGGCTCAGTAGGGAGTTTTTTTTTTTTGTAGAGCTTTTTAGCTTCTACCTGTGGATGTCTATAGAAGTTAAAGGGAGCAGGGAAGCTTCCTTGGCCAAAGCTGAGACACAAATAAGCATTCAGTTGCTAAATAACCACATTCCACAAAACTTCCCACTTCCCACAGCAACTAAATGAAGTGTTGTATTGCTTTATATGGTTGTACTTCACTCTAGTTTAATTTGAGCACTTATCTTCTGCTCCTTCAAAAAAAAAAAATCTATATGTTCAATGTTTCCTGTATCATATTCTGGATTGTGCATGGCTGAGGATCGGTGAGGTCCTTCTGTGTGTAGTAAGATGTATTATCAGTGTACATTCTTCATTTGAAATAAAGCATTATTTCTTTTTTGTTCTTCTTTTATTCCTTCTGGTCAGCATACACATATGTGAAGACAAAGTCTCATTTGAAAGTGAAGAGTGCATGTCTCCAAACTAACGTGTGACACATTTCCCCTGCCTTATGATGGCAGTGGCTCAACACTCATGGTTATTGTATGTGGAGCACTGTTCCTGCATACATTCTTCTTCAGACCTTCTCAGCTGCAGTTTTAGTCACAGAAATCATGGAATAATTTGCAGTAGATGGGATGGATGAAAGCTATCTTGTCCAACCCCATACTTAAAGTAGGGCTAACATCAAAGAGAAATCAGGTGATGATCTGATCAGATCAGAATGATCTGGTCAAGTTTTGAAAACTTTTATGGCAAAGTCACTACCCCTCTGGGCAATGTGTTCCTGTGTTTTAGCATGCTCATGGCTAAAAATTTGTCATATCCACTTGGAATTTTCCTTGTTGAAAGATCTAAATGCAGCTCTCCATAGCTTAACAAACCCAACTTCGTCAAGCTTTTTATTGTGCACTATCATATCTAGTTTCCTACCTATCCTGATGGATTTTCCAAGGCTCCTCTGATCTATGATGTTCCTATGCTGTCTGAAGTATGCCGAACTTTGCCAAACACCTGCCACTTAGGGTTTGAGTGGATACTGGCTAGTTTTGCATAGCAGGTGCTGTGAGGAAAACAGGTTGAAAAACTAGAAAGACAGCTCTGCTCAGCACCAAGGTATTGCTGCAGTCAGCAGAAAATGTAGACAGGAAGAACTGCAGGTCATTTACCCCAGATTGATGATCTCCACCTGTATAAAATCACAGTGGGGTTATTTAAATGTTTGTTCAGCAATGTTGTTAGTTCCATGAATTTTTCAGTCCACTGTACCTTTTAACCCTTTGTCCCACGTTCACCCCATATGCCATCAGAGTGAAACATCCCTTTTCAGAGGGAAGTGCTCAGGCACAGGTGCTACCCAAATCCTATACATGTACTTGTGCTAAGGGCATCGTTCTGCATCAGTGAAGCCTGAAGTGACACTTGGACTGGACTACGTATGTAAAGTGTTGGGATGGCTGAGGAGAGGACCTCTCTCTGGTAAGGGTGGCAGTTGCTGAGTTTTGCCAGCTGGTGCATACATATGCATGTTTGTCAACCTTTGAGAGCAGGCACAGAGCTGGTTTAACAGATGACCATGCAAGAGAGAGATGAAAACCCGACTGTGCTTAGAGAAGAAGTGTCATTATTCTGTAGTGTACAAGAGACTGTCCTTGGGCTTTGCAATCTGTTTGTCTTTTACCAAGCTTTTATCCTGTATCATGGTGCCTACAGTGTGCAAAGGTTTCATATTCCTTCCTTATTCTGTAACACTGTCTCTGCAACAGTGCTGAGACAACATGAGTGAAATGTCTGCTTGCATCTTTCCCTTGCCAACGACATTTTACTTGGTCTCCTACCAAGACCAATAACCAATTCTAGGGCCAGCAAGAAACAACAGAATAAAAGCACACTTGTTTACATAGATAAATTATTTTGGTGCATTCTCACTTAGCAAAATTTAAATAGGTCCTAAGAAGCAGGCAAGAGGTAGAGCACACAGCAGCAGTGCAAACTGGTGGATTTTAAAATGTCAGAACTCCTCATGGCAAACAATCACTGCTGATTTAGGCAAGAGCTGTCATTTACCAATGGTTAATGGTGGAAGTGGAAGCTCACAGTTAACCCCGGGTGCTCAGGCTTTTTCAGCCTTCAAGGAAAAGGTAGTGCTGAGTAGAAATGGTAGAAGGAAGGATGGCAAGCAAAGGGCGCTATCGTGTTGAAGCTTTAAAGAGGAATAATATGATGAATTTGGAACTGAGGTCATTTGGAATGGGACTTGCCTAGTCTGGAGAACAGGAGGCTGAGGGGAGACTTCCTTGCTGTCTACAGCAGATGTTGCAGTGAAGACGGTGTCAATCCCTTTTCCTCAGGTGACGGAATGTGGGGAAATGTCCTCAAATTGCTCAAGAGGAGGTTTAGGTTGGATGTCAGGAAGAATTTCTTCACATAAATGGTGTTCAGGTGTTGGAATGGGCTGTCCAGGGAAGTGGTGGAGTTCCTGTCCCTGGAGGTGTTGTATTTAAGAGACATGAAGACATAGACCTTAGGGATATGGTTTAGTGGTGGGACTTGGTAGTATCAGGTCAATGGTTGGGCTTAATCTTAAGGGTCTTTTCCAACCTCAGTGATTCAATGATTCTATTCTATGAATAAGAAGCTAGGGCATTGGTCAGGCCTAAACCAAGATAAAGTGTCTGGGCAAGAGCCTCAAGAACATGAGGCACTGGGTCTCATGAGAAAAATGAGGCTTCTTTAGACTAAAATAAGGAAGACCTGAGCAGAAACACAGCAACGGCTTCCATATGTGAAAAAAAAAAATGCTGCAGAGAAGCAGAAACTAATCAGGTATTCATGTCTGTGGTGAAGATAAAAACACACAGCCCAGCTCATTTGCAGTGAGGAAGGTTCAGAGAGATCTCATGGAAAACCTACCTCTGCTGGAAAAGACTCTAATAGGTTTTATATGGGTGAAGTCTCAAATGCTGGTAGTCCTTCAGAAATGAGAAAGAATGCAGCACGATGGGGCTGCCCTACGGAATGAAGGTGGGCAAGCAGGCCTTCTTTGTGATATCCTCCAGCATGGCAGGGAGACACACTGTTGCAGGTGCTGTGTCCAAATAGAACTCATTTGCATCTAAAGGACTATCCAGAACGGTCAGAGCCTCAGGCCACTAGGCCCTGTCATCAGCTATCCCCATGGAGCGGCATGAGCCCAAATACATATATATATATCCACCAAAATAAGGCGGAAATTTATGCATTTGTGAAAGTACTGCCCAGCCTGGTGCTTGTGACAGTGATAGGATTCTGTGTAGCCCAGAAGTCCCTTCCAGCATCTGGACACCTAGACTGAAGCTTCAGTTCCACACTGCCTTTGTGGAGCTTTGCTGTAATGAGGCACCTACAAGCTGCCAGGGTGGCACTGCTGTGACACAGTGGCTTTTACTGCTTTAACATTGTCCTTTGCTGACTCTGAGCCCACACTTTGCCCTTAGCAGTTTTGTTTTCTCCTGAGTTAATGACCTTTGCTTTGCAGTGCTTCTTATTTAGCAGCTGCCCCAGAGCCCTGCAGAGAAACCAGAGAGGGACGCCGAGTGAGCTCACAGGATGGCAGTGATGGGTCACCGTCGGGCTGTGTGGCTTCTTCCCATTGTCCTCCTTTTCCTTCAGATGCTGCAAACAGGTGCAGTCTTCACTTTAACTTGGCTTTGTGCTGCTTTGCCTCAGCTGCACAGGTAACTATTTGCCATCATTTGCACACTGTGGAACAGGGTGCAGGAGGGGAAACCTGGTAGCTTTGCTTTCTTACCCACATTGCTCCCATTTGCCAGCTACAGTGCAGTAATATTCGTGGCTGAGTCACTGGGGGAATATCATTTTGGTGTGAAGCATTTGTGTCAGTGTCAAGGACAGGGTTAACAAGTCAATACGCAGTGCTTTCAAACTGACAGCAGAAAGGATGTGCTGTTCTTATGTTCTCAAGAGATGTGAGAATTCAATGATCCTTATTATCAGTGTCGATTTGTAAGCTACTGACAAACTGAACCCATGGTGTTTAATAGTGCAGAGAAGAGCCAGGACTCTGTGTTGTAAAATGACAGAGCTTACTATGAGGGAAGTAAAGAAAAGGAACAAGAGAATAAAATTAATGTATTTTTAAAAGAGAGAAAATATATGGATACGTCTGTCAAAATAAAAGCTTACTTACATGGCACACTATCCCAAGGTCAAAAAAGGAAAGGAGGATTAATTAAAATCATGAGCTGCTTCAAGACTTGACCTCCAAAAGGAAGCATAGAAAAAATGGAATTATTTCAAATCACAGAGGACCAGCATAAAAGAATTGTAAACATCCTGGCATAGAAACAGAACAGCTAAGGCCTAAATAAAATAAGATAAACATGGTATGAAAATCAAGTCCTGATCTAAGAATATAGATAAAGGAAGAGAGAACAAGGAGAATGCTTCCCCATTGGTGAAGAAAATCTTTCTTCCTTAAGATATCAGATTATTTGTGTTCAGCGAGAAAAGAAACTGTTGAGTTGCAGCTGTCAGAAACAAATTACATCACACATATCTCCTTTCCCCCAGTAACAGGCTGCAAAAGATGTCGCACATCCACATTATTTTATATAATACTTTCATTGTAGCTGGTAGGGAAGCATGATCTGGATGAAACTACAGAGAAGCTGGTGCACATCAGGCTGTGAAGCTGTGATAATCAGTGTTTCAGTGTCAAAGGAAAGCTGATAGGGAGTGCAGGGTTCCACACAGGTGAGCCTTAGGACCTCTGCTATTCAGTATCTTCCCAGTGACATGAAGGGCAGGAGAGTGTGTTTACTCATGATATTTATATAGCTGATTCCAGAATGAAACACTGCCATAAATCAAGAGGAGAGTTCAAGACCACTTTGTGAAAACAGTACAGTAGTCCAACGTAAATAGGAGGTGATTCAGGAAGAGCAAAACAAAATTTCTCCCTTAGCCCCACAATGCGTAATTAAGGGAGTCTATGAAATATGTAACAAAACAAGGAAGGAACTGAAGCAGTCTCCATTTCCACTAGACAAAAAGTGAAGACAAGAAGCAATGCGATCATGCCACACTGTGGGAAACTCAGTATAGATATTGTTGTTATACATTTAGTTGTTACAAGGCTAGCTAAGAGTGGGTTAGCTGCATGGGTGGATGTGCTGTGGAATCCTACAAACCTGTAGGGAAGGTTAGCCCACCTCTCTTAGGACTGCTCTCACACTGTTACTGCAGGGAAGATTTCTCCCATTATGCCTGTGACCTCACAGTGCCAGGGACTGCGCTAAGGTGGGTAGTACGAACCATCAAAAGATGGAAAAGGAATAGCATGAGAGTCTATCAAGAGTTCTTTTGTTTGTTTTTTTTTACAACTGATAGTCAAGTTGTTGCTAATTTCGTATTCCCCCTCTGTTCTGGGGAGCATAGATTATCTCAGCCTGTGTCCTCAAAGAGCTGCCAGTTATAGGTGGGGAACTATCCCAGCATTAGATGTGGAATGAAAGCGGTCTCATGGTAACAGCTTAAAAATGCTTGTTATGATACTTGTGATTACTAGAGGCCTTTGGCACGAACTGCACAGAATTACAAAGTGGTGAGGGTTTTCAATAGTGCTTGCAAGCAAGATTTTATAAGATGCTTGTGCTTTTATGAAATCAGCGTGAATATAGAATCTGTCTCTAATCTTGCCTCTTTTGCAGTCATGCCAAGTACATGCAAGGTCAACAATGGGAACTGCGCACAGTTCTGCAAAGAGGAAGATGAAGGAGTGGTATGTTCCTGTGTTTCTGGCTATGCTCTGGATGATGACAACAAAACCTGTGTTCCTGTAGGTATGAAGCCACACTTAAAGTTCATTCTATTGGAAACACATCACATCTTCACTGCACTTAGGAAGTGCTGGCGTGTTGGAGTGCTGTTGTAGCATGAGGAACAATGTTCACTGTTGACATCTGGCTTGCTTGAATTGTTACCAACAAAAAGACCTTAGCAAAAGGTGATAATCTAACCAACAACAAATTGTACAACTGTGAGCGACACGCAGTGGCCAAAATAGTGCAAATGGGTATGTTCCCAGACCTGACTGCAAAACCCATCTTCCAACAGATACATGAAAATAGCAATACCAATAATGGAAGATGTTTAACTTCCAAATACTTTGGAACTGCTGAACCCATGAGCAAGTTTTAGAACTGGAATTTTTATTTCATTTTTCAATGCCTGGTCTGTTTCCCTTTTGCATTTGTGAAGTTTTTGTAAATATCATGAAAATTCTTGCAGAGCCAACCCTGATAAGGATACCTGAGTATCCATCCGACTGCTATCAAAGCAATCATGTCAGCTGTTATCAAAAAGTTTTTCTTGAGCTCTCAAGTAAGTTTTCATTCATTTTCACAAAGATTTGATACCCTGAAAGCAACCTGTTTCCCTGCAAATCATTTTCCTCCACAGTATGTACATATCGATAAATCTAAAGGCTGTTTTTGACTGCAAAACCCATGTTCCAGCAGGTTTGAGACACTTCTTGCTGTGAAGAACAGCAAGAGATGCACTGAAAGCTGGATTTACTTTGCCGACCACAAAGCTATCTGTTACTCTGAGGGCTCTGTCAGACTAGCAAGAAAGGCAGTTCTGAGCTTAAGTGGAGGCTGGTAACAGCAGCTGGGCCTTCACAAATGGTTTGCATTGGGCTACAGACGGGAAAGCCTTGCTGTCAATAAGGGACAGGTGCACCAAATTTTCAGTCAGATTCAGACATCGAGTATTAGTGTCTCAGTTTTGCCTTTGCAGTCAAGTTCCCATGTGGTAAACTTAAGAGGAATTATGAAGTGGATCGAGAAAAGGTTACAAGTCCAGAAGCTCATCTTGAAAATGAGGAAACCACCGAGGCTCCAAGCAACCACCCTGAGGTAGTAGAGGAGGCTGGCAGTGTACCCAGCATCTGCCCATGGCAGGTAAGGTGCCTTTGTCCTAAGAGGTTTAACACCTCAGGTACTCACCAGCTATGGCAGTCATTTACTCTTCATTGTACTCCTCATCCCTGCTTGCCATGGGTGTCTAACTCAGCTTGAGGCAGGATTTGCAGCTCCTCCAAGCAGGGCAGGTCTAATAGGTCAGACTAGATCCTGTCTATTAGTTGCACAGAAGACAAATAGGGGCACCACTGCATAGCTGATCAATTTGCTAAAGCAACAGGTTCAACCTTCCACGCTGCTCACACATAGCACAGGGACTGGTAGGACAAGTAGGTCTTACCATAGCAATCAACTGCAGAACATTTGGAAACAGTGCAGTTATAGGTTTGTGACTATGCCTGCAACTGTGCTGAGAGTGATGGCAGCAGTGAAGGAAGGTGAAGGTGCAGGCCTGGGTGACAGTGGGGAGAGGAGTTGGAGCTCTGAAATAAGTTGGTGTCAACATTTGGTTGTTCCTCCCTTTTGAGTAACACATTTCTGTACAGGTCTACTACCATGAATGAAGATATGACTCTTCAAAATCAAGAACATGCTGAGAGTAGGAGGTTAGGAGAGAAGGAGGTGGCAGACACTGGGCATAGAGCTGGACTTCTCCCCAGAATCCCTTCCCTCCCAGCCACACAGCTACTCGGATTGCAACATGGCAGTGTCAAAAAATGGCTGGAGTTCTTGTTTTGACCAAGACTGAAGTCAAACAAACAAACAAAAACAGAGGGGAATAACGCTGTTACAATATTAACCAAATGTGTTTAGAAAATAATAACCAATAACTGAGCATGCAAACTCAACTTTGAGCCAGGAAAAATGTCTGTCAAGTTTCCCACTGTGGTGGCTACACTTCTTGAGTGTAACTCTCACCACATCTGAAATGAGGATGCTGCTGACGGGAAGTACATATCAAAGTTTCTCTAAGAAAACTACTTGAATCTCAACTAGCTTTTGAGGATTTCCCAGCACATACATTTTTGCACTTTTGCTTTTTCCTCTCTTTGCAGGCTGTTCTAGTACAGGAGCACGGTGGATGGTTTTGTGGGGGAACAATTCTGAATGAGTATTTTATACTTACTGCAGCTCATTGCGTTAACAGTTCCACGAAATTACGGGTTCTTGTTGGTGAGTTGTTGTCATTTTGATCTTTACTATAAAAATAAAGTGCTACAAAATAATTGTCTTCTACTGTCTATGTGCAAGACACTGAACTATCCACAGATATATCTCACTGCTTCATCTTGTCTGCTGGCTAGCAATGAAATGCCTGTTCAACCTGGTTGAATGGACAATTTTTTTAAGCCTTGCTTGGCCCAGCATAGCTTGTCTGTGATAGGAACTGGGAAAATGTGTGGGCAAGTGACACTGAGTTGATTTTGCAGAATCAGAGTTGGAGGGATTGGAAGGGACATCTAGACAGCATCAAATCCAGCCCCACCGCTAGAGCAGATTCCCTACTGTAGGTTGCACAGGTATGTGTCCAGATGGGTCTTGAATATCTCCACAGAGTCTCCACAACCTCTCTGGGCGGTCTGCTCCAGTGTTCTGTCACTCTCACTGTAAAGAAGCTCTTCCACATTTAGTTTTAGATTTAGTTAACTGGTCCAATGTTACACCTTCATGCAATTCCCTGTGCTGGCCAAACCTTGAAGATTTCCAGATGCCACATTCAGATGCTAACAACAAATGTTTTACAGCATGTAGATACTAGTCTGAGACTGCTTGCTACTTGAAGCCTTACCTTCATTATTTATTACTGTAATTTATGAAGGGAAATAAAAAGGTAGTTTATGACAAGTTCTATCCACTGAAAACAGTATTCTGAGTCACGAAATTTGCACTTGTCCTACAATAGTAAATCAAAAACTGTCTAAACATTAATGTCTGTCAATTTAATTCCGAAAGAGTCTTCATACAAGTTGAGAAGATTAACTATAAACAAGCTCTTATATTTTTATATGCAGCATGTTAAAGACAATGAATGTTTCCAGTTTAAGTCTGTTTGACTATGTTGCTTTACAAAAGACAGGGGCAAGATCCTACTCTTCAGTGCTGAGGTTTTGTTTGTATATGAGGAGTGGCATTGCATATGTTGTACCCAGAACTTTACATGAGCATTTTCACTGAGACTGTCATTCTGATAGCAAAGTTTTGATTTTAAGCATGCTTGGCGTTTTGGCAATCATCTAAAAACCTCTCCAGAACTGATATAAAATGCTACAGCATCAAGATACAGTCCAGCTCTATTTTATTTGTATGATACAAATGTCTATTCCGAGTACAAGATGCTTTAGTCTCATCTTTAACTGAGGTGCTGTTTGGGCTTGCTGGTATAATCTTGTTAACAACTGCTTCAATAATCTGACACAGGGGTGGTGGACAGAGGAAAGGAAGAGCCAAGAACTGCGTTCCACACAGTGGAAAACGTAATTTCAAATCCTGAATTTAATTTTGAAACCTATGATAGTGACATAGCCCTCATCAAATTAAGGGAACCTATCACATTTTCTGAGGATGTTGTCCCAGCGTGCCTTCCAGAAGAAGACTTTGCTAATGATGTTCTGATGAACCAAACATTTGGAATTGTCAGTGGCTTTGGGAAGTCCCATGAACATGCACGGCCAGCCAGAAGAATGAAAGTGCTTCAAATCCCTTATGTGGACAAGAAAACTTGCAAGCAAGCTATTCGTTATCCAGTCACAAGAAACATGTTCTGTGCAGGTTATAATAAAGATGGACAGGATGTCTGCCAAGGAGATGGAGGAGGCCCCCATGTAACCGAATATAATGGCACTTATTTTGTTACTGGTATCATCAGCTGGGGAGAAGGGTGTGGGAAGCAAGGAAAATATGGAATATACACTAAATTATCAAATTTCCTACCATGGGTAAGAAGTGCTTTGACACAAAACTCCTAATGGTTCGGTGTTTAATCAACCCAGTTGTCTTAGTCATTGGATCTGATCTCCAAATAATGTTTTCCTCTTTGTAAAATGCTTGCTGTAATTCTGATAGCACTTCTGTTAAGATGCCATCTGTTCCTTCATGAGCTCATGCCTGGTTTGCAGAAGGTGTATATGGACTTTCCGCAGAGCTTACTGGTTTGGGACAATAATGGAACATTTTCAAATGCAATGGTTTAGGAGACCTTTCTGCTGATGTTGTGCTTGACTGAATTTGTCTAGGAGGCTTTGGTTGTGCAAGTAAACCTATTTGGCCATGCTGATAAACTTCTGACTGAAAGGCTATAACTAACTGAACTTTCCTGTGGCAGTACTTGCTTTATAGAAATAAACTTAGAGCAGAAGAATATCAAAGTAGGACGGTATTTCTAAAGCCTCTAGAAAAACTGCTTAAAAGCTGGAAAATATGGAAACCACTTGTGTATCCACACTTGAGTCTGAGGAATTGGGCATGTCACTGACACCAGTGCCTTGTTATATTAAGTTAACTGATTTGGCAAAGCTTGCTTATAATTACCAACATCGCTGGTGTTCTGATAATCTCCTGCTGTCCTGAGATACTTACTTCACTGTTATTATTCATGTCATGATTTTGGCTATAATAAAGTGAATGTATTACATACTCCACAAATTACAATATTGTTGTGGGTCATCATTTATATAAGATGTTACTTAAATTAACAACCAAAGAGATTTTAAATCTATGAGGGTAAATATTCTTCCAAGAATAGGAGAAGTCTGACTCTGCAGTCAACTAAGCCTGACATCCTCTGGCTGCTTTACTTGAATTCAGAGAGCAAAAAAAAAAATCTGCTATTCAACTCAGTGGTACACAAAAATGATGAACTAGATAGTAAGATGCTTGAGTCCCTACAGAAAAATAAAGTGCTCTGTGATGTACTTTAAAAAGTGTGTCAGTGCATGAGAACAGATGCTGTCTGCAGAGGCGTTTAGCCCAAATGCTTAATTGCACAGAAAATTGCAGCTCTCAAGAGATGCACCAAGACACACATCACATTACCTGTGCTCTGCCTCTGTCAACTTTCTAAGTCTTCAGAGAGAGGATGGAGTTGTAACTCAGGCTGTCCTGGAAGATTTACTTTGATTCTTCCATAATTTTTTTTTTTTTTGCTACAATTCTTTTGTTACAGATGAAGATTTTCTTTTCCTGTTGTGAATGCCAAAGTCAGCTTCTAAATGCAATCCAGCAGTGTAGCCTTGCACAAGTCCAGAGAATCTGTGTCTCCTACAGCTTGGGAGTCAGGTGTACAGGAGGAACTGCTTCCACCTCCTGGTCCCATGTGGCTGGGATGTAGCTGAAAGCTCTCAGGTGGTGGCTCTGCACTGAGCTCAGGGCAGGGCTGCCCTTCTGCTGAGTCTGTGGCAGAGGAAGCGACCGGATGGCCACCTCAGGGAGGAGCTGCTCATGTACCGCCTCAGGGAAGAGAACCAGGTGGAAACCTGGAACAAGGTATTTATACAAACTGGGGGAAGAACTCCTCGAGAGCAGCCCTGCAGAGAGGGACTTGGAGGTCCTGGTGGACGAGAAGCTGGATATGAGCCAGCAGTGTGCGCTGGCAGCCCGGCAGGCCAACTATGTTCTGGGCTGCATTAAAAGAGGAGTGGCCAGCAGGGAGAGGGAGGTGGTGGTCCCCCTCTACTCGGCTCTTGTGAGGCCCCATCTGCGAGTACTGCGTCCAGGCCTGGGGGACCCAGCACAAGAAAGATGTGAAGCTCTTAGAAAGAGTTCAGAGGAGGGCGACCAAGATGATCAGAGGGCTGGAGCACCTCTCCTATAAGGAAAGGTCGAGGGAACTGGGCTTGTTTAGTTTGGAGAAGAGAAGGCTCCAGGGAGGCCTCATTGTGGCCTTCCAATACTTGAAGGGAGTGTATAAACAGGAGGGGGAACGATCATTCACAAGGGTGTATAGCGATAGGACAAGGGGGAATGGTCTTAAATTAAGACAGGGGAGATTTAGGTTAGATATTAGGAGGAAGTTTTTCACACAGAGGGTGGTGACGCACTGGAACAGGTTGCCCAGAAAGACTGTGGATGCCCCGTCCCTGGAGGTGTTCAAGGCCGGGCTGGACATGGCTCTGGGCAGCCTTGTTGATATGGTTTTGTGATTTTTGTTGTCGGTATTCCATATCATTACATCATGTAAAGCACGGGCAGTTAAAGAGTTAATTCCCTGGTTACTGCTAACTGCCTTTTTTGGTTCGTGGCTCTCCGAGGGGGAGGGGAGGAGGTGCACTCCCCAGGGGTCTTTGTGTTGGAGGGGGTGGTGAAGCCGCCTGGGAGAGGCAGGGTCTGTTCCTTCCTGGCCGGCCGAGAAAGCACGTGGTTGTCCTGCAGTTTACTGTGTAAGATTTTCAGCTTGTAAACTCTCTGTTATAATTCTACTAGCCTCATTTTTGATATATTTAGTAAAATTAGTTGTTCCTCCTCAGATTGGTGCCGCTGTTTTGGTGTTGGATCCACCTACGAGTCCCCTGCTTTTCCCCTCTTCCCTTTGTTCCCCCAGGGTGCGGGTCCGCGGCTCCCCTGCCGCTTTAGCCTCCGGACCGCCTGGGGCCGGCCCCTACCTGCCGACAATTTTTTTTTTTCTCCTTTCCTCTTTTCTCTTCTTTTTTTTTTTTTTTTTTCCCTTCCGGGCCTGTCCCCCTTGTCACAGACGCAGACCCTTAGATAATACCGTGACACTGGTCTAGTGGTTGGCGACCCTGCACTCAGCGGGGTGGTTGAAACTAGATGATCTTTGAGGTCCTTTTCAACCCAGGCCATTCTATGATTCTATGAAAAAGACGAGCAGGATTGATACAGGGAGACTTAAGGAGCTGAGGGCTAACCAAGAACACTGAGCCTTGTAAGGGGCTCAGAAGAGCCCTGTGACATGTTTAGAAACAGAAATAGAAAGTGTCAGCACTTGCACCTGCAGAGATGTCAGAATAGCTCCAGGATGTTTTCTGTTTTCACAACCAGACTGTCAGGAGACTCACACAACCTCAAGGAAAGCTCCTGTGGGTGCAGAATCCCCTGGAGGGAATCAAACCTCCTGCAGTTTTCATTCCTCCCTCAGAATATCCTGCAATCTGCAGTCAAATTAGAAGGGCAGTGCTGATGTTCCTCTGGTATGACTGCAAGTACCTCCAGCTTTTAGAAATGGTGATGCCCTGCAGATACAGCAAAAAAATCATTTTTTTTTTCCCTGCAGAGGGTGAACAACACTGGTTGGCTACTGTCCAGACATTTAACTGAATTATAACTCATTTTGCAGTAAGTTTGCAGACAACACCAAGTTGGGAGGGAGTGTTGATCTGCCAGAGGGTAGAAAGGCACTACAGAGGGACCTGGATAGACTGCATCGATGGGCCAAGGTAAACCGTATGAGTTTCAGTAGGGCCAAATGTTGGGTCCTGCACTTTGGTCACAACAACCCCAGGCAACCCTACAGGCTTGGGGAGGAGTGGCTGGAAAGCTGCCTGACGGAAAGGGACCTTGGTGTGCTGATGGACAGTCGGCTGAATATGAGCCAGTAGTGTGCCCAGGTGGCCAAGAAGGCCAATGGCATCCTGGCTTGGATCAGGAATGGTGTGGTGAGCAGGACTAGGGAAGTCATCCTGCCCCTGCACTCAGCATTGGTGAGGCCCCACCTCGAGTACTGTGTTCAGTTTTGGGCGCCCCAGTGCAGAAAGGACATTGAGGTGCTGGAGCAGGTCCAAAGAAGGGCAACAAGGCTGGTGAAGGGCTTGGAGAATATGCCCTACGAGGAGAGACTGAAGGAACTGGGGCTGTTTAGTCTGGAGAAGAGGAGGCTGAGGGGAGACCTTATTGCTCTCTTCAAATACCTGAAAGGTGATTGCAGTGAGAGCGGGGCTGGTCTCTTCTCACTGGTGACGGGTGACAGGACAAGGGGAAATGAAATGACCTAAAGTTGTACCAGGGGAGGTTTAGGTTGGATATGAGGAAAAACTTCTTTACAGCAAGGGTTGTTAAGCACTGGAACAGGGTCCCCAGGGAGGTGGTTGAGTCACCATCCCTGAATGTGTTTAAAAACTATTTGGATGTGGTGCTCAGAGACATGATTTAGCGGTGGGTTGTTAGGGTAGTATGGTTAAGTTGCGGTTGGACTTGATCTTGAAGGTCTTTTCCAATCTGAGCAATTCTATGATTCTATGATTCTATGGTTAACTGCACTAAACGTTAACGCTTTGCAGAGTACATGCTTCCCCTGTTGGCTGGTTCTCCCTCATTCCACATCCCCATCTCCCCAAGGAAGTGGAGGCTGGAGCAGCTCCTGTGATGGGCAGCACACATCACCCCTTTGCCTTGAACCACCTCCAGTGTCTGCAGACCAACTGCAGCGCCCTCGTGCTGCTCAGCAGCAGGACTCCCTCAAGTACAAATGTGACTGCCTTTCTAAGCCCCTCTCTTTGTGCTATGTTCCTTAACAGTTTGTAAGGACTGTTGCAATAATGTCAATACAGAAAAAGCAAAGTGGGTGCCGAACGTGGATTGAGTACACTGTGGCCTGTACAGATGTTCAGTCAAGGCATGTTTTGTTTAAAAAGAAAACATGAACGTGTAAACTAAGCTCTATAGAGAATACAGCTTCTGAAGCTGTGCATTGCTATTAACCTAATTTAAATAAATACCTGATGTCAACAGGAGTCCTTTAATTGACAGGCTCTCAAAGTGTGAGCAGCTTGTATAAAAATAGGTGAATGTGTGCAGATGTACATATGTGTGCTGCAAAGCCCTGTGCTGACATCAAGTGGTGACATGTAAGCGTGCTGAGAGGAGACAGCCTGGCTCTGCAGCAAACCTGATTTTTAAAACCACGACTGATGTGAAGTTTTATTTGAGGATTTGCTCACATAGGCTCAGATTGGTGTGTTCTTTATGTTTTTAACTCAGATTAAAGAGCACTTTCCCTTCCAAGCTGTCCAAAACCTGCAGAGTTAATCCATCCTGTTGTTCCATGCCCTGCCACGATAAAGGTTATGTGGAGTCGGTGAGCACAGCAGCCATGCTGCACAACTGATCCTGGAGTTATCACTGAGCTTGTGCCAGTGCTTTGCTAGTGCACAAAGAAATGCTCATGCTGTTCACCTCTCCCCATTTTGTTACATAAGTGAAGGCTGGGGGAGGAATACCCAAAAGTTGGAGGTTTCCAAGCACGCTCTGCCTTCAGCTATTGCACTGAGAGAAGGGGCATTGTTCCACCAAACAGGTTTTTTCAAGGTTTCTACATGTTGACTTTGAGGCCGGGCTTTGCCCTCCGAGGTTTTGTTTTCTCTTTAGCAGCCGGACTTTAAACTTCAACATCTACCGTTGAGCCATTTCCCCAAAGAGCTGCAGGAATGCAGGCAAGCCACCATTGATCGCAGAGAGTAGCAATGGCAAGATGCCTTTGGACAATGTTGTTTCTTCTCTCTGCCCTTTTCCTTCAGACAGAGCAGACAGGTATGGCCTTTGTTTTGTTGTGGCTTTCATTCTCCTTTGTGCTCCTGTTCTTGTAAACACACCAGTGTTTGTGTACCGCCTGTCATCTTTGCCTTGTAGCACAGGCCGATATCACTAACAGCTATCTGTGTTTCAGTACATTTTTGCTGGGTTGATTTTTTTTTTCATATACCTAAGTAAAAATGACAGTAGGTTGCTGAGGCAATATAATCTGGTAATACCATCACTGACATAGTAAGGAGAATTTTGTTTTATATTCCTAGTTGCTGCTGAAATAAAAATAAAAGTCTTACGGTAGAGGTTGAGGAGAATTCTTGGAATAGCTTGCAGAAATATATGTTTTTTGTATTCATCCTCCACTGTTTGTCCAAATGTGCAGTGGGGTTCTAGAGAACTTTCTGAAATTCAAAGCATGAACACGAAGCTTTGTCTTATTTAATATCACATAAAAGCCTGCTGCATACCTGCAAGACTTCACAAGCATAACTAAGGAACTCCAAAATAATATTTGTATTGCTATTAATTTTTTCCAAATCTAATATTATTGATAATTTCAAACTTTGGGCTCCCAAACAAAGTATAAAAGGCAGAACAAACAAGAAAACAGACAAAGCCAGTCCCTGCCCCACTGGGTTTACATTCTGAGTACAGGAGAACCGACAAACACGTGCTGACACACGTGGCATTATTAAAAATATTACGGTAACTTCTGCATAAAGGATGGCATTGTTGGAGGGTAGCTTATATTTTTCTCTCCATGAGAGATGTGACCACCCTGTACCAGGTCATGCTTGGCAGCAAAAAAATCCCTATGCAGTCAGACTGAAGGCATCATTTGGATCCCTTGTCATTGCAAATAAATGCAAATCATTTTCACTTCTGCTGACAGCCCCATGGACTCTAACAAAATAGTGTCTGCCTTTAAGAAATTATTTTCCCAGTTTTTACCAGGACCAAAGAGCCACAAAACCCGTGGCAGAGCAAAGCCCAGCCACAAAACACATCGTCCAGCCATGGGTCTTTAATATCCAGGGCTTGGAGTTGTACTAAATGCCCCCTGCCTGGGAGCAAGCGGGGCACCCCCAGAAGGATGAGGTGTTACATCTCTGTGGCTCGTCAGCCTGGTTTGGGCTAAGGAAGTAGACCTCTTTCAGTGTTTACTGTGGCTGAAACTCTGAATCATCCAAAGGGTTTTTCTTCATAATAAAAATTGGCAGCTTACTAAGATCTTAAAGAAAAGAAGTGAAAGCATAAAGGAAACTAGCCTAAGTGCTAATATTATCATCTTCTCACACAACATTTCAGTGTTTATATCAACTGATGATGCAAACAAAGTTATCAAGAGACATCGACGTGCCAACTCCCTGCGATTTGAGGAGGTCTTGCAAGGCAGCTTGGAAAGGGAATGCCTTGAAGAGAGATGCACACACGAGGAAGCAAGAGAAGTATTTGAAAATGATGAAATGCTCGTAAGTGTTTTGTTTTCCTTTGTGTGTGTGGAGAACTATTTTCTTTGTGGCTTTGGTTTGCTTTGGTTTGATTTGTTGTTGTTGTTGCTTTTTAGCTACAAGTTTCAGCAGCTTGCTTCCACTGTTTGCGTTTCTCTCCATGTAAAACCATCTTCTACACTTTTAAAGTCCCCTCCTGAAATTGATGTGTCCTGCATCTTGCATTGAGAAAGCACACAGGTGTTATCCCATCCCAACCACACACACAAATACAAACACAAATTGGGGACCAGGAGGGGCAAAGGGGTTCTGGGATGGAGGGAAGAACTGCACCAGTAATAAGACCTACAGAAAGAGGATCTTTGGGTCAATGGCCACAAGTGCCACTGTACAAGATATCCCCTGCAATGTACAGCTGGATGCTCTGCTCTCTAACGCAGGAGTTTGGACAGAGATGGTGTTTGCAGGGAGAAGGAGAAAACAGCCACAGGACTGGTGGTCCAAGTGCCTCAGGGCAAGCTCAGGGTAGCAGGCACATGAAGGGACATTGGGTGTCCCTCTGGGAAGGAGGGGACAGTGTATTCTCTCGTCTAGTGTTTCTGTTTTACAATGTACCTATGGAAAATGATGTTATTTGAAAACTGAAGTCCAATTTTCCCTTTTTTTTCTTCTTTTTTTTCAGAAAATGTTTTGGGATAACTATTATGGTAAGCCAGTCTCTTGATTTCTCTCCTCACAGTGGTGTTGCGCTGTGAACATTATGCTTCAGTCTTATGCTGTTTTTGAGTTTTTAGCAGTTTATTCTACAAGAAACAGTTGCTATTTGTCATATCTCTAGTAAAGCAAGAGGAAAAGTGCTGATGTGAAAGGATTAAAAAAGTCACAGATAGGAAGACTGCAGAACGCATGTAAGCTGAAGGTGAGCAGACGCTATCATAGGAAGCAGGCTGTTTCTCTCTCTGGCTGTAACCTGTGAGCAGGACATTTTGCTGCTCGTGGCTTCATCTGTCTGCAGCTGCCATTTCCATAGCGTGGCCTTGTGGGGCCAGCATGGGCTGGGGCAGCAGCTGTGGCCCAGGGTGGTGTTAACAGGGAGCAACCAGGGTATGCAAGGGAAAAGGGGTGTATTTTCCACTGTATGCTGAGCATTAGAGTGCTTAAGAGATGCCTGGCAAGAAATGAGCCTGCAGAGCCGACATGGGGCAATGCTGCCAGGCACCCCCTGGACAGAGGGCCTGGGGCAGCAGCATGTGGCAACTAGGCCTCACCCTTCCCTTACCACCGCACGTCCAAAATTTCTCTCTCTTATTTCTTTTTAATTAGCTTTCATTCTTTTGTAATCTTAGGTTTAGATAGTGGATAGGGATGTGGTAAAAACAGCTGTAGTATTAATGTTCTGTGAGGGTGGGACTGCTTTTCCTTGACTCCAGCTAGGTGCTGCTTAGGAATGTCCCTACAGAAAGCTGTGGCTCCAGCTGCCTGCAGCTGAGCTCCCCGGGGGGTGGGGGTGCTTCACCACCTCCCTCTGCATGTGTCTGTCCTTCACCAGGTGGCTGGAGGTGCTCCTCCAGTCCATGCCAGCATGGTGGCCTGTGCGAGGACAGCATTCGTGGCTACACCTGTACCTGCACCGCGGGCTTCGAGGGGGAGGACTGCGCCTTCGGTGAGGCACCACTGCCAGGACACAGGCTTGGACCCACCTCAGCGTGGGGTTAACACACGCTATTTCCTGGTGCTTCTTCAGCTCAGATGTTCAACCTAAGTATCCTTACCTATGCTCAGCCACAGTTCGCAGTGCTACCCCACTGCATGCCTAATGGTTATCAGATACTACTACACCAGACCAGATCTTCATGTTCATCTGCACCAGGTTCTGTTTCCCAGAACTGAGGTCAGTATTTCTGCACAGTAGGACCCTTCCCTGCAGCTTCCTGGGGAGCAGCACCTGCTCCACAGGAGCCACCAAGAACCATGCTGAGTACGGATTTCCTTGCTGCTTCTCTGCCTGTGAGCTAGATCCACCACCAAATCTTCTTCCTGTTGCTTTGCACTGAAGGTTAAGTGTTTGCTCATCCATGAAAAGCTGACTGCCCATGTTTCAAAGATGATAAATTCTCCTTTCCTTTTTTCCCGTTAGTTGGAATTTTAATTAATTAGTTTTAACTAACTTTCTTAAGTGCAAGCATGAGAAATAAGAACTATGAATTTGCTTATGTTGGAAAGCAGCAAGCTGTAGCCTTTTTCTTCCCCACACAACACCTGCCTTTTGAAAAAGCACAGAAGGCTGCCCTGATGCAGCTTCTTAGTGCTTTGCTTAAATGAGCAGAGAAACCTACAACATCCTTTCACGGCTTCACGTGCAAGGCCTAACTCTTGGTTACTAATGCTTTTTCTCTCTCTGCTCCATTCAGCTAAAAATGAATGCCGGCACCAAGGAAAAGAAGGATGTCAGCACTTCTGCTACCCCGGAAGTAATTCCTACCATTGCTCCTGTGCTGATGGCTATGAGCTCGGGAAGGACAAAAAACAATGCATCCCATTAGGTAGGTATGAGCATGGAAGTTAGAGAGGACTGGGCATTGGTGCTTGGATGGGCAGAAATATTACTGACCTCCCAAACCAGGAAGAGAAAAAGGAGGAATCTAAGGACCACCACCAAAGATGCATGAGCAGTTGTAAAAGAAGCAATATTTGATCTGAATATTTAAGCATGACTGTGCGGAGAGCACTTGTAGCACTCTACTTATTACCCAGTGTTACAAGTTTCCCACTCTTTTCCACACTTCTTTAACCTCAGTAAAGATTAACTGATGACCTGCCTGTTTGGGAATGAGGTTCGGTTGATTCAGATCAGGCACACGATGGTGTGGTAAATGAAGGGCAGAACTTGCTGCCATGTTAGTTTGAAGTGGTAGCTCTCCTCATTGTTTCATTCAGTCTAGGTACCTCATTCAATCTCATCCCCTTATATGCAAGGTCTACTAAAGACAGAGCAGTATGCCTAGGCCCTGTCTATATTAGCAAGTAGGACAGCAAAATACGACCTGTAGTCATGGTTTTTGATGAAGATTTAATGTTCACAACAAGTGCTCAATTCAGGTGGGTTTTACTTCAGACTAGCTCTAGTTCGGTAATGAGGGCTAAACACCTTTAGCTGTAAGAACACATTAAGTGTGGGTAAGGAGGCTCACTTCTGATTTAGCTTCACCGGTACAGAATCCAGTTTGTGTGGCACAAGACCAGGCCACAAGGTGGCAGAAACTGTGGTGAATGCAAATTAACTGAGAGATCCCCTTGAAATTCAGGCTCCACTCTGAACCGGAACACAAAGGCGTGCACATCCCCCTTGTAGTCATAACTTCAGCAAGGAAGGCCCAGAATTACCCTGCCCATATTAGGCCACAGCTATGAGGTGTTTGGTGCAATTCAGATAGATACAGGACACGAAAATGAGAAAGCAATCTGTGATGACAGCTGGCTGGTGAGGAAGCTCTGAAAGTCACAGGCAGTGAAATCTGGTCATCACAGCCTAACACAATGACCAAAATGTTCAGTGCCATTGCTAAGCTATCAGAGAACAGAAGTTAAATTAATTATTCTGATTTTCACCAGCTGAGAAATTGTCCTTTTCCCAAACCCTACCATGTATGAGGAATGAATATCATACTTGCAGGTAGTTTTTGTCTTGAAATGTTACAGCATGAGGTTTTTGGTTGTTTTTTTTTTTGTTTGTTTGCTAGATCAATGTGCATGTGGCAGACTTCAAGACAGTGATAATCTGATAAGCGAAACCCCGAAGGAACGTGGCAAGCAATTTCCTTGGCAGGTATTTCTAGCAGTTCATGAAGCCTATTACTCAACTTCCTGAGGACATTGCTATTTATCTTCTTTTTGTGTTTTCTTAGGTCCTGTTGTTAAACTCAGAAGGGAAAGCTTTCTGTGGAGGAGTGCTGCTAAAAAGTAATTTTGTACTGACCACAGCAGAGTGCGCCCTTCTGCACAACCATTTTAAAATCAGGGTTGGTGCTGGTAGGTGATCAAACATTTTCTTTTGTTGTAGCGCTTTTCAGCATGGATAAGCTTCTTTTAAAAACAGCTTACTAAAATTTCTGCTGCTAACTGCGACGTCCCAAATCCATTGTTTTAGGACGCAAATGTTCTGTCATCTCATTTAAGCACCTTAGTTAAGTGTGAAGTTAGAAATACAGCTGTGATATGCCTCTCCACAAGCCAAGGAGAGAGACAAGCACCTCTCAAAGGCAACTCAGAGGGGCTGGCTCAGCACCTAGGATAAGCTAAACCAGGTTCATTTAGAGTTCACTCGCTCTGCACCCCCAAGGAAAGAAACGATTCATGCCAAAATTCACTTCTGTTGTTGGGTGTTTGTCCTTCCCCTCTGAATTATGCATGTGTCTACACAAGATTGGAAGGCTGCCAAGCTGTCATTCTTAATTTACCTTTAAAACATCTGTTTCAAGAAAGAGCATCTTTCTCTAGTGTACATACTCCTCAGCACAACTAGGCAGTTGTTACCCAAGTGCATGCAGTTTTCAAGTCTGATAATTTATTCCTAAGAGCAGTGAACATGTCATTCCTTCACAGGGCGTAACAGAACAAGCGGAGCTGAGAAGATAATGCAAGTCCATGAGAAACACATACACATCCGGTATGATGAAGACACTGGTGAGAATGACATTGCATTACTACAACTCCAAGAGCACATTGAGTGCGGTAACCACCAGCTTCCTGTATGCATCCCTGAAAGAGACTTTGCAGAACATATTTTGATTCCAAAATTGGCTGGTACAGTCGGCGGATGGAAAATGGAAGGTGATGAATTTCAAGGCGATGAGTTGCAGGTTTCTTATCTTCCCACCGAGGACTGTGAACAAATACTCAACGTAAGCCTCACAAACAGGCAGTTTTGTGGACACAGCCAGGAGGCCACAGACAAACAGCTGGCTGGAGGGAGCTTTATAGCCACTGCATATAAGGGCACGTGGTTCCTGACTGGTATCCTGGGACCTTGGCCACTAGAAGATGCTGACAGGAAAACATTTTTATTTACCAACACTGCTAGGTACATGATATGGTTTAAACAAAAAATGAAATAAGACACAAACACAACCAATCCTGCAGCACCAAACCCCTACCACTCACTGCAAGGAAACATGTGGAAGCAGCCAGTAGAGCCATTTGACTCTATCACCATTTGCAGCAGTGAAGTTGCAATGATGATACGTATTTAACTCCAATTCATACAGAAAAGCCCATTTGTCTTTCTTCCCTCTGTTGGCACGCAGTACTGTAAAAGCCATGACACAGAAAATCTAGCTGCTCTACTAATAAACAGACTGAATTTTGAGTTTACTGAACTGTTTGCTTTAAAATCCAAAAAGTATTAATGCTTTTCTAGTCTTTTAAATGTTGCTAGAAGAAAATAAGTCTTTTTAATACTTGTTACCCTGAAGTCTGATTCAAGAAACCCATACTCTTATTTCAGCATTTGTACAAGTAAAACTCATAAAAACAAGGGACACTCCAAGCATTTAAGTGTGTGTGTTGATAAAGGATCTGACTCTCTCATCACACTGAAAATTTCTTCCTGGTAGCTGTGTTTGGCCTTAGGAATTATGTCTATTTCACATCTACTCGAGTTAGTGAGTAAAATAAAATCAGACTGTCAAAGAGGGGGGAAAATGTTTTATTTTCTTTAAAAAAAAAAAAAAAACAAATAAAGAAACAAAACCCCAGAACTATCCCCTCATAACCCACAGGTACACTGTACCCCTCCTCTTTCCTACTTCCAAAAAAGAAAACAAAACAGAACAAACACACAACAGAAGGAACACAAAACACTGGACCCAGCAGCAGTCTCTTCCCCAGAAGCAGAATAAAACAGAAAATGGGTAAGTTACTTAGATGCACTCTTTTGTTCATCACAACAAATTTTAAACAAAACGTTCAAGGAATTTAAAAAAAAAAACAACCTATCCCTGAGTACCTACAGGCAAATATCCCACGTGTACTTGAACTTCTATCCATCGCTGACATAGAAAAGCTTTTGGTGTCAAGAGCAACTTCTCTCGTTCTTAGAGAAGGCGTGAAGAGCATATCTGAGGCCAGCAAGATCATTGAAGAGATTCAGAAAATGGGAATCTTAAAATAAAATGTTATTTCCACTCTGAATAACGGATTACCACATGTAATCCATTTATTTTCCAAAGGATAAATGTAGAAATAGTAACACAAAGTACTTTGTAAAAGCTTTTAAGTACAGTGGAAGATCTTTGGAATGCTTTGCTTTTATTTCCTCAGGAGATACTTTTAATGATCTAGAAAGCCTTCAGAAACCACTACTGAAAAGTAGTTCATGCACTTTGTTACACTGGCAGCCTTGGTCATTCCGGGAAAGGAGCCACAAACAGTTCCTGGTATTCCAGCCCTGGATATGAACCAGGTATTTATAATGTTCTCTGGCTGATGAGGAGCAGCTCCACTGGACAGGTTGCATATCTGTACTTGCATGGATAAGACACAATACTCAACACACTGTTGACAGAGGAGGAAATGGGTTCTGTTTACTGACCACAAGTTTTTGATGCTGATGAGATATATAGCCTTTAATATGACCCTGTTAGGAGAAGAAAATACAGTGTTAGCACAGGAAGCTGGTTATACCTCAGCTGTCACTAGAGTAAATCAAAGCTATGTGTACGTTCTCAGTCACCACTGCACTAAGTATTTGTAAGGACCCAATTTATGTAAGTAGGTCACCTCACACAGCAAGCAGAAAGTTGGTACCATATCCATGTTTGTGTACTAATGCTGCTCTTGGATTGCCTTTTGACAGGGACCCTACTGGTTTGCTTACATTTCCAACCCGGCCTTGAACACCTCTAGGGATGGGGCACCCACAGCTTCTCTGGGCAGCCTGTTCCAGCACCCCACCACCCTCTCAGTGACAAATTTCCCCATGACATATAATCTGAATCTCCCCTCCTCTAGTTTAAAACCATTCTCCATTGTCCTATCACTATCAGGCTGTGTAAAAAGTTGATTTCCCTCTGCTTATAAGCTCCCTTTAAGTATTGGAAGGCTGCTATCAGATCTCTTCTGATCCTTTTCTTCTCCAGGAAAAGTAGTTCATTTTCTTGCTGACACTGCAGTGCTGCACCAAAACTTCTGATTTATTAGGAAACTACTGACTTAAAGCTTGTACCTGTTCATGAGTACTTAAGACCCATTTAGAGCAAAAGACAAAACAAGAAACAAAGAAATGCAGTTCTGATGTTGGAACGTCAACAGTCTCCTACTTCAAATGCAGAAAAACAAATCCCTTCCTGGCACTAGATATAATTTTTGCATTTTGAAACAAGTATCTATACATTATTTAGAAAAAGTACTGAATTTGTAATGCATATTCAACTGCAATTTTAACTGATTCCTGCAAAAGTAGGAACTAGAGGAACTTCCCAGGGCAAATGGAAACATTTGCACTTCAGGCACAAATGCATCAACTTTTATGCACAAGAAAAGATGGGATTACTGATATATTTTTGTAACATACTTTTAGTGTCTTCCTAATGCTTTCTACTGTCTGGAGTCTGGAAGGACTGAAAAACAAGTGGGCGGCACATACCATGTATATAAGGTTAGCTAAAATGCACTGGACTTCATCAATGTCAACATCATCTACTTGCATGAATTTCAGGGCAAATAGAAAGGCATCTAGGGATAGCTGATGTGTCTTGAGTAGTAAATACCTGCAAGAAACAACAGAAAATCTGTTATTGAGAAACAATCACTTAAAGCTCTGGCTCACGGTAAAATAGACATTCTACTATAGATTCACTTTAACAGCAATTCTGCACTCCTGGAGAGTTAAAGAGCATATACGTCTCTATCTCAGTCCTAGGTGAAACCATATTAATTCTGCTTTTAGAAAAAAAATGTAATTTTTGTTATGCTTACACTTTCTTAAAGAGATTTCTGTATGTGATGATTTTCAGCTTCTCAAGGATAAGAAAGATTCCACATCGAATGAAGAAGGTCTCATGCTTGGTCAGAGCTTCATTCAGCAGGAGAAGATTGCCTTCGCTAGAAAGATGGAAGAAATGAACACATGAGAAGGTCTCATCAGAAAAAGAAAATGCACGACTTGGTAGGAATATCCTTCCCCTGCCCTCCACAATCATCCCAAATAAATACGTTTCAGTCAAAGCTTTTTGAACTACCACACAATGTAATAAAAGAATTGCATACCTCACAGCCTTTGTTACTTCAGCAAACTGCATAAGGTCGTACTTTTTTAAGAGCTGAATGGTTGGCATATGGCCCTGAAAAATAAATGGTTTCCAAGTTTTCCAGGATAAAGTCAAGCTCATTTTAAATGTAATCTATAAAAGCATTTTTTCAGAGAAACGGACAAATGTTTTACCACTTTCTTTTTTTGTTTTTCTACAGAACAAAAGTTAGATGAAAGTATTTGTAAGACATCGCCTTGCCCTACCAAACTTCCTTCAACTCAACTCACAGTAACTATTTATCATGGTTTAAGCAGTCTCCTGATATTTCTGAGTGTTAGGAAACATCAAGATTGTGTGAGATGAGGCAAGTCCAAATTTTGTGTTGTAGTTTTATGATCTATCTGCAAGCAAAAGAACTGTGGGAATCCCAGGCATCACTAATAACACAAGCAGTGCTTCAGCACTGTCATGTGTTACTCAGTCTACCAGATTATCTCTTCACTGTGCCTCCGTGTGGCCATTAAAATGTCAAGAGAAAGAGAAGAAAGTTTAAATTTAAAGAAAGAAATTCAATTCTCATTGTTAGATCAGGTAAGACTGAATCAGGCACACTATCGAAAAGAAACTTTGTTTTGCTTTTCCCCTTTCCAGAGCAGAGATCGGATTGCATACCGACTTGGTCAGAATTTAAATTTAGTTACCATTACACTGTGTTGTTGCTAATTCCTTTCCTGGCTGGAGGATTAGCTGAGAGCAGAATTCAGCTGCATGTTTACTGAGAGCTGCTAGGAATGAAAAAAAAAAAAAACCCAAAAAACAAATACCCAAGCTATTTTTGTAGTTCTAACGTTCGGATTGCAATTTTAAAAAGCAACTGTAAAAGCAATGACCTTTATATAGATTCTTTAGTGCCTCTTGAACGGCTCCAGAAAAGCTACCATAATCTTAGGCACTAAAGGGTCCACCAGTTTAAGGAAGGCTGTTAGTTTCCTTTTATCAAGCCTACCACTGTCTGATCTGGAAATAAGCACTAAGAAAGACAGTGAACAAAAATGAAAAACAGAAGCCAATTATCACACCCACCAGGCTTCCCCTTTACACATAATTTCTGTCATCAAAAGGTAACTGCAAAATAAATGAACTGATACTCAAAAGGGAGCACAAAGGGGTAAGAGAGAATGGTCACGATTCATTTTGCTGGGGTAAATGTGGAAGGATGGGAACTCTCAGAATTGGATGATAAAAACATCCTCCGTGAGAAATTTGGTAATAGGGAATGGGAAACACTCTAAAATCTAGATCCCGGCCCCCCAGTTACACTGAATTAATTGTTTGTACAACCCCACTAACTCAAGGAACAGACAAATGACAGCACAGCACACAGGAAGAACAGGAACAAGAAGAGAGAATTATTTCAGCAAAAAGATGAAGAGAACAAATAGTAACTAGCTGACATGCCTCAAACTGGCAAATAATGCACGAGGTGCAATTATAAAAACAAAGACAGGACTCCTTTCTTTCCTGTGGTAAACCCACCACAACAGCACAACAGTCTCCAACCATTTATTTGCACATCCTCCTTCTCCTCACCAGGTGAAAGAAACACAGATTTGTACTAGTGAATCCAGACATTCCCTGGATGCCTGTGCACGTTATCACCATGCAGGCACTCTGGTACATGACAAGTTAACTCTGAACTCTACAAAGAATCACTTATTCTTCTTATAGCAGTAACCTCAGGTTCCACCTTTCAGAGGGGTGGGAATAAGGCGGGGGGGAAAGAAGCAGCTTTTCTTCCTCCTTTCTTGCTTTGCTGTAAGTAACAATTCAGCATTTTCTGACCTCATCTGTACAACGCCTGCATGTGCTGGTGCTTATGGAGGTCAGGCACAAATAACCTCTGCATACCAATAAGGGAAAAGAAAGAAAATTAAGAACCGTGCTGAGTTTCAGTTTGCTTATTTGCCTCCTGAAAAAATGATTTGCAAGAATAACATCAACTCACCAATAACATTTTTACTGGTAGCAGGTAGATCAAAATCATTCTTTTGTTCTTCTGGCTTGAACGGTGACAGTGCTCAAAAGCAAATGACAGATACTCTTCAGCTGCAGACACAAATAAAAGCAGTGACAGTAAATAGTCAAGAACTAAAACTGATTAAAACCATAAGCCAAATTCTGTGCTTAATGTCCATTTCTAGCTTGAACGTATGATATTTGAAATGATATCAAGAAGAACCGTACCAATCATACCAATAGAGAGACGTGGTTTAGTGGGGTTACTGGTGGTAGGTGGACGGTGGGACTGGATGATCTTGTAGGTCTTTTCCAACCTAGCTAATTCTATGATTCTAATCAAAATACATTAAGAAACATGTTGCAAGAATTATTGGTGAATCACACAAAAGACAAAGTATTACAAGAAAAATAAGTTCTCCTTCAGAAAAGAAAAGCTGCCAATATCTAGATGTCAGAAGAAACGGTTACAAACAATACTGGAATGTTCACCTCAGTTAATTAATTAATTTATTTATTTTACACTGCAGGAGAGGAAAATTTCAAGAAGCACTGATGAAACAGAACAGGTATTTTCTAAACACACAAATTAGGTTTTTTCGGGGGATGTAAGCTGTATGTGATACACACATCTGCTGTTGAGCTACAGAAATACAGCGGTGATATCACACAGCATTACAGTATGAAAACTTTTCCATCACTCCTCTCTTAGAAAAAAAAAAAAAATGACAGGCCTGACAGTCAGAAGATGCTTCTTGAGAGACACAAAACTGGCTCTCTAATAACCCTTTTTTCCCTTTGAAGTAATGAGCTATATTATGTTTATAGTTAAAGGTTTATGTCTCAGCTCTAAAAACATTTGTCGTAGTAGATGACAAATCTCAGAAATATGATCTCCAAAAATCAATGCACTGAGAACCTAATTCCACAGCACAGTTTGCTGAAGATTTCCTACATAGCATGGAGTAACTTTAAGAGGAAAAGACAGCTGCAGAACCTCCTTTGTGAAACCTTTTACAAACCTATTCTGTTGGATGCTAGTGCAGGGAATAACTGTTCTAACAAGCTTGCACATAATGCATTAGAGTACGGGGAACTTAACAGAAACAAGTATTTTAAAGCTGGCATGTACTAGAAATAGAAGTGTCATGTAATCTCATCTCCAATCTGACTCAGCCTGTGGATCTTTCAGCATGACCACACTTTGATCGGTGCGAATACAACTGAATCTTCTGCACACGTTTGGAGCCACACACATATGCCAGAGTTCACACCAAGCAGCAAGAGTTTAAATGTGTCCTACTGGCACAGTACCTTGCTTAAAGTCGCTGTCAAACATGGCTTTGCGTCCAACGTAGTATCTGTATGTAACTCGCTGTGCCATACTATATTCATCCTTCAGGTTTGAACTGTCAATTGCTCTAATTAGGGGTTTACACAGATGGAGCTTATTGATCTGTTAAATAAAATTAACCGCATTGTATTCATAGAGTGCAGAAATGCAACATCACTTAAAAAAGGGTGAGTTTGACTTGGGGTATGAAATACAAAACAGCTTACCAGACTCGAGTCCTACCTTAAAATAAATTTTGAACAGCTGATTCACAAGAAACAACATGCCCCACTTCTTGGAATCTTCAATACCTGCTCGGCTGTCATAAGAATAGAAAAAAAACAAAACAAAACAAAACAAACCACTAGTACTGAACACTGTAGTAAA
The DNA here is from genome assembly GCF_002078875.1 of Numida meleagris. Classification (NCBI taxonomy): domain Eukaryota; kingdom Metazoa; phylum Chordata; class Aves; order Galliformes; family Numididae; genus Numida; species Numida meleagris. The sequence continues at coordinate 135,360,267 of NC_034409.1, read as the reverse complement.
ATAATTACTTTGGTTTTTTAATAGTAAATTTCATCCCTAGATATTTCATGGATGTTTTTTTAGGATAGAAATATGTGTCTGAAAATAAAAGCCAACTCCTTGCCTTAAAACATATCAGCGCTGTCTAAATGCAATGTCCTCAAATTTTAAATTTTAAGCAGCTTTGCAGCATTTCTTCTCGTCACAATGAGAGATAACATGCAGAATATTATTCACCTGCAGCAGGATCCTCACTCCAGTCTGCATGCACCAGCATAGCAGTAGGTACTAATATTCAAGGTGAAAGAAAGATGGGTGGGGAATAAAAGCATTTTCTCCACCTGGGAAGCATTAAAATTGCTAAGACAGTAAACCAAAGAGTCACTTATTCCCAGTCTATTCACACTGAAGTAAACTTCACAGATGAAGAATGTACAAAAGGGTTAATAATATTCCCTGAGAGACAAGGTCACTCCCAACATCATCTCTTAGGAAGGCTAAACCTGAAAGGCCTGTCCAGCTGCAGTTGATAGTCAAGACAGACTATAAATGAGAGGAAATAAGGCTCAGAAGTGTTTGTTCTTATCCAGATACAACCTTAATAAGTAGAGGAAACTAATATAAAGTGTATTAAGATCTTATGAATATAATTGTGCAAGTTTTACAGAGCATCTTTCACTTACGTGTCGCTGGCACAGACTCGAAAACAGCTCATCAGCAGTTCTGCTGCTTTTTCCAGCATGTCGCCAACTTTGCTTTTCCCCTTCTTCACTAGCTGTTGATCTGCCTACCATTACATAGCAAGAAACAAAACAAAATTCTACATTCTGATTCACTGGGTTGTAAACAATTCAGTTCCTTAATACTGCATTTTAACAATACGTTTGACATGCCTACTGTTGCCGAAATCATGACAGTAGTCACGCTGACAGGACTGAAAACAAAGCAGAGCAAAACACTTGGAGAGGCTCCTGAACACTCTGTACCAAGCTTAATGCACAGCAGGGCCAGTCAGAACTTTGAAAATAGCACTGGCCTTCAGCAACACTAAGCTTAATGCAGCTCTCAAAAGCCTAAATTCAGGATCATCTTATAGCCAAGTTAGAGCACTAACACTCCCAGTCAAGCTTCCAAAAAACAAGACTTGAGCTAAAATGTCTTTTAAACAAGAACAAACAAAAGTTAGTTACTCATTTACAGAATCTGAGCTTTAGAATGTATAATTAAGCTTCTCTTCACAGCCCCAAGGACTAGGTTGTATTTCTAAACCATACCCAACATTTTCTGGTAGTAACACACACTGCTAGGACCCGAGATTTTCAAGAGAAAGGAACATGTATGCTACAAAGCAAGTGAAAATTAGTTGGCAATAGTGTTTATATAAATTGGGAAAGAACTATACACTAGTTAATACAGAAATAAAACAACAAAGAAGAGGGGAAAAAAACCCAGTGAGTAGATATTTGCTACGTACTTCCTAGAAAGTTTTACTCTAATGCATGCTTTCTCATTAGCTGAAACGCAGACAGGAAATAGAAATGCAACTGTCGCTGTAGAAGTCTTCTCTGTACCCACATCTTTTGAACACAAAGGCATTAGAAGAAAGCATTCTAACACTTCCAGAATAACTGACCCCATTCTTCCCTTTCTTGTGCATCTCAAAGCCACAGATTTGCCTCGTTCAGATTGAGAATTGAGACTTGTTACAGACCACGAGCACACACACACACACAAAGCCTTCTCTGTGCAAGCATGGAAAGCATGGTGTTTTGTGGGTTCCTAGGCACAAGAAGTGCCAAGTGGACAACCACTAGAAATACTGGATAATGACAAACCCTCATCTAGCTTGAACTTTAATTTCATCTCTACAGGTCAAGTAACCAGGAGCAAAGTCATGACCTGCTGCTCATCTTGGATCAAGAATTTCTCCATAGATGCAAGCTACTCCAATTCACCAGCCTGAGGAAAAATAAGTTTGTTGGTTTGGGGGGTTTTTGGTTGTTTTTCTTTCGCTTGTCAGGAGCTATAGACTCAGCAAGAGCTCCAATGAGCATCAAAAGCAACATACACAGATGGAAGAGGGAAACAAGGCAGAAACTTCACTCGTTAATATGTGGTGAGCAGTTAGATAAGCTTAGTTGTACTGTGTATCCCTACCCTTTCAAAGACTCAAGTTGCAAGAACAACACATGAAAATCATAAGCTGTGCCATCACACTCTTCTATGACAGTACTTAATTGCTTTATATGCTCTAAACTGCGAGTTGCATGCAGGTGCCCAGAAACTCTGCAGCTCAAGCGGCAAATGGGAGTCAGGCAGACCCAGCAATCTAGTTCTTCAATAGGATAGGACAAATCTAGTGCGTTAACAAAATCTTAAACAAAGAGCAAAATGCTCTAATGAGCAAAATCAGGCTTTGCAGTCGAGTCTCAAACATTTCCATCATAGAAACTCCCAACAGGTTAAAGTACTAAGGTTGTTTTACTTACATTATTAGCAAAAATTCGAAGATCAAGGGCTACAGCATACATAATAGGTAAAGCCCTGCAAAAGTTAGACACAGTATAAATGCTATGTGTGAATCATGCAAAAAGACACTTTTTTCTTCCTAGTTGGTCATAAGACTGGAAAAATACACAGGAACTTTTAAATAAATCTTTTTAAAAGGAGAAGTCTTCAAGAACTCAGCATCTCAGAATTCTACACCAAAGGAATTAATTTAGACAACTTTTTTACTGTGGCTTCAAAGGCTTTAAAAAAAAAACAAAAAACAAAAAAAAAAACAGAAAAGCTATCTCACCTTCAACAAATCCTTCATGTATTTGTTTACAGACATTCTATGTAATTAAACTTAGATGTATATACAGTTTTCATGGTTTTGGATCTAAAAACTCAAACATGCAGCAAAAATTATTAGGTGGCATGAAAAAACTGAAATTATTGCTATGATATTATACTAATGAAAGATGGGAGTCTAGTTTTTAAGCTAGACTATGACATACTCACCAGTTTTCTTCTTTATGTGCCTGAAATGCTCGCAGGAAAGATGTATTGTGTTTAGGAGAATTTAAAATGCTATGAAACGTAGCAGACTTCAAAAAACAGAGGAGTTGTGTGGTACTATATATTACATGCTACATGAAAGAGCAGAAACCAACAAAGCAGCAAGTAGATGAGGAGAGAGGATACGAAGACCCAGTAGGGAAGAACATGAGCACAGCCACACATTCTTGGTACTGTGGTAGCAATGAGAAACACTATTGACTTAGAGATAAGCCAGCAAATACTTTCTTTATAAGAATCTTTTCCTTCATCCAAGTAGAAACTGGAATGAAGATTAATCATTTTAGGTTCTCCAGGTCTCTGTGGGAAATTCATTTTCTGTTTTTGAGGCAAGAGACAGGTTCCTTCTTAGTCCCACAGAAAGTTGAAAAGAAAAGAGCATACCTGGATTTCCTTAAGAATCTAAATAGCTGAAATGTATTTGGAACTAGACCACAGCGTATTCGATTTTGAAAGGAATAAAGACAGCTTACTCTACTAGAAAACCTAGTCAATCTGAAAACAATATACAATATACAATGTATATGGAAAAGGATATTGAACAATAACTGTTTGGCATTTGTATGCTTCTATGAAGTCATGGTTTCCAACGGCGTAAGTACATCTGTCAAAGAAAAGGAGCATTAGTGCAGCCAAAAATATCACACATGTAAGACAAATCTTTCTTCTTTTGCCTTTTAACAGGTACAGACTTTATAGTTAAAGTTATAGATGCAGTAAATAGAAAATAGGAAGCACTGAAACCAAAGCTTTGTCAACTGCCATATATAGATGTCTTACAGGCACATTAAGAAAAAATTATGTGGAGAAAAAAGAGAAGGCCTTAATTTCCTACAGTCCTAGTGCCACTTAGAAGAGTAACTAATAGCAATTTTTCAGATGTAATCTCTTTAAAATAATTAAGTAATCTTAGGGATATGCTTCCCCATCCCTGCAGGATGTCTTCTAACTGACTCGCCTATTCCTAAGTCCATCTTTACCTTAAGTGGGCTGCAAACATTTCATCATATGGTGGTTCCAAAACTTGTTGACACTTTTCCTCTGGGGATGGAAGCTAAGGATAGAATAAATCAATTAAGGAAAAATCCACTGCACCAGAAATATAATATGGATATTTTATCATGGTAGTCTTATGCATACATGCCTTTGCTATCTATCAGAACCTTAAGTACATTAATAATCAAATCTAGTGTAAGAAAGTGTTAGCATGCCTTCTGTGAACACAATCAGATCAGAGCTAGCCTTACATGAAAGCACCTGCAATGCTTACATCACAAGCACCAAACCATTACCAAGCCAAAGTTTGGCTCTCCATATTCGTTCCCATCACATCACATTACTAACTGATAAAAACCTGGCCACTGGGGACCTTCAGGATTCTATCCAGAAAACACGGAACCCATAAAGCCACCCAAGAAAAATTTGCAAATACATAATATTCTTACAAAAAGAAAGGGGAATCAAACCCAGAAGAGGATCCTGCAGACTTCTGAGGCTTATCCCCAGAAGACAGGAATGCAAATGCAGAGCTAGGAAAAATGAACACTGAACAAAATATCAAAAATGGATTCTTCCAGAGTAATAAGTTCTTACCTGAAGTCTTGGGTTTGCAACATGCGGATGCTTAAATGATACCAATTCTGCACAGAACTGTCCATCTCTGCTGTCAATAGCTTCTTGTACCTACCCCACAAAACAGGCACATTATACAATTAAATGCAGGTACAGCCATACAACGTATTTATAGTGTTCATCCATGTCAGTAATTTCATTTGAACTTAATATTTAATATGAAAAACTAATTGCAAAACACAAAATTAACTTCACTTTGCTTGAAAAAAAATCTCTGGAAGAGCTTAAGCAGGTGCTGGGTTTCAGTTTAGTTTTTCCTGTTTTAATTGACTAGACTGATCATTACTGAAGTGAGCAGGATGACAACAACAATGGAAATGGGATGGTTCAGACAGAAGCAGCAAGAGCGTCACACTAAAACCTTGATACTGAGGGTTCAGTGTAGCTGATATCCTTGTGACCCTGCTCCTGTCTCTCCATCCTATCTGCCATAAACCATAGGTGTCCAAGCTTTTGGCTCGCCTGGGCCACACTGAGTGAAGAGGAATTGTCTTGGGCCACATACATGTAGGTTGCTCCAAAAGTAATGCCTCCTAATTATTTCCATGGAAATGACAACAGATACACTGAGCACAGTAGCACTGTTTGATAGAGCAAATTCTCAGCTACAAAACATTATTTTTCAACATAGCCACCACCATTAGCTGTTCATTTTTGCAAGTGATGAACAAGACCTCCTCATGCTGCTTTTGTAAGAAACTGCACCAATGGAAGTGACTCGCTGTCACTACTGAAAGGCACCAGCCACCGCCTCCCTGTGCTCACGTCCGCTGATTGGTCTCCATAAACATTCAGTAAGTGTCGATGGATCCCAATGGGTGCCATTTTTTTTCCCACACAGAAGAATTCAATAACACACCTTTGATTCATACACACTTCCACATCAGACACCATTGAATCACACTGCCCCTCTGCTGTCAACTGTCACACAGCAACAACATGTAACAGAACACTGGTGGGAAGGTTCAACCTTTACTGCCATACCACCAACATCGGCCTCTGACGTTTTGGGCCAACACCATAAAAAAGGGAGGCATTACTTTTGGAGCAGCCCTCATTAAGTATATAACACAGCCAATTTATCTAAAGTAACAAAGCATTTTAATTTTTAATATTTTTATTCAGACGTATAAAAGGAGAACAACAAAACCAGCAAAGAAAAACAAATCCACGTATTCGAACTGCTCACAGATGCATAATGAAAAGCTTACTTACTTGCTGCAAATACTGATTTATGGTGATGTGTGCCATTGGAACAGAAGGGCTAAGAGTCCGAAGTAAATCACGTTCTGCAAAAGAACGGGAATCTTAGAGAAGGGAAGGCGATGGCACCCCAGACACACCTCCTCCTCCTCGCGCTCAGGAAGGACGGGGCGGGGATGTCCTCCTTCTCGCCACGCTTCTACTCGCCCCTCTCCCGCAACCCCCGGCCCCGGCATACACCAACCTTCCAGCCATGGCGCGGCGCACAGCAGCACTTCCGGTACTCGCTAAGTCACTTCCGACAGTCGCTAAGTCACTTCCGGCACGAGCCGGCTGCCAGCAGGCGAGAGCACTCCACGTGATACTCCCTATCTGCCCGCCCCTCTAAGCCCGGCCGCGATGACACCGCCTAGCGTCTTCCCTGCCCCCAGCTCTGCTCGGGAGGCGTGGCCTTGCGCGGTAGCCAATGGTAAATAGCGGTGGGCGGGGCCAGGCTGCGCGTCAGGCGTGAACCACGTGCGCCGGGGCGTGTGGCACGTCAGTGGGCGGGGTGGTGGGAGTTGTGTGCCGGTCGTAGCGGGGCTCGGTGTTAGCTGTGCGCCTCGGATTTGGCTGTCGCGTTCCCGCGGCCGCAGTGCCCGCGTTGTGAGGAGGTGACAGCCGCGCTCCTTGCCCTCTGTTGTCCAAAACGCTGAATAAATAAGTTCCCCGCGCGTTGTTTGTAAGAGGCTCGCACCGAGGGTCTGCTGGAGCTTCTCTGCTCCCTAGCTGTCCGCCCAGGGAGCCATCTTGTGAGCGGGGCCGCCCGGGAGTCCGTGGGAAGACCTCGGGGAGGGCTGGGTGGCCGCCCGCGGGCAGGGCCGGAGTGGGGGGGCGGGGAGGGAAGAAGGGCGGGCGGCGGTGGAGAAGGAGGAGGAGAGCGGAGGCGGGGATCGGGCAGCCCAGCCCAGCCCAGCGCAGCGCCTTGCCCCGGCCGGACACGGCGCCCGGGGCAGAGATGGCGGACGAAGCCCAGAAGAAGCCGCACTTGTCGGCCCTGGTGGGGCACACCAACGGGCTCACCAAGTCCGCCTCGCTGGCCGCCGCCACGCGCGGGGGTGGCGGCGGGGGCGGCGCGGCCGCCGCCTCCAAGAAACTCGTCATCAAGAACTTCAGAGGTGGGTGCGGGGCCGAGCGGCGGCAGGTGCCGGGCCCGGCCTCTTCCCACCTTTGTTTATCGCGGGGGCCGCTCCGCCTTACCGCGGCGCGGGGAGGCTGCCGCCGCGCCCGTAACCGCCTCCCGGGGCAGCGGGGTTGGGGTGGCCCCGCTGCAGGAAGGAGGAGGCCCCGGGCCTGGCCGCGCTCGGGCACTGCCGTCTCGCGTGGGGTCGCGACCTGCCCCGTGGCTGTGCCGGCGAGCGCCCCTGGGCAGAGCGCAGGAAGATGGCTGCGGGGAGCCGTGCCCCTCGGGCCGCCCTCAGCCACCTGCGTGTTCCCCCGCAGAAAGGCCCAAGCTGCCCGATAACTACACGCAGGACACCTGGCACAAACTTCACGAGGCGGTGGCAGCCATTCAGAGCAGCACTTCTATTAAATACAACCTGGAGGAGCTCTACCAGGTAAGACCTGCAGGGCTGTGGGTTTTTTGGTGTAACAAGGAAAACGGAGTGCTTTGAGACTTGCAGGGCTACGGAGCGAGCAGAATGTATTTTGATTTGTTGGAGGCCGGTTACACCTCCAGAACACTCTCTCGGTGCACTGTTTCCTGTCAGTTCACGCTGTTATGGCTCAGCCGCTCACAGGTCCTTGGAGAGCTCCTGAGATCTGGGCCCATGAAAAAGCAATTTGTGTCAGGAGGTGCTGAGAGCTGCACCTGAGCGTCCTTTCGCCCTGATGCTCTGCCTGCTCCAGATCCTGAAAATGGGGTCTTGCTCTCTGGGCTTTGCATATCTGTGTCTTATAATGGCTTTTTTGGTATGTGCTTTGGTATTTGTGAGTGGTCAACGTTAAAAGTATTTCTTTCAATAATCAGACTACAGTACCAATACTCTTTGGAGAATGAAAGAAAGAATCTCAGTGTGCATGTTGTTATAAAACGTTACTGATGCAGTAACTTGTGCCACTCAGTTGAAGTTAACTGTGAGCATTTGGTGGGTGCAGGTGTTTCTCTGCAGATGCGGATCTCGTTGCCGTATCAGCACTGAAGGCGTTAATGCTCTCACTCCAAATTTTCTAAATATTCAACAGTGGTAGTTTTGTTGGCATCTGTAAGATAGCGACCGTGAGGGAGGAGAAAGACAGCAGTCTGTATTGGGTCTGTGCAGGGAACAATCAGGATGAGTCTGAGTGCTGACCTGACTTCTCTATGTTATTAGTTAGAGTCTGTAATGTGTGGCACCAAAATGGCTTGTTGTGTGAAGGCGTATTGACCTAATATAACTTACTGCCTTCCAACTGGACGGATATATACGTCTGTTAATGCTTACAGGTTTGAAGAATCTGAATTACATAATACGTTTGATGGTTTTAAATTGAGCGTTTGAGAAATCCTGCATTTTCATGCCCAGCTAAAAAAACACGGATGCTTTGAATGTTACCTAACTTGTTTTCAGAGGCTCAGAAATGAGATTACAGTAATATGGGTATGAAATCGCCAGGGCACAGACTTGAGCTTTGGCAGAAGAGGAGGAGAGAGATCTCAGATAAGCTGTGAAGGGAAAATTGTACTTTTTGCTTCTTCTGTTTGCCTGCTTGTTTTTGAAACTGTGCACATTATAAGGTCAGCCCAGTAGTCTGTAAGTCATTGGTTCAAATCAGCAAGATTCCTGTGCAGTGGGTGGTGGCTGTGAGCATGCCCATGCATACGTGCTTATTCCTTCTGCCAAAGGAATAAGAGGAAGTTCAGCATCTTTTGGAAACCTGACCGTGCAGGTCGTTGTAACTCTCGGTTGGTGAGCACACAACCATCCATGGGAAAAATGTCTGCATCTCCACTTCTTGCTGGCAGGGCTCCTTTTTGTGCATCCCTATCTGGCACTGTGAGAAGAGGAGAGAGCCTGCGGGGGCTCAGTGCGGCAGGCAGTGGTACCCCAGCCTGCTTTTGAACTTCTTGAATGATTTATTTAATTTGGCATGGTGGCAGAGTTAAAAACAAGGAACGATCGCAAGGCCTGCTGGGAAGCCCAAAGCATAGTCTTTCCCAAGCTGCAGTGGCAGCATGGGTTAAAGCACGAAGGTGCTTGGCAGAGGCAGTGAGCCATTGCTGGAGGGCGGCAGCCAATTTTTGCTACTAAAATAGAAGTGATGTCTGGGATTGGTGGTAGATTGCCTGGATCTGGGTGGAAGTGGCTGATATTTGATGGGATACAGAAAGTGGGGCAGTGCAAAGAACTGCCGGGTGAGGAATGAGTGATAAAAATAATGGAAAAAGAAAATTCCCTTTGCAACAAGATCCTAAATAGATTGAAATAGGGCAGCAGCTGCCCTTCTTGAGGACACGGAGTAGAACATTGTTGCAGTGAAGGAAAAAAAAATAAATGGTTTGAATTCTGACCAGACTTTTGTGTAGGTGGATAGGAAACACTGTGTCTTAGAAAGCGTAACCAAGTATCTGACAACAGTTGTGTGATTACTGTTTGTCACAGAGGTTACCTCACTCAACCTGTTCTAAGACTGGAATTAAAAAACAGCATAAACAAAAAAGTAATCACATAATGCCTATTTGTTTTCATTTTGTATGTTTTGGAAGATAAGCTCCTCAGGATATTAGAACCGATAGAGGAAATAGTACAAGCAGCAATAACCAGCTTGCTAGAACACTGGAACAGAGGACTCTGATCAAAACAAGCCATTAAAATGGATATTTGAAACTTGTACGTAGCTTGTGTACGTGAAGAGCCTTCAGTGCTGTCTTTCTCAAGTCATTATACATGTGATAATTATTATTGCAGCTTTTTACCCAGACTGATTGTGTGCAAGGTAAATAAAGATCAAATCAGATTTCTTCAGAGGCAGTAAAAATCTGAACGAAGCAAAACATGCAGAAGAAGGAAATTACTCGTTTTCCTCTCTGCATTAGTCAAAAAAGAAAGCAGAAAGAGCTTGCTGAAGGCAATGCCACGGTGATAAGGCTGTGGTTTGAAGCACACTTCAAGCCAGTGCTGCTGCCCAAAGAGCCGCTTTCCCCTTCACCTTTCTCTTGACCTGATCATATGCTAACACAATTGTTTGTGTGATCTTAAAGTAAAACAGAGTGGAGAACATGTGCTGGTGCCGAGACAAGAAGTTGTGTGCTGGCATTAGGCCACATAACTTGTCACATCGCAAAGAAAATGCACCGATGAAGCTAAACTTTGAGGAAAAACAAGTAAAGACCAAGCACTGGGAAAACACTGAGACTTTGTCTGAGTTCACGGATGCTGTCAGAAAACTAATCAATCAGCAAAATATGTCACTGTCAATCCTCTGGAGTAAAGGGAAACATTCTTGGGTCACTTGTAGTTGCCTGAGTGAAGCAGTGCTCTAAGTGTGATGCAGGATCATCTCACAGAAGAAAGGAAGCCGATGTGAGATTAATGGAGGAGATGAGCTGACTTTCTCATCACATCCAACTGTTTTGGATGATTTTCTGTGAGGCACTGAATGGCCAAAAATACTACTGTAAACTTCGCAGTCCTCACAGAATGTTTGGCTGTCTTCATTGTGATTCATTTTAGGTGCTGTGGTCTATTAATAAAATAGTTTATTGAAATACAGGACACAAGTTAAAATAAAGCGCGCCTGGAACAAAATCTAAATATAGGCAGTGGTATCGAATGAGGTTACGTTTTCTCTTTGGCATTCCCACCCTGTTTCTTGTGAGGAAAAAATGTTGATTACACAGGGACAAAAATCAGAGTTCACTTAATTTTTTTAAATCTCATCTGTTAACTTCTTTGGTTTTAGGCTGTTGAAAATCTCTGTTCCTACAAAGTCTCTGCTACACTGTACAAACAGCTGCGGCAAGTCTGTGAAGATCATGTGAAAGCACAAATCCTTCAATTCAGGGAATATCCTTTTCCTGTGTAAAGAAACTGTTAGATTTGGGCTTAAACCGTTATTTTTAAATTTTGTTGTTGTTGTTGTTTTAAATGATGGTGGTGCTTGCAAGTGTGCTAAGAGGTTCTGTGTTTACCACTTACAGTTTTTCAAATTGACCATGAGCAACTTGAGTCAACTGAGGGAATAATTTTAGTATTTAGAGGCATGGTGGTAATGAACCATTTAGACAAGCATTTGTTTTGCTAGGAGTGCAAATGCTAAGCCTAACCTAGAAAACTTCAGTAGCACTATGAGTCCAAAATCCGTGGAGATCTAACAGCAGGTGTGGATTTTTGTGGTGAGCGGATGATAGAGATGCTTACAGTAGCAATAGCTGAAGAAAAACTATTTTTTTACAACAGTGCTGGGAGTCTTCTGTAAGATAATTCTCAAGCCTATCTGTATGGCCAGTTGTAAGTACTGGTCAGCAGTGATGTGTAATGGAGGCATTCACCAAGCCCTTCAGATACTTCACATGTACCTTGGGAGACAGAATTCTGGGAGTTCAGAAGATCACTTGGCTGCCTTGTGACCTTCAGAACACTTACATTTTATGGTAAATTTCCCCATTGTTTTCTCAAGATCTATTACTGGGGTTCTCTTTTTTCCCCTCTGAACAGATGACAAAAGTGCCTGCAGATTTCCTCTGGAAGCTTGAGTGCAGCCAGCCTTGTTTTCTGAAGCCTGGTGTGCTTTGCATGCTGAGAGTATTCTTTATGTGTCTTGTGCATAATAGCCTACTCGTTTGCACTTGATAGGGAAGTAGGGTAAGTAGAGCCTATGCCCAGCAGGTTGTTCCCGGAGAGTGCCTTGGCAAACAGATGCTGGAGAATGCTGGGGTGAACAGATGCTGTAGTGATTTGAATGCTAACCCTGCTTCTCTGGTCTCCAGTGTATATTCTGTTACAGAAAATGATTGGTTGAAATAGGAAGAAACAACGGAATGGGGCCCAGAAAAAGCCCTCTTTCTAAGTGAATGCCTTTAGTGTGCTTAGAATTGTGACTCTCAGTTTCTCACTTCACCGCATTCCCCAGGTAGGTGCCTACACTCGTAAAGAAGATAAATTGCTTTCTCTGTTCCCTTTTTTTTTCCCTGTTATATGACTAAGCCCCAGCATGGTGTTTTTTGTTTGAGTTTTTCTGAGTGCCAGTAGAAGAGCCTTGCTTCTACATGGCATACAAGTAACATTGATATTGAATTGGCGCCATGAATTCACCTCTTAATTACGTAGCATATTTTTTATTAAATTTGATTTGATCCATTTTTAAATCACATCCAACTAAAAAGTCTATTAGTCAGTACAGTAGCCTCTTAAATGTAACTGAGAACAAAATCTTTTGGTCTACTTTAAAGCAGTATACAGCTGGCCAATTTTGCATCCCTGACTTTTCTGGCTGAGGAGATGTTATAAAACTTAAGCTGTAAAACTTTGCTTTCTCTCCAGAAACCCAATAGAACCAATGTTTGGAGAGTTGAGAACTCTCCGTTCTACAGGTATACTGCTTTATATCCCAAGGACATGAGATTAGATTAATCAGATCTGACCAGAGGGATTTGGAGATGGCATTGTGTAAGAAAAGAAGGCAATGCCACCTTTAGGTTTACTCACATGACACGCTAGAATTCTGACAGCACAAGTAATGATTGGATCCGTTGTATAGCGAGTAAAACTTCTTAGTTTACTTAAGGAGACCTAGAGATGTATATGAATAAAGTGCTATTTGGATTTATTGAGGATTATTTGAAACTGTAACTGCTTTCAAGAGATTAGGGTCACTCCTGTGGCATGCAGTGCGAACTCATTAAACAAAGTAAACCTTTCTATCCAGCTCACCTCTGTGGGTGATGAGGTTGGTTTTGACACTGATGGGATTTCTTACTTAAATCTATATCAGAGCTATACAGTACAGTCACTAGATGGTATTACTGAAGGGCTGCGAGTGCTGTTCCTTGAAAACATAGGGAGGTTTTTTGGAGAGCTGCCAGCTCCTGTGCTGGGCAGAAGCTTTGCAATTAACCGTTCATCCCTAGGCAGTCCCAGTAACATCGGAATATCCACGAAGGAGATTTGCTTAATGGCTGGCAAAGATCATCTCTGGAATCTGACCTCAAAAGTTACTGGCAAGCTAGTTTTCCTTAATAGGTGCTGTACAGATTCTCTGGATAGTCTTTTATTTTTAAAGAAGATAAATAAATGCTGGCAAGATCATTGCAGACAAATGGTAAGTTGATTTTTTGTTCAGAATATGTATCCTTGAGATGTCTGGCAAAAGGGAATTTGTCATGTTTTTAACTTGGGTCTTTGTTGCATCTTCTCCAAGTTTCAGTAGAGCTTTTCACTTTCCCCTTTGCTAGATGGGAGCAGTTCTGTTGTCAAAAGCTACATTCTGCTGTGTTATTGGTTTGCTCTTCATTGATTTCATAGTGGTAACCAGCTGGAATATCACTCAGAAACCACATTGACACCAATGAAATTGTTCACCAATTTCTTCAATGTTTCCTTGTAAATAGCTCCAACCGCTAGGTTAATTTGTGACTTTTATTTATTTATTTTTGCAAAACAGAGATGAATATTCTGACTTATTAGGCTGAGAAACGAGAAGATTAATAACTGAATTTATCTATTTCTCCCCTTTTTGTCACCTACCTCTGTGATGGATTGTTACCGGGAGAAAGTCCCCTCTCAAAAACAATTCATAAGAATTGACCTTTTAAGACCACTATCTTAGAATTATAAGTTTTCATTGCATTGTCACTGAGCTCTGGGTACACATGGCCAAAATAGTGGGGCACCCAAATTACATCCTTTTCCCTACCACGTGAGTGATGGGCAGGAATGTGTACGTGTGTTGTATCTGAAATGAAAATGGAGAGTGTTGTGGACAATATCCGACTGTTGAATTTGTTCAGAATAAAATTAAGGTTGAAGGTTTTTTGCCTTGAAAGTTTAATTAAGCTGGACCTGTATTTTTATAAAAATGTTTTTTTTTCTGTGAACTTTTTTCTGTTCATTTTAATTACTTTTGAGTGTTCCTTTTATTGGTTTTATTTATTTATTTATGTTTACTCCTCAGAACAACAATCAGTAGGAAGTGGCTTTCTTGCCCAGGTGCTGAGATAGCACCTGTGGTGTTTAAGAAAACAAAGCAAAAACAATCTTGTTGCTGTTTCAGTTTAGTATGGTTGGCCAGAAATTGTGTCAGCTTGAGAATTGCTTCAGAAGCAATGGAATCCTTTAGAGGAGGATTGGGTGGGCATCTGAGGATAGAAAATTCAGTAGCTGGCCTGGCAGTGAGTTATGTATGGACATCCTGATGTACTCTAATACTAAATTAAAAGCTGGGCAGCCTTTTGTGTGAACAAAAGTAAAAATGGAGCTTCGTGAATGAGTAATAAGATAAAGCCCTCTCCTTTTCTCTCAATTTAAAAAAGACTACAAGTTTATACATGCTTTCTCTTGTTATAATTAATATATCTCTATTTTTCTCATAAATTTTGACAACTGTCTTTCACTGTGTAGACATCATTGCAGGGTTTATTACTATCTGCATAAAACTTTTTTTAAGTGAAAATTGTGACAGCATGCTATTTTGGGGTGTTTTGTGAGAGTGTTGGTGATTCTGCTTAAGTAAATATGTATCTCAGTAGCACTAAAACTTAAACAGCACAAAGGCTAATAAAACCACTCAGTGAAGTGCTTATAAATTTGAAAATTATCATGAATGTATGTGGTTATACTGATTAGTCATAGCATTAATAACAATAAATTACATACCAGTAGAGAAGCAAGTCACCACAAGAATTGAAAATAGGTGTACTAGCAATGAAATGTCTGTGAAGTAATTTTTCAGAATTTGCCTTATGATTTAAAATGCTACATGCTGGCGAAGAGAAAAATGTTTTCTTGATATATTTTTCAGATCATGATCAGAAGCATTTTCTTGTTTTTGGATCGTACGTATGTACTTCAGAATTCAATGCTTCCTTCTATATGGTAGGTATCTACATAAGTGCTTCTCTAATCCATGCAATTTATATTTTATTTGTGAAGTTTGAAAATTATTTTTTCTTCACATTATATTTGAGCCGTGTAGTAGGTTGATTAAACTTTTGTGTTAATTTATGGAAACATACGTCTCTATCGTATCCACCTTCCCCAGGAGGTAATATGAGGGTAAAAGAAAGTCAGTGTGGATCGGCTGGCAAGTTTGGGTGAGGCTACTGCCTCTGGGCCCTCACTTTTAATCTAGTGGTTCTTCAGGTGCTCCTGGTTTGGCAAAGTTCAGAGCTTGGCTATTGGCTCTGTTGTTGGTTTTTTTTGTTGTTTTTTTTTTTTTAATGTTAGGTACACTCACAAGGTACAAATAACGTTTCCTGCCCTGGCCTTTTGGGAGTTGAGATCCATGGCTCAGAGCTCTGAGGTTAACTCCTGCTTGCTGCTGCAGTTTGAGCACCTTGTGGCCATGTCTGTTTCTCAGCATCCTACCCAAGGGACGTTTTGTATCATCACCGAGGCAAACAAACCCATGCTTTGTCAAAATTGTCTGGTGTCAGTATTCTGTCTAAAGCAAGAAAAGATGTGGATAAAATACTGAAGTAGCAGTGTGCCTCTTCCATGCCTGTGTTATTTCTGTGCAGAACCCTCAGGTTGGGGAGGAAGCTGGTGGCCTTCTCCCACTTCACACTGGTGAGGTCCCACATGAAGTCTTCCTTTCTGCACTTTGCATTAGTCTTCCTTCACCTCTTCGTGTTAGACTGTCTTTTACTGAAAGCCATCAGAGTGGTTTGTTCATACTTTTTTTTTCTCATACTAAGAAATCCCATTTACTCATTTATATTTAATTCAGATATATATTCGGATTAAAAATTACAGTAGTAATTCTTTTTCAATAAACAGGCAGTGTTATAGTCTATTATGTACAATAGATGCAGGCCAGTCACAGTTCTGACCTGAAGTTTATGTATCTGGCAGCACCTCACCTGGTATTTTTGTGATAGTTCTTATAGAACATATATACATGATTAATAAATTCTCTCTGTGTGTAATATATATTATACATATATTTATACATACATATTTTGTCAAACATTCAAATTTTTAAAAAGAATCAACAGTGATTTATTAATTTTCATTATTCACACAGGGACATGGGGCTAGAATTATTTAGAAATCATGTCATTAGTGATAAGCAAGTTCAAAACAAGACAATTGATGGAATCCTTCTGCTGATTGAACGAGAACGAAGTGGTGAAGCAGTGGACAGAAGTTTGCTGCGTAGTTTGTTGAGTATGCTGTCTGATCTACAGGTGAGTACAGCAAAACTCAGTCATTACCACTAGTTTTAGAAATCAACTTTGGACTTGTCTGATGTATGTGCTGTACAGAAATAATTTTATTCTTCTTGTAAATGCATGCTTCAAAATCTGGCTAACAGATTGGGTAAAGGAGAGGGAATCACTTTCTCAGTCCACGGTCTTTCATTTTCTGTTTTTAAATTAGACTTTGCTTGTTTTTCTTAGCTGAGGCATGTCTGTGTTAATTGCTTGTTTTCTAATCCTAGTGAAGGTTAACCATAGCAAGCAAAAACAGCTGCCTCTGTTACTGTAAAAAGATTTTTTTGGAGGCCAGATCCTGGTTCTTACCACAAAAAAAATCACCACTTCAGCAACTTCTTAGCAGAGAGGTCAAAGATAGAACAAGATGCGAAGGTAAGGCAGACATTTTAAAATGGGTATGGTCAGTCTGTAGGTGAGTGAAATTTTCCATTAGAATAGATATTCAGCAATCAAACAATAGGAAAAAAAAACGTGATTTTGACTTGTCTGTATGTTGTCCTCTGTTCAGCGACACAGCGTTGTCCTGTGATGTGCAATAAAGTTTAGGAGCAGTCTTTCATTCTTAGAACCTGTTTTGCTGCTCTGTTCCCAACTAATGTATGTTATTACATGACTTGGTATAGGTTTAACAAAGTGCACAAAGAGTTCAAAAAAACTCTGGGAATGTTCAGTCTGGAGAAGAGGATGCTCAGGCATGACCTTATTGTTCTCTACAACTCCCTGAAAGGAGGTTGTGGCAAAGGGGGGGGTTGGCCTCTTCTCTCAGGTGACAGTGATAGGACAAGAGGTAATGGCTACTGTGATGCCAGAGGAGGTTCAGGTTGGATATTAGGAAAAATTTTTCTCACAAGGCAGTTGAGGCACTGGCACAGGCTGCCTAGGGAGGAAGTGGAGTCACTGTCCCTGGAGGTGTTCAAGTAATGTAGATATGCGACACTGAGGGACGTGGTTAGTGGGCGTGGTGGGGATGGATTGATGGTTGGACTAGGTGATTGTGGTGGTCTTTTCCAACCCTTATGATTCTATGATAAAAGGCTATTAAAAAGTACCTTTTGGTCAGGCAGCTTATGTAGCTTTTCTGCTTTTCACGTTAACTTTCCTGACTTTCATCCATAACTTTTAGTGTACCCAAAAGATTTATAACTGATAATTCTGTTTAAGAGAGAAGAGAAACTTCTTATGATCTGAAAAATCATTAACAGATCTGAGGACATAGGTCTGATTTGTGTGCTCTTTCCCACTTTTTTTCCTGTTATTTGCCAGTCTTCTCTTAATTGCATCAGTTTTTTGTAGGTATTACCAGTGGTTTGTTTTTTTAGCAACGTACACTGCTAACTAAAGATATTTATATCTCCTTTATTGAATCCTTCTTACAGAACTGGATTTCAGCCTGCAGTCTTCTTCACTCTCTCAAAAGTACTGTTTTCTTTCTTCACTAGAGAGCCTTATGAAATCTGTTTTGTTCTTTTATATTATCGAGCACAGATGTGCTTATGATCCTGCCTCCAGGATCTCTGCTTCTCTCATCTTTCACCAGAGATTAGCTTGTGGTGAAAGATGAATTAATAAAGCAAATCTTGTATTTCATTCAAAAACAGTTAAGCTCTTACTCGTTCCTGATTTTTAGGCAATTACAAAATTGAAGACCAACTGCTGAAAACTGATTCCTGCTCACTTAAATCTTATTCTATAGCAATTCTCTGTTGTAAAGCTTTATACATGGTTTATGTAGAAACAGTTCCATATACTGTTAGTATAGGTCAGAAGGTTAGTGAAGGAAAGGAAGGTAAGAAATAAAATCTTATGTTCAGTTCTGGTTAAAGAGATGGCCGAAGCAATCAGTATCTGCTTATAATGTTTAATTAGTATACTGTTACACTCTGAATACCTGTCAAGTGTTTCATGTTTGATGCACTGAAAAAAATCATATATTTGAAAGTACTTATCAGCTTTGTTCCTAAGACTCGTTACTGAGAATATAATCATTTTACTGTTGGGAATTAACTGTTTTATTTTACCAGTTGGAACCAGTGCAGAAATATCAGTGGAGGTCCTGAGCTCATGGATTAGATGTTATTGCTGTGCTGTTGTATTGGGTGCTGGTGTTTGTGTGAATTAAACAGAAGCCTGTCAGTTTAGACAGTGTTAGTACTGATGACTGAAAAGCTATTGCTGCGCTGGGAAGTCAGCTCTGGTCATAGTCTTTCTAAAACCGGTGGGAAAAAAGCAAACTTCTGCATTTATATAATTTTAAACATTTATTAACAAATGGCACCTGAGGAAATGGCCACAAGTTGTGCCAGGGGAGATTTAGATTGGATATAAGGAAAAAATTTTTCTCTCAAAGAGTGGTCAGGCACAGGGTCAGGCACCCTGGCCTGCCCAGGGTGGTGGTGGAGTCACCGTCCCTGGTAGTGTTCAAGAGGCATCTGGATGAGGTGCTACGAGATATGATTTAGTAGGACAGTGGGTAGTAATGGTAATAGGGGGACGGCTGGACTAGATGATCTTGTAGGTCCTTTCCAACCTTGTGACTCTATGATTCTATGATTATGCCTTCCTGAGATTTTACTTGCTGCCTATGCCTGACAACCAGAATACACTACCTTTATTAGCAGATTAATATAAGTAATGAAATTGATTTCTTGAGCAGGTTTACAAAGAATCATTTGAACAGAAGTTTCTGGAAGAGACAAATTGCTTATATGCTGCGGAGGGCCAAAGATTAATGCAGGAAAGAGAGGTAGGTGCATGCTGTAGTTGGCTGTTCTTATTTTAGGTCCATCTGCTATGGGATTACATGGGAACTTCTGGTAGCACCATAGAGCGAATGCTGAAAGAAATTTACTGGGGAAATGATGTGTACGCTTTGGGGACTGCAGTACTGTATCAAAGAGAAGAACTAAATCCGGTTTGCTGTAATGTGGGATATATGTGTAGATATCTAATATTTCTATATTGCATATAGAAACATAAACTAGGGGTGGAGTGACAGTTTTTCAAGTGACATTTTCTGTTGCTAAAGTTATGCAACCAAAAAATTTATCTCCACTTAAAGGTGTGCCATGAATATTATTTTTGCTTAAAGGCTATGAAATATCCACTGGCACCATTCTACTCAGTATTAATAGCTAAATTAACTGTTTACTTTTTAAAAATAAATATTTTGTTGCATTTTTTTTTTGCTGTTTTGTTCCTTTTGCTTATTAGTTAAGTAGATGTGAGATATCTTTGTCTTCTGTGCTTTTGAGACGAAATTATGCTCTGTGGGTGGGCTGCCTGAAAATGTGGTTCTGTCTGAAAATGTAAATCAACAATGTTTCCTGGTTGTCTAAAACATTAATCATTAATTCCATTTTAACACCGACTCTCTACCAGTAGCAAATAGCTATGTGCAGTTATAATACTATTATTGTGAGATGATACTGATTAGTAAAAACATAGATTGTGTAACATATAACATTCTTGTGGAATAGTAATTTCCAATCCATGCTCTCTTTAAATTTATAGTTTTAAAATATTCATCATGAACAAGACAATCATTCATGCTATTGTACTTAACTGTTAAATTTGGCCTTCTCTTGTCTTGGAAGGTCCCAGAATATCTTCACCATGTTAGTAAACGTTTGGAAGAAGAAGGAGACAGAGTGATTACATACTTAGACCACAGCACACAGTAAGCACAAATTCGTAGCATAAGTTAAGCATCCTTTATAAAACAGTGTGACTATCCATGGCTGTAGAACACAGAGATGATCTCTGTAGATACTGTTTGGTGTATTTATTTTTTTTTACGTGTTACTTTTTATCAAAACTGATTTATTTAAAATTCAAGTATTCTTTGAGTAAAAGGGGAGAAGTATGTCTAGAAAACTTCCATTATAAGTTGAAGTTAACAAAATATAACTGAAATTTGCATTATGAAAATAGTAGCTGATTTTAAATGTTCGTAAGGAAACATTCATTAGGGGAAAGAAATCTTAAATTATGACAGAGTAGAAAACGTGGACACAAACATTCCATGTTAGTTTACAGCAGATCGGCTTTGGTACAGCTGCTGACAATGGATTGTGCAAGGTAGCTTGTCCTTTTTGTCACTGAGGTATTGAGTAAGAGTGTGCATCTTACTGAGGTAAGAATGCACAGTCACTGATGGGCTATAAATGTATATATAATTCATAAATAATACAGTAGTAGTTGTTGTTAAATAAAGAATGTAAACAGGTAGAATTAGCTTAGAATTCTTTGTCCCCACACCTTTTTATTTCTCCTAGGTGATGTGTTGGCATTTCATTGAGTGTTAAAGGGATAAATCAATAATTTATCTCTTTTTGTCTTATATGTGTATATATATGAAGAAAATAATAAGCACATGCCTTTGCATATCATGTATCGTACTTATTTGAACTTGAGTCTTCTTGCAGGGTATCTAGCTTCTTCATGCAAAATGTCATGTGAAAACATATAGATTATTTCTATATGTAAATAAGATACTTATTCTGTCTGTCTGCTTCTTAGCAAGTACTGCTCTGCCTCAGGCAGCCCTGTTATCCTTGCTTTCTCTGTAGGCAGAAGGTCTTCTGAGGAAAAGGATGATATTTTATGTAATGTTGAATCCTGTTCTTGAGGATAGTCAGCAGCTGTAGATAGCAATACTTGGAAGTTGCAGGGAAAATTAAAGTAGCCATAGAAATGGCTTTATGTGTGAAGACCAAGGGCCTGCCTACCTAATCAGTCTATCGTGTTTGCTTAGGAGCACTCAAGGAAAAGAATAGAGTAAATACATGCGCTGCCCTGACACTGTCCTAGTACCTGCCTGTTTTCGGCTCAGCATATTTTCTGAACCTGATGCTGCTTGCCTGTTTTGTATTATCCAATGAATCTCTCTCAAATACTTGTGCTGTCTCACTTGGATTCATGTAAGCTTTTCTAGCTATGGCATCTTTTGGCAAGGAGATCTCTCCCAGTGTTCCAGCCACAGCATAGTAGATCACTTCCTGTTGTTTCAAGCCTCGTTCCCAGTACCATCACTGATGTCCCCAGCTCTTATGCTGGAAGGGAAATTTCTCAGTCTGTTCCTTTTCACTTTTTTTCCTGCCCAGCAGCCTACTACTATATATATTACTGCTAGGTCATCTCTTTCCCAGATCAGAGAGTCCAAACCCAAATGTGTACAGCTATTTGTCTTGCAGCTGCTGCTATGTAATTTGATCATCCCTGTTCTCTTTTTTGGACCATTTCAAATTTGCATCCCTTCTTCTGAGGTGAAAGGACTAAAACTGTGTATTGTATTCAGTGATTTGCATGGCATGCATAGGTAGTGTTTTGGCAAAGGCAGGGACTTTAAAAGGATGCTTAAAAAGGTTTTTTGGTATTTAAGTTTCTACTTGTTATAGCTTGCTTTTTAGTATTCAAAACTGAATTTCTTTTTTAATCCACGATTCATTGTTTTCTTTCTTATGACACATGACTTTTTTTTTTCTTAATGTGTCTGTTTTAAGTAGAAAATTTTTGATTTTTGGTATGATAATGTAAATTGCTTACAAATGCACTGTGACAGGAGGTAATTCCCTTATACTGTAGTACTTCTAATATACTTTTCTTGCCTTATTTAGGAAGCCACTGATTGCTTGTGTGGAGAAACAACTACTGGGAGAACACTTAACAGCTATTTTGCAAAAAGGTATTTTTTTTTAAATTAATGCATTCTTTGATAACCAACAGATTCTCATAGTCTGCAATAACTGTAGGATCCATAGCTTTTATTTCATGGGATGTATTAGCTGTGGAAAAAAAAACTTCCATAGACACAGAAAGCCAATTCAATGAAACTGTTACGCCCATTGTGCCATCAGATCCTGTAAGTGGAAACAAATATCTAAAATGTAATTCCGTATTTGTATACATTGCTAAACCCCTAAGTTTTCTTTGACTCAGAGCAATGGGTTTAGGAATTGCTTTGGAGCTGTTGATTTCAAACTTGCTCAAACTTGCAAACTTCCAAGGGAAAGCTGCAATTATTGTTGTAGCTTCTTTTATGTGATGGTTACAAAGCAGGAGTACGATCGTGTCACATATCCTTGTGACTGGATGGTTAAAGAATTGTGAGTTATTGGAACTGACAACAGTCAGAGGCAGTCCACTTCTTATGCTTTTGTTTGTATTTTACCTCCTGTCTGGCAATTCCAGATTTGAGCTAGAGTCTTCTTAGGAAGTCCTTCAGATATTAGTGTCTTTAAGTCAGCATTTCTATTTTCATCTTAACTTTTAATATTTGTCTTTTTCCCTAAATTCCTTGGTTTGGTCTGATCTTTCTTGCAGTAGCCACCTTTCAGGCTTTAGATCTTCTAGCAAATTATGCTTAATCTTTGTTCTTTTACTGCTGCAGTACTGGTGTCCCTAGTACTCTGTTATCTTCAGGCTCCATCACATCAATGTTTAATACTTTTGCGTTGATAGATGTACTCCTTTCACTTCTTTCTTTGTCCCCTTTTAAAGACAGGCATGTACTCCCAGTTTTCTCTGAACTACTCCGGGAATAGGTTATTTCACTATTTTCAATACATTTACAAAAACAAACTTGTTTATTCCATCTTGGTTATTTTTAAGCTTTTCATAAATTGTAAGAATAACTAGCATTTTTGTTGATACATGTCCATTTTTCTTGTTTTTTAATTATAGTAGGATTATTTTAAAGTCACTTCTGACGGTAAATGTGTTCAGCAGTTGATTTAGTCAAAAAATATGTTCTTGTTTTAATCTGAACTCTCTCTTGGTTAATAATGTACATTTACTGTCCATGTATGTTTTTGACGTTACTATGATTTGGGATTGTAATATTGTTGGATTCTCTTGCATTCTACGTCTACACATTTTATTTATTATTTAAAAAAAAAAAGAAGCAAGTCTAACATCACTTGGCTTACATCACTTTCTGCATTCATTTGATCCAGGGCACATTGTAATCCACTTATAACATCCCAGTATTCAGTGCAAGTAGAAGATGATACTGCCTTTTGTAGGTTTTGTTTCTTAGAAGAGAAGGCTTATGATGTAGTCAGTTTGATACAGCGAAAAAAAAGCTTACAAATGCAGGGTATGTGTGAGATACTTTATTTTGTGTATTATTCTGACTGCCATTTAATAGTTACTGCATTTTTTTTCACTGTGAGTGTAGCAGAAATTTTTAAGGTTGTGACAGTGCTTTCTGGAAGTTGTGTGAAGCATTGTGTCAGAGGAGTTCCCTAAATGCCTTTTTCCATTGGTCAAGGATGTGACAAAGATTTTTTTTTCCATCGGAGTTTATATGCCAGAGAAAGAAAGAAGGCTGAATGTTATCAGCTAGACTGTAACAAAGCAGATAGTGAATTGGTCTCCCTAAATAAGGAGGGAACGATGCTTGGATGTGTTGGAGTGGGCATTTCCAAATTGCAGTGCCAAAAGAACATCAGACATTATATGCACATTAAAGTTTGTGTAATGTATTGGCTTGTATAATTTTCAAGTATTTTAATTCTTCTGGTATCTCAATGTGGGCAGAAGTTGACATGACATCATTCTTGAACATTGTTTGCCTTTCTGAACATGTAAATAAGTTAAAATTGCAGTATTTTAAGATGAAGGAGAAAGTAAAAAAGGGATCTTTAAGTAAGGCTTGAAAATCCTTTGTAATCTAATTCCATTTAAAATTTTGAAGTAATAAAGTATACGTTGTGCATGAAGTAGAACAGTCATGCAGTGTCAGCTACACTGATGATGTGCGTTGTTAGCTTGTGTAGAATCAAGCTTTCTGGATTTTAAACAATGGCATAAATGCTACCTTCCCATTTTACTGAAGCCTCTGTCACTAACACCAGACCATGGTTCTGTGATTGCACTGGGACTAAATACACAGTGTAAAATTTGAGAATATGGTGAATGTAGTTGTAAAAAGCTTCCCATTTAGCCTTGAGCTTTACTTCTCCAATATTAGTTCAAGGCCTAGTCTCATGGAGGATGAATTGACAAAGGCAAAAATTGCTTGGAAACAATTTGTAATTGTGTGTTATTACATCAGTATGGATGTAGACCACTTATAATGTGCTCTTAATCTAAAAACATGACTCAACACACTCCAGAGAAAAAAAGCTTGCCAAGTATATATCTTTGTTTTAAATTTAGGACACTTTACTTAGCATAGTTTTTGACATTCTTTAGAGATTCTCTGAGTTCTTTTGATAAACTCTACACTTAAGTACTGTTCATAAACATTCTGCAAAAGGCTTAGAGTCAGCACCTTATTGGGAAAGTACTTCAGCTGACTTAAAATATTGAAACATAAGTCATTTCAGCTGGTTTATACCAGGGAACATGTTAACCCTAAGCATAACACTCACTCTTAGAAATGTTGTCTTTATAAGTTTATACTTTTTAAGCACACTGGTGAGTCTGTTGGTGTAGTTCATAGAGATTTTTGGTTTTCTCTTATATTTCCAATTGTGTTTATGCAACACTATTCAAATTTGCTTGTACCTCTAATTTTCTTTTCTTTTTTAAGGACTTGATAACCTGCTTGATGAAAATAGAATATCAGATTTGACCCAGACGTATCAGCTGTTCAGCAGGGTAAAAGGGGGGCAGCAGATCCTTCTGCAACATTGGAGTGAATACATCAAGGTATTTCAGAGATCTCTTAATACTCTCAAAATTTATGCCATTACTGCAGATTTCTTCTATCAAAAAGAAGAACAATGTATCATTTAGGTATATGCATCAAAACTGTTTTAAGCAAATATATTAATGCTTTTTTTTCTCCTCTTAATAATCATATATTGAGAAACAGCAACATTTAAGTTTTAATTTTAAATTCCTAGCTACTTGGAACTACTTGCTTTCAATATAGGTTGGAATAATACACAAGAAGCTTTTTTGGTATAAGTAGGGCCGCACACACATTTGTTTAGGGTATGCTGGATTGTGGAATGTGTTGAGTTTTGATACAAATACACTCACCTGTTCTACATACTTGGAAATGCAGGGCAGAATGCAGCTGTTCTGCAGATTGGCAGTCCTTCACATAACCAACCTAGAGCAATGCAGTCAGTAAGAAGTATGCTCAAGCTGTTTTGAAAGGAACACTTCTTTTGAAAATGATCCATGATCAAAGTGGTATTTAGATAATTCTGATCTGTTTAGCTAGGCATAATAGTAAAGTAGTCTGCTGCCCCAGAGCAGATGAAGGCAGCAAAGCTTCACAGAAAAATGTTTCTCTCCAGAGCTGATAATTCCTCATGTAGTTCTCTTCTGAATCATCCATGATTGCCTCTACCTTAGAGGCAAAGTGCACAACATCAGTTCATTGTGGAGGTGACTTTCCTGCTTATCTGTACCTGGAGTTGTGTGCAGCATGTGGGAGAGAGGCAGTGTCCCCATCCACCCCCAAATCTGAGACACAGTTTGCTCAGCAGGTTGTTGAGCAGAGTCCCCACCACCTGCAGCCCATGGATGTGTGATCAGCTGGGCCAGCATGTAGAAAACTATGGGAAGGAGGACCAAGACCTTGCCTTTCAGCAGCAGCAAGTTGGCTCACCATGCCATGTGTCTCTAAATCAGAACTTCACTGGCCTCATTTTTAAAAAAACTTTTTCACGTGCTCAGAAATCTAGAAACCATTTTCAATGGAGTCAATAAATCATCTCCATTCCAACATTTTGTATGTCAGAGTGCATTAAAGTGAGGCTTCAGGAAGCTTAAATTCTGTCTTGTGAGGCAGCGTAAGAAAAAATACATGGAGACAAAGTCCTAGAGGGAAGATAAGTGCTCTTCTGTAGTCACCTTTTTATAATTTTAGGCATGCCACTTAGCTCTGTGTATCTCAGCTCCCCATTTGCAGACTGGGGAAATGCTTTTCTACTTCAGAACGTAGCTGATGGAAGCTGAGAGAGCTTCCAGATGCTGTGTTAATGAAGGGGAAAATGAAGCTAGTGCAAGATTGAGTCCAAGGACACTTGGCAGCCTTGTGTTTGTCTTCATTCACTCAGAAAAGGTTCTTGAGAAAGATCTTAGTGAAAGGTTGCAGTGGATAATGAAGTATTTAGGTGGAAATGTTGAGGTTTGTGAGGAATTTTCTCATCTTTGCTTAACTGTGGTGGCAAGCATACTCTAGTTGATGTAAGTACACCAATTAATTACTGTTCAGCTGTTTCTGTGCAGGTGTTCCTCTTTCTCATGGCAGAAAACTAATCATTCTGCATAGAGCAATGATTGGTGTTATGAAGCAACTGTAAATTGTCTGATAGGTTAATCTCATGGGATGCTTTGGTTCAGTGGGCAAGTGGTACCATAGTTCTAGTTCTAGGATAGTAAATGAACGAGAAAAGAAAGCCAAGTCTGTGGCTTCTTGCCAATGGGAAAATCCTGTTTGTTGGAAGTCAGCTGATCTGGAGCCCTCACAAAGTGAGAAATGTTGGAAGGATGAGCAGCAGTTGGATTTCAGCCCTCTATTCCTGCCAGTGGAGCTCACTAGTGGGTTCCAGAAGAATAATACAAAGTTTGCCATTACACTTTCTGAGGCAGTTTCCATATAATTTCTTTCACATGAATCATGTAGTTCTGTATTTAACTGTAAGCTTGTACATCGTACAGTCACGTCTACTGTGTATTTTTGTTTAGCTCCTGTCTTAAATGTGTATAATTTTTAAATCAAACGTTAATGTTTGAAATCCATTAATGTGTGTCTGGGCTTTTATTTTAAATTTTAATGCATCTCATTTTCTGAAAATGTGAAGTCACATGAGTAGCTCTGTGAAATTATTGTTCTCTCTAACGATAAATTTTATAAGGGTGGATGTGTCTTTTGGGGGAGACAGGTAGTGCTTTGAAGTATTTTATTATCAAAAGTGTTTGTTTTGCAGAACTTTGGGACAACAATAGTGGTTAATCCTGAAAAGGACAAGGATATGGTGCAAGAGCTACTAGATTTTAAGGATAAAGTGGACCATATCATAGAAGTGTGCTTTCAGAAAAATGAAAAATTTATAAACTTGATGAAGGAGTCCTTTGAAACATTTATCAACAAGAGACCAAATAAGCCTGCAGAATTGATAGGTACACAAATATTTTTCTGTAAAATATTTCCAAAATCTGTAGAAAGCATGATAAGATGATGCTGCTGAGTGTGCTAGTGCAGTAGTGGTGCATTATGCAGTTGCTTTAGGAGATTTGCTTTGGGAGCACTGTGGGACCGAGGCAGCATGGGGTGTTGTTAGGTGTGTGCGGGGTCCCTAAGGAGTACATCACTTTGCTGTCCTGCACCATGCTTCCTGTACTGCGACTGGGCTAACTTGTGCTTAGAGAGCATGACATGAATGCTACCTACCAGTGGTGTGAAAGGGCTAGGGGAAGTATAGCCAGAGCAGAAGAATTCTTAACTGTGGTGGCAGATGAGTTCTCTGGGTGTTAAAGATCTCTCGCTCAGAAAGGAGTAAGTAAAGCCTATCTGACTTGAAGGCTGATGTCGGAACAATTTTTAGGCCTTCAGATACAAGGAGGAAGAAAGAACTGAGTATCTTGAAGGGCGAACTAGTGCTCATTAAGGGGAAGAATATTTTTACTGGGATCATCCCTGATTTGGCAAAATCTGGCTGTCTGTTTTACCTGCAGCCAGCATAGCTATGACATTTCATACCGGTAGAGGATCCTGCTCCTCATTTTTTTCTCTCTTGCCTCTATTCAGCATAGTTTATGGCTTCATCCTAAAATAAACTTTGTGGGTCAAATTGTGCAACCTAGTGAATACAGGTTAAAGCCATGATACAGCCTGCTGTCTTCTGCAGATTGTGGTGTTTCAGCTATTGAAGTGGTTTCCTTCTTACCCCAGTAGAAGGTTGTGTAGGGATACTAATGTGGCTTAATCAACATTCAGCTAAATTAATTGCTTAACAGTATTTCTAGCATTCTGAAGCTACTAACTTGAAAGCATCGCTTCTGTTTAAATTTTTGTATGCTCATAGCAAGGAGCAAGAGGGGTTTGCTAAAGGTCTACGAGAACTATAGTCCTCTTTGTGTTGTTTGTTTCTGTTTCTCATAAAATACATTCATATGCATTGTACACTTCCAAAATGTTGTCTTTCAATGAGTAATGTGCTTGCAATGAAAATAACACAACATGTGGGAACTTCTAGTGCATTAATTTTAATGATTTTACTGTGTTCTTTTCTTGGATGGTTCCTTTTTGAGATATTTTTTTTTCCATTATGGCAGTAGTTACAATAAGCGCTCTATCATTCCACTTAATAAAGGGGTGGGAGAAGAGAAAATAGAAAGCTTAGCACTTACCTTATATCCATAGTATACAGTAATATTTTGAGTGGGAAATGCTTAAGTTGGTGATTTTAGAATTTTTTTTATTAAGGTGTTAAAATTTTTTATTTGTAGCAAAATATGTGGATTCCAAGTTAAGAGCGGGTAATAAGGAAGCAACAGATGAAGAGCTGGAAAGAATCCTTGACAAAATCATGATCATATTTAGATTCATTCATGGTAAGAAATATCTGTTCACAGTTAATGCAGTTAAAAATATTTTCCTTGCTACTAGCTGAACTTTAGTCCTCTGACTGTAAGAGATTGTTTTTAGCATGAGTTTCCTCTAGAAGTGGTCTTATATTGGAGTAGCCTTGCATTTGAAGGAGCATAATAAATACAACAGGGAGGATGAACTTCTTTGAAGGTGAAATTACCTTTTATAGTCTATGGGTGGAGGCCAAAGAGTGAGAGTAAAATTTAGCAAAGCATGTTAACAGAGCAATTCAATCATAAACAGAACCATTTGTCTACGTAGTTTTCTTTGTTGTTGGATAGTGAATATTGATCTACTGATCAATGTGTTGTGAATTAAGCCTTGTGTCACAAACCTGAAGTGCAGTGGTGCAAATAGAATGTATGACTTTATTTTTGTTTCAATTTCCATGCAGGTAAAGATGTGTTTGAGGCATTCTATAAGAAAGATTTGGCCAAAAGACTGCTGGTTGGAAAAAGTGCATCTGTAGATGCTGAGAAGTCCATGTTGTCAAAGCTTAAACATGGTAGGCATCTTCAGATGTGTTAATTGTTTATTAATTTTTGGAATGTAAATTGTAATCCTCATTATCTCATGTTTGAAACAGTGACAAGCCACATCTTAAGTAATATCTGAGCATTGTGCTCAGTGAGAACTATTGGGTTGACCTCACAGATATGTGGCTGGTTTGTTTAATCTACCTACTTAGGAGCAGAACACGTACTTAGTTGTGGGTGCTCCAAACCCTGGCAAATCTGGCACAACTGTCTCCGGTTAGACCTTCATAAATTGTTCTGTGCTTGTTTGTAATTGTGGGATCTTTGCTTTAATTTGTGTGACAGAATGTGGGGCTGCTTTTACCAGCAAACTGGAGGGCATGTTCAAGGACATGGAACTGTCAAAAGATGTCATGGTTCAGTTTAAGCAGGTACCTTCAGATTGTGTTTATGTGCTAAATTTTCAACAGCCATGGGGAAGCACTTCATAGTGTTAAACCTCGAATTAAGCTAAAACGAAATGAAACAGCTTTTGAGCAGGCCCTGATCATAGAGTCCTTATAAATCTATTTATAGAGCAGAATTTATTTATTCTTTATCTATTCAGAGATAATCTTTTTTACAGTTTTATGTGATTTCTTTTTAAGCAAGTTGAAGTCTAAATGCCACGTAGTAATTTAGTTTGCTGACATCCTTTAAAGTCCATATTCCTTAATTCTGTAAACTATTGCTTCTCTAATTCTTTGTGAATGACTTATGCCAGTGAAAATCCCTGAAGGTTGCTAAAATGCATAGAAACTGTATATATCTCAGGCACTGAACTTCAAAACTGTTGGTGACTGAGGAAATATGCTGCAAGAAAATGTCATGCATGTTTGCCCTGTTGTTATACTTCTCCCGGGCAACTTTTTGGGGCCTTACTGAAGACAGAGTACTGGGATAGAGGTCTGACTCAGGGCAGCTGTTCCACTACTAAAATACTGTAGTGATTTTTCTGTCCCAGACTTTACGGCCTGTTGGGGAGTGATCTTATGCTGAAATTATAAGAAAATGATTGTTGTCTCAAAGAGATATGGAAGTCCCAGGGAACCTTAAAATTTTTGTCCTGGCTTCTGATTGAAAGCTTTTGTTTTGCTTTTTTTGTTGTTGTTGTTGCGTGTGATACCTTTTATCATGTCTAATCAAGGATGTGACTTGTAGGAATTCTTCGTTATTCTCAAAAGTTTAGATTTCTAATTTAAATCAAGTATCTAACTTTTCTAATTTATCATGCAAACAGTATACCTGAATGATTTTTGTCTCTTGTTTTTTAGTATATGCAGAACCAAAGTGACCCAGGAAATATAGACCTGACAGTAAATATATTAACAATGGGATATTGGCCAACTTATACACCTATGGAAGTTCACTTAAATTCAGAGGTTAGTTTTTGAATTTTCCTTCTAAATGCAGTTTATGTAGTAGTATCATCATCACTATCATAGAATTATCTAATGCCCTTAATTTAATGTTTCTTTTTTCTGCAAGATTTTAACACTTTTTTCTCATTTCAAAGATATAAAAAGCATGAAAGGTAAGACATAGTGGGTAAAACCTGCTCTAGGGTTTTTTCAAGTGATTTCTTCACTTAATTTTTTTAACTTTCTAATAATACTGGTCTCAAATTAGTATCAAAGGAAAATCAGTGTCCTAATTAACATTGCAGCTGAGCACTAGTTTAAAACAGTTTACAGTAATTAGCCAGTCTAGCTACAATGGTTATCCATGTTGATCCAGCCAATAGTTACATTACTGAGTGCTCTTTTTTTTTTTCTCCCAATAAGATCCTTCCTCTCTGTAATGCATCTCATAGAACTAGCCCCTGCCTTTAAATGGTGTGTCTGAAAAAAGAATGCTTCCAAGTTGACAGATTTTGCAGTGCTCATATCTGTAGTTATTTAAGTTAAAATATATATTTGGAGTACTGCTTCCTGCAGTACCTCGCTTCATCTGAAGTGCAGCAAGCACCTAGGAGGTCAGAGGTGGTGACAGTGCTCCCTTTCAGTCCAGAAGCAGTGGAAGTTTTTGTGCATTTGCTTCTGTGCCATGTTTTCCTGGAATGAAGGGCCATGATGAAGATCAGAGGGCTGGAACACTTCTCTTATGAAGACAGGTTGAAGGAGCTGCGCTTGTTTGGCTTGGAGAAGAGAAGGCTCTGAGGAGACCTCATTGTGGCCTTCCAGTACTTGAAGGGAGAGTATACACAGGAGGGGGAACAATATTTTACATGATCTGATAATGATAGGACAGGGGGGAATGGCTTTAAACTGAAAGAGGAGAGATTTAGATTAGATGTCAGGGGGGAATTTTTCATTGAGAAGGTGGTGAGGCACTGGCACAGGCTGCCCAGAGAAGCTGTGGGTGCCCCATCCCTGGAGGCGCTCAAGGCCAGGTTGGATGGGGCCCTGGGCAGCCTGAGCTGGTGGGGGCAGCCCTGCCCACGGCAGGGGTTGGGGCTGGGTGGGCTGTGAGGTCCTTCCAACAAAAGCCATTCTGTGATTCCTCAGTAGCAGACTACTTTGGAAGTGTCCAACCTGAACAACACACATCATGAAAATGGAGGAGTAAAAACCTGTTACTTGGAATTTAAACACTGGAGTCAGACTTGACTCTCCATAGGACCAACTAAGGGAAGAATGTCAGCATACAGGTGTGAGATGTATGCTTTTTGTTAAGTGATTGCTTGGGCAGAAGCAAAGTCCAGGACAAAAACAATATTTTAGAGATTTAAAAGCCTTTATGGTTCTTCTACTTCACTTTTATTTAAGAAAAAAATCAGAGAAGTTAAAAGCTATGCTTGAATTGAGAATTTATTTTTTGCAGAGTAGTACCAATGTGTTAGAGAGCGAAGTTGAGCTCTTTTGAATTAAGCTTTTTTTGCACAAAAACACTTAGTATGAAATATTGTTGAGGAGAACCAAAGAAATTACATATGAAAACATCCAGCATCATTATACTGGTAAAACATTAATAAACTTTGTCTCTTTGTTTTGCAGATGATTAAGCTTCAAGAGGTGTTTAAAACCTTTTACCTAGGAAAACATAGTGGTCGAAAGCTTCAGTGGCAGACCACATTAGGGCATGCTGTCCTGAAGGCGGAATTTAAGGAAGTGAGTTTGTTCATAGGAGTTTGCTTATTTAATGCTTAGCCTGTTGGGATAAAATTAAAGTTAGTTACTCGGAATCTAGTCATGTTTAGTATTTCAATTTTTTTTTTTTTTTAAATAAAGGTAATAACACGTTTGGTGGAGGAACGATCACTGTTCATTACTTTTATTTTGTGCAGAAAGTAGGCTTTTTCTAATGAAACCAAAATACTGCCTAGCTAGAAGACACGAGTGAATCCTTCCATTTGTATTCATTCAAACAAAATTACTGAAATTGGGGGGGGGGGGGCTGTAATAAAGAAGGAAAATAAAGTAAAAAATCAACATCTTATATTTAATATGGGATTGTTTTGATCATGGAAATACTGATGGCATTTTTAGAATGCTTAAGTGTTGCAAAAAGAGGCTGAAGGGCATTAGTGATGTAATGACTGGTTAAAATTTAAATGCTTGTTAAATTATTTAAGTCTTAATCACATTGTTTCCTAATGTGGTTTTGTTTCTTCTCATGGAATATCTTGTGTTGCTAATGATGCAACTTTGTTGAAATAGAGGAAACAACAACAACAGTGTTCTTTTGTAAATTCATTCTAAGTAGGGAACTTACAGAGTTTGGCACTATGTATCACTAGGATAGATAGATTTGTTGTTAATTGACAAAAGTGTCTACATCTGTCTGAAGAGTTTCAGTTATTTCCTATTCACTGCCCGCTTGAACAAACATTTTGCTACTGATGATATGGGGTTGAAGTGTAAAGAAATCTGCAACTGGTGGTAGCTGAGCCAGAATGCTATATATTGTAACTGAAATGAAGTAAGTGATGTGAAGTAAATGCTAGGCCGTTCTAACGAGGTTCTGCTTTGTGCTGTATTGCTACTGTTAGATAAGCAGAAAAGGTTTTAAAAATATCCTGTTTCCTTGATACTGCATTCAAGCAGATTCCTCTGTGTGACAGGCATTCAAAAATACTCATCTATAAATAAAGAATGTACAGCTTCTCTAATTTATCAGATTTGGAAGATGCAAGAGAAAATAGTCTGAAAATTACTTCTAAATATTCGACATTTCTTTTTTAGGGAAAGAAAGAATTTCAAGTGTCGCTCTTTCAGACATTAGTGCTGCTTATGTTTAATGAAGGAGATGAATTCAGTTTTGAAGAAATTAAAATGGCCACCGGTATAGGTAGGAAAAATACTTTGTGGTTCTTACATTTATTCATCGAGTGATTGACAGTTATGAATCTGTGAGTAAAAACCTTATTTTAAGAATGCTGCTATCAATCCATCAGCTTTACAAAATACATGATCATAATTCTTAAAATGCAAGAGGTGATAAAGGCTTGTTGTACGTACAGATTATTTCTATTCTAGCACACTTTCAATTATTATATTCTGAAAATGATCTGTTACAGAATGCTGCCATTTTGGGGCAGTTCAAGAGATTATTTCAATTGAACTGTTCTGAGAGCTTGACCATCTCTTTTCCACTGCTGTTGCTGGTGTGCCCTGTTTACAAGAGACCGGATTTGTTAAAAAGGGCAATGTCTGGTAGCAAGTATATGTGGTAGCTGTTCCTCTTGCACTTTGAGTCTGAAGGCGGAAGGAACATAGAAAACTGAAGAAAAACATAGTTTTCTTTTTAACCACATGTCGTATCTATTGCAGTAGCATATTTTCAGAGGTTGTTTGTTTGTTTGTTTCTCTAATCTTTATGCTTTCTTGAAATAGTTACCACCATTGGCATTAAAAAGGATAACTCTTCCATTGCTTTACTCTCTGCATCAACCAGCAGGGTCATATCCTGTAGCCTTTTGCTTGTCAAACCTTAAGATCGACTCAATAAAACAACTGCTGAAGTATCTGAACACACACAAACACTAAAATACTGTAAATGTATTTAATAAAACACTGAAAAAAGGGATTATCAAGAATCCCTGTGATTCAGAAGGATGCATTTCAGAAGGCAGCACAGCCTAAGTACTCCAGCTTCTCAGACTTGAAGCTTCAGGTTGCTTAGTCACACATTCCATAAATGGCAAGGGAGCTGAAGAAAACTTGTGCCAGCATGAATGATAAGCATCGGGATAGTCCGGAGACTCATTAGGTCAGAGTACAATGCTTACAGAACAGACATAAGCTCACACAAGCCTGATCCAGATCCTGCATTCTCACTTTGTATTACTTTACCTCGGAGCTTACATTCTGGCTGCCTTACAGCAACAGATTAAAATCTGCTGCATGAAAACCCATTACACTGTAGCACAACAGAAAAGATTTCAATGAACTGTTAAGGCAACCAGCTAGAACTGATGGATTGTTGTGAGCTGATGATTTTGTCATGTCATTGCACTGAGTGCTATGCCTGTTTATTTCTCTTAAGAGGAAGTAGTGTAGAAATCCATGTAATGAGGACAGTTCATGGCCCACAGGTTGCGAATGAGTCCAGGATGGCCAAAGTAAAATTTGTCTTCCACACGTGGCATTCAGAGCTGTTCCCATTCCCATTTAGCAGTCTGTCTCCTTGTAAATGAAAATCTTATGGCCAAAAGTGCTCTCAGGAGTCAGTGTCACACTGCCCCCTTCCTGCCTCCTGCTACTTGGCTGATCCTTTTGCTGAGCAGTACTCTGGATTTTGCTCAACAGTGATAAGCTGTGAAACTGTTGGCCACCACGTGTTGTAAAAACGGGAAGCTTACGGCATTCAAGGAACAAGGTTCAGTGAAGAGCAATGCATTGGGAAGTTTCACAGTGCATGGAAGCCACCTCTGCCTTAGAAAGTCCTTTGGTCCTAAATGATTGGAGACTCAGCAGTAGGACAGGAGAAGAAGAGGCACAGGGAAGCATGGAGCATTCCTGCATTAGCTTCCTTCTTGCATACTGTCCTTTGCACACCAGCTTATGGCCTGTCAAAGACAGGACGCTGGTCTGGATGGACCTTCTGACCCAGGTGCCTGTTCTGTTCTAAAGGAGGTGCAGAGGGATGCTGAATCTCCTAACTCTGAAGTACTGTGTTTAGCCACTTCCTTTACTTTGGTGTTTACATGTGCTAGCCCTTCTTTGGAGGAGTGGAAGCTTTGTGCAATTCTTACTTGATGTGTATTTATGTTGAGATCCTGTTACAAGGTGTTAACCAGTCTTTGTAGATTGGTAGTTACTGCAGAGGAGTTCAGAGCTATACTAGTGCCGTAAGACAAAATATTGCGAGTTGAAGTGTCAGTAAAGTGCATAGAAAGATCATTAAGTCAGACACCAGCATCTGATGGCATTCACCTGGAAGCTTTACAGAAACTTTCCAGTGTAAATACTGAATTAATCTGTCACAATTTAAGTGAGCCTTGGTGTGGGAAGAATGGTAGGTGACAAGAGCAGTGGTTTGGTTTGGGAGTTTTGTTTTGGTATTTGTTTTTTGTTTTTAAGTTTGTGGGGTAATTCTGCAGGGTATCAGGCATGTAGTGGAAAGAAGAGAACTGATGGGCTCATGGCTAAATCTGTGTCG
This sequence comes from Numida meleagris, assembly GCF_002078875.1. Classification (NCBI taxonomy): domain Eukaryota; kingdom Metazoa; phylum Chordata; class Aves; order Galliformes; family Numididae; genus Numida; species Numida meleagris. The sequence goes on along the minus strand of NC_034409.1, from coordinate 135,324,320 downwards.
AGGAAGAGCCAGCGCAATTTCTGATGTGAATTGAGCAAGCGTATGCACAGTCATAATTGTACACTTGGTTTTTTTTAAAGTTCTTAGAGCTCATAACAAGCTCTTCAAGTTTTCATGGCTTGTGAGGGGAATACTTCTTATGGATGAATAATTGATAAGAAGACAGAAAATAGGTAGAAATTAAAAGGCCACTTTCATAGTGAAAGGAAGCTCCTATAGGGATTCCCTTGCTGTTATCCAATGTAGTCACTACTCATCTGAAAAAGAATATTGATCTGACATAATTTGATGCTGCTTCCTTAGAAGTTTCAGATTTGACCTTCCTAAAAGTTGCAGAAGGATCTCACACTCAAACAGTTAGGAGATCAAATGGTATCCAGTGTTGCTGAATACAAACACATCTGTGGATGGAGAGACATAACTAACTACACATGCAGAGTCTGGCTTTTTGTGTGACTGCCAGGCATTTTGATCCAATTCATATAACATAATGCAGCTGTTCTCAGCTGAAACAGTTAGCTGTCTAAGGCCTGCCATTAATCTTAAAGGTGTAATTCTCGAACTTCACATTAAGTCAGCCCCCAGTTTCTTGCCTATGCATTGATTTTTAATTGAGAACACCATAAAGGTGATCATAAATTCTGCTTATTTAATATGTTTCCGTAGGCCTTTTAGTAAGAGGCATCGTGAATAATGTACAGGAGTGAGGTGTAAAGCATTTGGGATTTTCCAGTGTTAGAAAAATCTGTTTGGCAACTCTGGTAGTCTCCCTTCTCCTGTTGGAACTTTTGCAGCAAAATTCCTTGGGCCTCAGAGTCATGTATCCCCAGCTCCTTTGCTGACTGCAGCAGGAGATGGGGCCAGTCAGATCGGTATTTGTGTGGTTTACTTGAGAGTCATACTGAAGTTAATATAAAGGAATGATAGGTTTGTGTGGTAGAAGCCAGTAAGAAGGTATGACTCAAAACTTTCAATTGTTTGAGGAAGCACTTCACACAGTAAAACTGAGCAATTTGTGTTCCTCACTGCACTTGGCAGGAGAGGACAGCCACAGGACAGAGCTTCAGTTAATTCATATATCAGTCAAATAGTTGTGATCTACTATGTGCAATTTACACAGGTGAATACGATGTATTCTGTGATTCTGCTGTTCAGACTTTGTTGTTTATGCAGTTTCTGTATTATCTAAATTGCTGGATTTATAGTTTCACAAGTTAGTTTTGTAAGCATCCTGCACTTAAAAAAGCAGGTGAGTGTCTGGGTATCAATACTCCTGGGTATCGAAATAACCAGAAAACTGGTCTCTACCTGTGTTTTGGACTTTGTCTATTGTATCTTTAAGTTCCATTCCCATCTAACACAAAATACCTACACTTTTCTGGGTCAAAACATGGACTGTCACCATGTGCATTTACATGCACCCCCACCCATCCCAAAGATATCCAGTTTGCCTTCATATCCCTTTGTCTTCATTCAGATAGAACATAGAATCATAGAACATCCAGAGTCAGAAGGGACCCACAAGGATCCAGCTCCTTTCCCCATGGAGGATCACTCAAAAAAAAAAAAACAAAAAAAAAAACAAACCATGTGCCTGAGGATGTTGGGGCCATGCCCCCTGCCCTGAGAAGCCTGTTTTGTGCCCACACACCAAATATACCAAAGGACCTCAGCTGCTCCTTGCACACCTTGCCCTACAGACCCTTCCCCGCTTTTGTAGCCCTCATATGGACACTCTCTAATAGCATTATGTCCTTACATTGTGGTACCCACACACAGTGCTGGAGGTGAGGCCTCACAGAGCAGAGCGGGACAGCCCCTCCCCTCATGTGGTGGCAGTGCTGGGCCTGGTGCACTCCAGGGCACGCTGCTGGCTCACATGCAGCTTGCTGTCAGCCAGAACCCCCAGATCCCTTTCTGTGGGGCTGCTCCCCAGCCCCTCAACCCGTCTGTACATAGATCCAGGGAATAACAACATGTGGTACCATACAGAAAATATAGATGATTAAAATGTGAGGTATAAAAGTAATTTAAAAATAAAAGAATGGGAATCTCAGCAGTGTGCTACATATAAAGAATTAATTGGGCAGAGCTGGGACTTGTGTTTTGCAGTCACTGTTAGAATAAATTATGCCCAGTCCCTTTAGAAGATATGAGATTGCTGCTGATACATTGGTACAATTAGAAAATATATCAACTGTCACCCAGAGAAAGAGTGGTTACCTGCTCTTTGGTTGCCAAGCTTCTTTGAGACATATCGCCCAAATAGATACCCCATTTTTCCTGCCTTTCTCATTACTGAGAAAGCGTCTCTGAGATAAATATATTTCCTGCTTTTACTAGCATGATTGAAAGGCAATTGTGGGTTCCTTGCCCTTTGGCCTTCTGTGACCCACAGTTTCACATGCACAGCAGAAGCAAGGCTCTGAAGGGTACTGAGAGTTTGTAATGGCATCCTTGCACAGCAGTGTGGGCTGTGTTTGGACAAAAATACATCAGCAATCTGTATTTACTAAAAGTGAAACACCAACAAAGTGGGAAAGGGTTGGGTTTTTTTTGATAATGCTAGAACATATGGAATTTGTTCTATTGAGTTGTTGAAAGTCATTCTGTATGAATGTATAAGCTAAAGTATTTTAGAAATAATAAGTGTTATAGTTTAACTCAGCCATTCTGTGCACTTCAGCACTACACTGCAAAACATTTGTTTTAATTCTTAGACTTTTCAGATCTGACGCATTTGGTGATAATGTTTTATTATGAATAAAAGTATTCTAGAGACTGCAGAGGCTGTTTTAATGCAAAATCCTGAGACGTCTTTGTAATATAATTACAAGAATGTTTTAGGCTTCATTTATCTACTTGTCCAAGTGCTTTTAGCTTTAAATCTTAATAGATAAAATTTTCCTCACCCACTTATTTCCACTCCTTTCCCATTGTGGGGAAATTTTGCAAATATAATAGTTGTCAGCGGCACCTTTTAGGATGATAGGAAGATGTTTGGTGAGACGTCTCCCCTATTTTCTTCTTTGTTTTTCATTTGTGTTTATATTTGCATCGGAGTGCTCAGAAATAGCGATGAAATCGCATAAAATGAGTGGTTTGATTTTCTTGTCATCAGCTGATGTTTCTTTTTATGTCCTGTTACTGCCAAACAAAGCTATAGCAATAAAACTAGGCTCGTATTGCTGAGATCTATTTTCTGATACTACTGCTAGATAGAAGCTTTGCCGAGATGATCCCTACATTCTTGTCAGGTCTATGTTCTTTATTTGTGCAGTTCTGTGCACACTCGCATATATCTATCTGTGAGATGTGTGAGGCCAAGCTTGAAGACTGTAAGCTGTTAGATAATTAGAACTTAGCTTGGAAGAATGTATTAATATAAAAAACAGTATTTTTTTTTCATTATATGCCTAGCTTAATTGCATAAAGCTTTTCACATTAACATTTTGTTCTCTTTTCTCCGATACTTGGAATTTCTTCACAGAGGACAGTGAATTAAGAAGAACCTTGCAGTCCTTAGCTTGTGGGAAAGCACGAGTATTGATTAAAAATCCAAAGGGCAAGGATGTAGAAGATGGAGACAAATTCATCTTTAATGGTGATTTCAAGCATAAATTGTTTAGAATAAAGATCAATCAAATCCAGATGAAAGAAACAGTATGTATTTATTTTTGCATTCATTCTGCTTAACTGTTTATCTGTGTCCTACATGGAGACACAGGATTTCTGCATTTCCTCTCATAGCTTTTGTATAAATAGAAAGGTAACATACTTAAATTTGTTGGTAGTGAGGATGACTCACAGAGGCAATAAGGATTCTAAATCTCACGGAAATCAAAACAATTCAGATTCTTTCCTGTGCCTGCAAAATTAAATGCTATTGTATTGAACTTGCATATGGTCTTGCAGATGTTTCAGTCTGCCATACAAGTTTTCAAGGTACAGCTGAAGAGCTGGTATTACATTGAGCTCATGACTCAAATGTCACTGTGTCACTTTTCTTTATTAGGAAGGTAAGAGGGCTATTAAAAGGTCGGGGTTGTCCCCTCTTTTGTCGTGGATGTCCTTGTTTTACTTGAATCCCAGTTCTTGACACCAGCTGACATGTTTTAATTAGTATTGAGTTGTTTCTTTTTGGCCTTTGTACATGAAAATTAAAAAGTAAATCAGAGTTGAGCAGTTTTCTGCAGAAGACCAATGCATTTGGACTATCAAATTCTTGTGTATTCTAAAAATCTGAAGTGAGTTCTTATCAGATAGTTTGATTTATCAGATTTAAAATATGACATGATCTTTTATTTACGTTATCTTTAATTTTATGTTTGGCTTGCTTCAGCAGCACACTTCAGAATCACTTAGTTCTTAGCAAGCAGTAATGTATGTATCTGTCCCAAAGTCAGACAATAAAACTATAGGAATGCAATGGATAAAATAATAGCAATAAAAGGTGATGTCTGTGGTGTTGTGTTGTTCTTTAGGTCGAGGAACAGGTTAGCACAACTGAAAGAGTATTTCAAGACAGACAATATCAGATTGATGCTGCCATCGTACGAATAATGAAGATGAGAAAGACTCTTGGTCACAACCTCCTTGTTTCTGAATTGTATAACCAACTGAAATTTCCAGTAAAGGTAACTGATTTTGGTTTTCAAACCATCCTAGGATTATCAAAAAATATGCAATATATTTTCCCATTCAGCTTGTCTGTAAGAGTAAGAAACGTGAAGTATGTCTGAATCGAGTCCAAAGATTCAAGTATTAAAATGAGCCTGTGAACAGAATGAGCCAAGGTATCAGTAGGAAACTGTTTACCTATTTACTACGGTACATTTTCTTATGTGGTTTTTAGCTGTCCTGTTTTTTTGTTTTGTTTTCATTTTTGGGTTTTTTTGATTGTTTTGGTGGAGGTTTTTTTTGTCTGTTTCTTTGTTTTTTAAATAAAATATATTTGCATTCATATTATTAACATTTTTACTAATCCCATATTTTCTTGAAGCCTGGAGACTTGAAAAAGAGGATTGAATCTCTCATTGACAGAGACTATATGGAGAGAGACAAAGACAACCCCAACCAGTACCACTACGTTGCATAACGAAGAGGAAATACTTATTAAAAAAAAAAAAAAAACACAAAAAGAAAAAAATCCAAATATATCTTCAGGACATCGAATACCTATGCTGTTCAAGACTTTATTTTTAGCAGATTTCAGGTTGATGTGTATTATTCAACCAGCTGCATGCACTGCTGTGGACAAGAAGCAAAATGACGTTAATTGATCATCCTTATCAAGACTCCTTACTAGTTTTAAATGTCACATTTTTGTTTCTTTTAGATGTTTTTGGTTCTTGAAAATTTATTTTTACTGTTTTGCTTAACAATGTCATTGAAGTTGGATAGAAAGGTGAAATTACCTGTGCAAGACGTACTTCTGTGATGGATGCAAGTCTGTTTTTTTTCATTTCTCTGTTCTAGCTGCATCCATAAGGACCCTATATGCTGCATTCTTTAGCTACAGTGACAAACATGGGTAACTTTTTAAAAACCCCTAATTGATGAACATTTATGTACAAACAGTGTTGTTGAAATACACTGAGTTTTTGAAATTATGCATCATGAATACTCTTAAATCTTGTGTTCGTTTAATTTTCTTTCAAGTGATTATGAACTTCAGTCTGGTTTGATAAATCAGGTTTTGAAGTGAGATCCTTTATGTGCCAAGAGGACAACTGTGTGTGTAGTGAGTTGTTGGATTATTTAGATAAGATATAATTATTATTTTATTACTACTTCTGCTGGGTTGAGTGGCAAGGATTAGATTGAGTCAGATGCCCTACGTCATTTTAGGGCAGCTGGTTTTTATCACTGTTTATGAACTTGCCACAACATTTAGTTTTGCCTTTAAAATCACATACAGGGAAACTACTGTACAGTGTGATCCACTTTAAGAAACAAACCTTTTTTAAAAAAAAGACTTTTATGGTCTTGATGTTGTGAAAGCATAGTTTTTTGTCTTGAAAGAGTGAGGATTTTGTGAGTATTTTGTTACATATTGTATATATGTAAGTGGATTTGAATCGAAGAATGAAAGACGTTGTAGATCTGTTAGATAATTGTAACTATAAAGAAGATACCTTTTGTGGTAGACATAGACACTGTTTTTTTCCCAGATTTGCATACTGGTGTGTTTCATTCTGAAAAAGAACTACCAAAGGAGTTTTGATCGTGGCATATATGATAATTATAACAGCAATATTTTCTGAGAGATACTTTACTAAGCTTATGCAACATGGATTTTGTGAATTGGTTGGAAGGCCACCATCTCAAATTAAACACTGCTGAGATTTGACATCTCACAGATTTACATAGTGGAGTCCTCATTCTGTCACCTGGTGTCATTAATTGTATTGCATTCTTCTGAATTATTTTTGTTCCCTTTGTGTTTAGGAACTAAAAACATTCAGTTTCTTGTATTTAAAACATATTTAATATTGTAATTTAATGTAGACTTATTTTAATATTTGAATCCAGTTAATTCAAATAAAATCTTTGATGCATATTAGATTTCTTAGTCTTTGTGAGAACATGGCACTTGAGTTTATTTACACAGTTTGTTCTTTAATGTTAATTAAAAAACTTGCCATTAACTGACATTCCACACGTGAAAACCAGTCAGCTCCATCCTTCTAGGCTTTTAAAACAAACAGGAATGTGCACCTCAGAAATGTAATGGGCAGAGGTTTTATCCACACAAAAAGTTGGCAGTTTTAAACAGTAACTGATAGGAAGCAGTGATCACGCATTGCCTTCCCTTTCTGAAGCCACCTTCCTGGTTCAATAGGTTTAAACAATATATTAAGAGCAGTGCTGCTATCCTGAAGATTGAAACGATTCTGCCTTACAAAGTGATGTTAATTGACTGATTAGAAGTGCTGAGATGTGCAATTTTTCTTAATTGCCATAGCCTGGAACTCCTTGGCCAAATTATTTTGCTGTAGCAATTAAAAATGAGTTGTTCCACAAGCAGTGGAAATATTGAAGTCTGTCATTCTGTGATGCGTAGCCATTGTCCCTAACTGTATTCTCCCTCACCTTCCCTCGTAAATAATAATCTAAGGCATAGTCCTGCCCTTCTCTTGATAGGAGCCAGCAGAAAACCAACAGAGTTGGTTTTACTCTCCTTACCCAGCATAACCTACAAAGATGTAACTCGCTCTAAAGATTTCAGCTCTTCCAAAGTGATCTAAAAATGGATTCAGAGGCTCAAAAACGTTGCGAGAGATTGACAGCTCTTGTTCTGAGGCCCTCATTTTCAGTTTGGCTTCCTCAGATTTCTCCTCCTGAAATTCTGTGTGTGCTGAGCAAATAGGAAAGCAGTTAGCTTATTAGTCAGCATGGTAATCGCTATTTCATACCAAAATATCTGCACTTGGTTGTTTTTTGGTAGGCTGCTGATAGAATTTGCCTGAGCAGCCTGTCTCAACCAGTTTTTGGTTGATACTGGCTATTTGGTTCACTATGCCCCATGGGTGTATCTGTGCCCGCAGGGATGACATTGCTAAAAATTTCTTCCTGGAAGATTGCTTAGTGATGAAGACATCAGGCTGCAGCAAAGTAACAGATTTAATCTGCAGTACATCTACATTCAGTAGAAAACGTCTTGAAAGCCCGAATCATGGCAATTCAACATCACTGGAACAAATTGTGTAGCAATCCTCTTCTCTGGAATAATAAAAATAATAGAAGGAGTCTGGGATACAAGTGAGGAATCCCTGAATCTTGCCAAAATCTTCCAGTTTAATTCAGTTTATCTTAAACCTTCAGTTTAATTCAACCAGGCATAGATTACATGTATTTTTAAAAAAAGCAATTTTCCATCCCAATGTTTTCTGAGGGAAAGCAAGTGCACAAACACAAGTCGATGGCTGACTGTTGTATGTTCTTCCTGAGTTTGGCAATTAATATTTTGCTATCAGCCAGTAACAGCCTTCTTCCTGCCCGTTCCTTGTGCCCTGTTGCCCTCATTCTGAATTCTAGCTCACCTTGTATTACCTTGTCTGAACCCATGTTTAAAATCTAACTCATTTGGTCTGCTCCAGCTTCCTTCTTTCTGCCTTTCTTTCTGCTGAGTCTCTTTGAAAAAAAAAAAAAATTACCTTTCGGTGAAGTTTAGTGTGTCAATTTGTTATGTAAAGAGACCTACTTGGAGGTTTATGGTCTTTGACAGGTGTACTGTGGAGAGTGGACTCTGTACTATAGACTCAATTATCTATTTCTGGGCAAATCTCTTTGGAAAGAAAATAACCCTCTGAAGTGAGATAACGTTCAGCAAAAGGCTACGGCAAAAATGGAGCCGTGTTTCATGGAAGTTCTTTCCAAGTACAAATTATCAGTCTGTATTCTGTCTTCCATGCTACCATTCTGCCTGAACTTTGCACACCAGTTTGTACTGTGTCTCCCAGGTCGTGCAGGCTTTTCCTCTGTTTTTCCCCTTAAAGAGCCATTCTGCATCCGCGTCTGGTGCCAGAGACATACATTGGTGTATCTGGAACTGCACACACTGGTCAGCAGCTCAAGTGAAATGTGTGAGGGCTGGGTAAGGACTGCCTTTCCCTTGGTGACAGCACTCACTTGGGTCTCTGGGCTTTATCTGCACGCCAGCCTTCTAAGAAGCAGCAATTTTACATTTGCTTGTATCTTACACTGCTATCAAGTTTGCTTGGTGTTGGCCAACATGTTTGCATGAGACACGTTTCATTAGGAAAACAGACTAACTGTTGGCAATAACGTGGAGCTTGGATATTGTGCAGTCTCTACACTGCTATGAAAGCTAATGATCCACAGCATGTAAGATCAACGTCATTCACTGCTGGTAGCCTTATGTTCTATAATTACCAACTTCTTGCCATAATATTATTGCTTGATGTAACATATACATTGATAGTAGTTGGTAGTAATCCAACAATCTATCATTTTTCAATTTATAAATCCCTACATTTTTTTTCAGTAGAAGACTACCATGTAGCAAGTTTAAACATGCCATTGGGGCTCTCCATTTTGTTTTCTGACAGATCTTACTCCACTCCCAGTGCAGGTTCCTAAAGCAGTCATTAAAAGAAATGGGAACAACCAAGGTCCCCCTTCCATTACTGTCCGCTCCTCCAGAGATGACTCATTTGAACACTTGACCATTGCTGCTACTTACATGCTTTTTAAAGCTGACTAACTAACTTCTGCTTTTGGTATTACATGGTGAGAATAAAAGTTGCTACAAGTGCTAGAGGAAAAGAAAGAAAAAGAAAATATTTCTGCCTCTAAAAAGGCACAGATGAAAATGCAGTATAACAAAAGGTCTGTTTATATCAATATCATCGAAATAGAAAGGTAGACTCCTAAGCCACACTTAATCTCTAGGAATTTTAGTGAAAATAGGAAGTGTAAGTGAACTGAGATGACCGGTGGGGAAAGGTCACTCAGGCTAGAAGAACTGGCCTTGATTCAGCAGCTACTGGTAGCTAAAAACTGCATTTCCAAGTAGCTCTAAGTGAAAATGTGCAAAGGCAGCTTGGGAGCAGAAAGGATTCTGATGAATCTAGAGTACACTGTAATGAGAAGGATGACATGGCAGTCATTTTGAGAAAATAGAGGCACGCTGCTGTTGGCACACTTTCTAATGCCAGAAATAGTAAAATAAGTCCTTGTAAGGTTTCATTTGAGGAAACTATATCCTCAACAGCTTCGATAAGAAAGAGCATTGAATTACATTGAATTACAAAGTGATCATATGTCTGGGCTCTGCATCTCCATTACTACACTAACATCTGATGACTACACTTCTTTTTCTTCTTTTTTTTTCCCCCAAAACAAGGGAAAAGGATTTCTTAAACATGTTGTTCCTAAAAATACCAGGCATCATCGGAAGCTATGCGACAGTGCAATTAATTTTACCTGTACAATGACAATTCAGTGGTCACTATTCAGGATTGGATGAGATACATATATACACAGATACATCACTTAAAGAGATAACAGACTATTAATTTCCAGTGATTTTATACAGCTGGGACTAGATGTATTCTACCCACCTTAGGTTGCCTTTAAACTCAGGGCCAGTAAACACATTTTGAAGGCAATATAGAGCTTTGGTGGGTTGAACTGCTCTCACTCATCTCTGCCACCTTTCCTATAGACAGAGCTTCATCCCCCACTGGGAGCCAAGGTCAAGATACCTAACCAGAGGAAGCCCTGTGTTCCACTTTGTGCCCATGGCCCCTTGTCCCCTGGCTCAGGGCACCACTGAAAGGAGCCTGCCTGTGTCTTCCACGCACTCTTCCCTCGGGTATTTACGGACATAGCCAAGAACACTGGTGGCGTTCATAGTGGGAAACACGCGCTGCTGACTCACGTTCAGCTTGATATCCCCAGCTCCTTTCCAGCAGAGCTGCCTTCCAGCTGAGCTGCCCCAGTACGCACCTTGCCAGTAGAACAACCACACCTTGTTCACTCACCCCACTCCCACCCGCATCAGTGCACCTGCACACGCAGAACCAAGCATGCACACCCCACCCCCACCAAAAGAGCCCCCACAGGGACGCGAAACAACTCCACTCCCCTCTCGCGAGACCTCCCCCTCCCCCTCCCCGTCTCACACATCACGTGAGGACGCGGGGGCGGGGCGAGTGACGTCAGAGGCCATATGACCGGCCGGGGCTGTCGCCTGTCTCCCTAACGCGGTGCTGCGCCACCGCCCCCCGCTTCTTCTTCGGCTTCTGCCGCCGCTTCGCGCCTCCTGCCCCGCCATGGCGCGGGCGCTGCTCGCGGCCGTCCTGCTCGGTAAGGGGGGGGCGGCCGGCCGGCCGGCCGTCAGCGGTAACCCTGGACCCGGGGGCTCGGTAGGGGGACACGGCGCCGGGAGGCCTCTCGCTCCGCTGTACGTCTGCTCCCCTCATGGCTGCTTTCCTTCCAGCAGACGGGCTCGGTGCTGGGCGGGCGGAGCGGCTGGCGCCCGCCTCGGCCATAACGGGCAGCGCGGTGTGAGGGGCTCTGGAACCGTGAGGGCAGCGCTGTGCCGCGCCGCGGGCTTAGGGATTGCGACAGCCCGGGCGGCTGCTGAGGTCGCTTTTTGGTGGTAGATAGCTGTGTGACCGTTGGCCGCCGCAGTTACGCTGGGCCCGAGGGTTGTCGCTGAGGGGCCCAGCTGGCTGCCTGGCCTGCTTCTGGGGTTGCAGCGTGCAGCCCGGGAGGCACCGAGCTGCTGCCTCAGCGGGGACTCGTTGTGCACCTTGTGCGGTGTGGGTACGGCTCCATGAGGGGATCGCACTTGTTTGCATTCCAGTCGGACTGCAGTTCTAAAGTGACACTGCCGCGAACGTGTTCTGGGGCTGCGATAGCCTTCCTCTGCTCAAATAGCAGCTGGAAACATAGCTCAGTCCATTTAACTGCTTAGCGTGTAATTTGTGTGTTGCTTCTGCTGTTGAAACAACGACAAGTTTACTTTACCATAGAGTAACTATTTACTAACAGCCATGGCTTCGTACCAGTGGATACACCGACATCAATTCTCCCTGGGATCTTAGAACCACAGCACAGAATGTCTTCAGCTGGAAAGGACCTTAAAGATGATTCAGTTCCACCCCCCAGCTGCGGGCAGGATCTCGATGGAGAGCTTTGTGGTGCAAACAGCACAGATAACATCCACCTTGCCATGCAGGACAGAGGCAGCAATGAGGAGCAGCATGGCCTTAGATGAGCTGACTCGTCAGGTGTTTGCAGCCCCTTAGTCATCGGAGGGAACGCTGATCAGGTTAAGGCAGGATCACAGGCGGCTGAGGGATTAGCATGGGTGGGTCCGATGGGAAAGCATTTGGCAGCTCGTTGACTCGGGGATAAGAGATTGATATCTGCTCGATTTTTTTTTCCCCCTCTCCCTGCCTGCTGGTTACTCTTTCAGTTTCCTTTCACATTGAGCTCTAAGCTGGATACTTCATATGTCAGCATTAAGCATTTCCTGATGATTTTCCTGACGTGTAGTATCAAATGGAATGAGCAAAAGATCTAGGAAATAATGGTAAACCCTGGGAAGGGGAGGCTAGGGGTAATGACAGGATTCCTCTCAGAGTTACCTGTTACATTTTGAAATACAGAGAGATCTGTGTGCTGCTGAACACAGCATGTCAGCTGTGCTGTGCATCAAGCCCAGCAGAGCTGCCTGTGCTCCTGCCATGCCAGAGCACCAGTAGTCTCTATGCCAAAACACAGGCATGGCAGAGAAAACGTTTCCAAAAGTCTAAGTTTAGAGTCAGACATTGATTGATTCAGTGTCAGTGAGTAAATAATGTCTGAGATCCAGGGGGAAATAATGAGGTAAAGGTACCATGATGCTGGCTCAGAATTATTTATGCACAGTCCTCGTGCTCTAATTGCACAACCATAGTCTGAAGGGGAATTTCAACGTTTGCTACCAGTGTGTTTTGCTGTTTCTACTTGCATTGAATGTACTGATTACAAGCTCTGGTAACAGGCCAAAACACTCCTTGGGAATAGTAGCTTATAGGGAGAGAAATTTAGCTAACAAATTGTAGCTGCTAAGTAATGTGGTGTTATACTGTTTTCCTGACTCTTGGGATTGCTAGTTATATGTGACTGAGTATGGAGTAGCCTTCATGAAATGCAACTGCTTATATATTGTGCAACTTCTGAAATGTAGCTTTATCAAATGCTGCCCTTAACCATTGTGCTTGCTTGATGGCTTCTTTGAGTGTACTGGCACAGTGTTAAGGGACCTGAATGTGCGTGTGGGCGCCAGGTCCGTCACCACGTGATAGCTTGCTCAGTCGTGCAGCTCTTCTGGCTCACAGGGCCAGGGCTGTTCCAGCTCCTGTCACACAGTTTGTGTGAGGCAAGCTCCCTAGCTTTCTGCTTAGCCTGGCTCGAAGGTTTCACTTTTTGTGCAACCTGCTTCCATATTGTTCTGTAGTGAGTAGGATGGTTTCTAATCATATTTGCTGTGCGTCTGACTTCAAGATGCACTGGCATCCTGCTGAACCTGAGAGCCACAGTGTCTTTGCCTTCTCTGTCACCTGGCAGCACCGCTGCCTGCCAGTGCTGCTTTCCAAGGGTGAGAGCAGGGGCAGTGCCCCTGCCAGCAGCGGATGGAGTTTCAGATGTGGCTCAGCTCTGCACAGGGGCATGTGGCTTAGCTGCTCCTCTTCCAGTGTGGGCTTGGGCGCGTGGTCCTTGTTTAATTATTGGGGCTGTCAGCTTCCACGAGGGATGCGTTAGCTGTGCGGTGTGACAAGCAGTGCTAACCAGAGCCAGTGCTTAAGGAACTCACGTGAGTGCTGGGACGTCTGGCCATGGTAGGTCAGCCCTCCCGTGTGGCATCAGCCGCTGTAGATCTATCCCTAGACTTCCTTCCTCTAGACTGCAAACCATAAGAAGCTTCACGTGACTAAGCTGGGTGCAACTGTCTGACCAAATGGCAAGTGTACAGCTGCAAAGTATCCTTTCTGTTATAATGCTCCTGTGCTGTCGTGTTTATGAAGACAGAGGTCATTCATTCACCTGCACACTTGAACTGAGAAACAAGATGTCAACTATCTTGATGTAAATCAACAATGCTAAAAGGCAGTCTGAGACAGACTGTATGAATTCATCCTTGCAAGTTGGCAGGGATGCGTCTTCTGGGATTGGATCTGGAACTCATCAGATACTGCACTGCACAAGTGCAACTCATCCTGTTCTCTCCTATAGTACTCTCATCCATCCTGGAGTTGACCTCTGGCCTCCTTTTTTCTGTGGTTTACGTTGAAGCATGTCAAAACAGCAGCTGAAGCGTGCCCAGCCTTATCTCTTCCTGCTGTTGAAACCCTGCACCCAGTCTGAGTCCATTGGTGGCTGGTAAATGCTAAGTCAGAGTTTTTATGAAGACCAGGTTGACATGGGAAAAGCAGTTCATGCATCAGATCTGCCCTGCTTTCGTTTGTTCCCTGGAAGCAAGAGAGTGGGTAAATAGTATGATCTGTAAAGATAAATGTATTTTTAAAGTCCTTGGTTTTTTTCTGTACTCTCCTGAGGTTGTGTAGGTCCAAGATCTAAGCAAGCGATACTGCTTGCTCTTCCAATTGTTCAAGGTATCCACCTGGGAGCGGTGGTTACATTAGAAGGTGTGATTAGAGGAGAGAATCAACTCCTCAGGGATTTTTCCATTCTCATTTCTGGCATAGGCATTAGAAGTCTGAAGCACGAAGGTCACTATTTTGCTTACAAAATGGCACTGAGTTGACAGGATCCTTCCAAGCCGGCAGAGGGAGTGAATTTCTGGGTACTTCTGTTCACTTCTCCAATGAGAAATAAACCTTCTCTGGGTAAGAAGTAGTATTTCTTCGCTCCTTGTGTTGGTGCCCTATGGGTAGCAGTGTTCCCTGTGTTGCTGGGGACGTGTGTCTGGCTGGATTGGGATGGCTCGCTGCCCTTTCCTCACACAGGGAGGCACAAAAATACTGAAGAAGCTTTTATTTATGCAGGGGAATGCAGTAGCAAACCTCAAATTGTATAAAAGTAGCTTTGGTTCCCGGTCCTTATCAGTGGTCCTTGTTTCTAGTGAAACTTGGAGACAGTGAATCATTAACTATTGTAACCGAAGTCCTCTTTGCAGGCAGCCAGTGTAAACAGTTGCCATTAATAATACGTGCTTGCTTTATTCTAGAGCACAACAGGTATTCATCTTTCTCCCTTAATAGGTTTCCATTATAGGAGAGTAGCCGAGGGGTTGCTGTGCTTGACTAACAGGATTTAAGTTGTGAAAAGCTTGAGGCCTGAAATCATTGCGGTGTGGGCAGGAGTGGGTCAAGAATCCCGGCGTTCTCTGAGCCGTGTTCAGGAGGCTCAGATTCAGATTGTTCAAACGTGCCAGGTTGTTTTGCAACCATTGTAGTTTTCGGTTTAAAGCAAACCGTGGTAGATCACTGAGACAAATGGTTACATAAGAAAGGAGGTTTCAATTTTCTTTGACTTGTTTATTCCATCTTGGAGTGTTAATACACGCCGCTTGTTTTTTTTTCCTCATGTAGGAGTGTTAGATAAGGGTGGATGTTGGATTTAAAGCAACATACCAGGCTGTTTCATAAACATTTTTACCTTCAATCTTTCTTGCATGACAGGATAACTTCAGAAATGAGCGATAAAGGGAGTTAATGTCTTGTGATGCTTCAACTGAAAATCTGCCTCTGGAATAAATGTAGGAACATAGGAACCTGCTGGAATACAAAGGAAGCATCTGGACTACGCGAGGTTTCTTTGATGCTGCTGCGTTTCTGGTGATTCTTCTGCCAGATACTCATACCATTTCCAGCTGAACGAATACTGAACTTCACTAAAGTTGCTTTTTTCTGTTGAGATTCTGAGGGCTGTTGAGCTGTGGGAATCTGAAGTAGTGCTGCTGCTCTGGCACAGGTAGTGGTCAAGTAGAGTGCTGAGGTCAATTAAGAAGAACGTTCAAAGTGCAAAGAGAAGAAACTGGAAGTTGTATCAGGTGTTGCATTAAATATCGAAGAATGGTGTTGTGAGAAGTAGAAGCAATATTCTCAACTTGTAGATACGTCGTAATAAAATTGTGTGTTACTTTATGTAACTGAATTAGAAATAATCCCAAGGCAGATTGATTCAGCATCAGTTTGCTTTTCTGTATTCTTGACATTTTGACTGTAGGCTCTTACTATTTGTGGGCTGGCGATGATTCATGCCTTAATCACTGGTCGACACTGAAGCAGACTTCTCAAACTCAGCAGCTGCTTTCCTCCCAAACCCTGCGAGCTGCTCGGAGCTGGCCGGCTGGAGCAGAGAGTAGGCAGGAGCTTCTTTCCTTCAGTGCCTCGATCTGTTCCTCTGCGCTTTTGCAATTTCTCTTTGCCCTCCTGTCCCTTACGTTTCCCTCGATCTGATCCGTGTTCCTCTCCACTCTTGCCCCAGGAGCATGGCACATCGTGCTGCCAGCACAGCACTTGCTCTGGTCACCGTCCTCGTGAATGCCCATGTGCTTGCAGGGAAACACCCTGTTTCACCACTTCATCGAGGTCAGCTTGCTGTCTCGTGCCTGATGCGTGTCTTTTGCTGCTCTGACACTGCAAATCCAGCAGCTGTCAAACAGGTCAAAGGAGGGAGTGGGGTTTTATGGTTTTTGTTTCACTCTAACCAGACTGGGTTTCGTATCATGGTGCGAACTTCACCTTGCAAAAAATCTAGTAGCTATGCAGGTGGAATGTTCTGATGTTTGCTCGGACCACTTATTGTCTGTTGCTTAAACTTGTTGAGAGTGATTTGTCAGCTGTTCATTCCCAGAATCTGTGCTCAGTGCTTTCTCTGGTACCTTTGCATTGTCTTTTGTTCTCTGAATCATCTGGAACGGGTAGGACTCATATTTTCCTTTTGGCCAGTGGTGTTTCCTTAGTGCTGTTTTTCAGTCCTTTCTTTCCCTGCGTTTCTCTTTGAAGCTTGTTTTTTTCTTCTTTTGGTTCTTCTGCTGCCTATTACTTGCTTATTTTTAGTTCTAAAATCACCTAACTCTTCTAGTAGCTATCGAACAAGGCAGTCAGCGTGCATACTGGAGATGTTCATTCTGTCACATTTTCCATTGGTAGTGTTTGTTCAAGCAGCCACAGACGCCTGTTTTCTGCCTCTACGCTGCTTTCTATGCAGCGCTAGAAAACCTCAAGGAAGTGTAAGCAGCTCTGTTCTTCAGAAAACAAGTGCTTGGGTACAGTGTAAACAGTTCCAAATGCAAAGTTGCCTTCAAGTTGAATTTACAAACTGAAACTGCTGTGTGGAGGAGCATCAATTATTTCTGGTGCTGTACTGAATTGTTTTGGTCACCTTTTCTGGGGGAGATGCATTCCTGTCCCTGGAGATGAAGGAAACTGTTGCTGAGGAGGAGCAACAAGGGAAAATGCTTTCTGAGTGCCAGAGAAATTGTTTCCAGTGTGCTCCTACAACTGAAGTGCCTTCTGTGCATGCTGACTGCCTTAGCGGCCTTTTATGATAGAGTTACAGCGTTGGTGGATAAGGAAAGGGCAACTGACATTATCTCCGTGGATTTGTGCAAAGCGTTTGACGCTGTCCCAAGTGACATCCTAGTCGCCAAATTGGAGAAAAATGGATGTGATGCATGTGGCACTCACTGGATAAGGAATTGGCTGGATGGTCACACTCAGAGTTGCGGTCAATGGCTCAGTGTCCAGTGGAGACCAGTGATGAGTGGTATTCCTCAGGGATCGGTGCCGGAACTGGTGCTATTTAACATCTTTGTAAGCCACATGGACAGTGGGATCGTGTGTACTCTCAGCAAGTTTGCAGATGGCACCAAGCTGAGTGGTGCAGTTGATGTTCTAGAGGAAAGGGATGCTACCCAGAGGGACCTGGACAGGCTTGAGAGGTGGGTCCATGCCAACCTCATGAAGTTCAACAAGGCCAAGTGCAAGGTCCTGCATCTGGGTTGGGGAAATCCCAAGCACGGATACAGGTTGGGCAGAGAATGGCTTGAGAGCAGCCCTGAGGAGAAGGATTTAGGTGTGTCAGTTGATGAAAGATTCAGTGTGAACTGGCAATGTGCGCTTGCAGCGCATAAGGCCAACTGGATCCTGGGTTGCATCAAGAGAAGTGTGACCAGCAGGTCGAGGGAGGTGATTCTGCCCCTCTACTCTGCTCTCATGAGACCCCGCCTGGAGTACTGTGTCCAGATCCTGGGCCCCCAACACAAGAAGGACATGGAGTTGCTGGAGCAGGTCCAGAGGAGGGCCATGAAGATGATCAGAGGGCTGGAGCACCTCCCCTACGAGGACAGGCTAAGAGAGATGGGGCTCTTCAGCCTGGGGAAGAGAAGGCTCCGAGGAGACCTTATAGCAGCCTTCCAGTACCTGAAGGGGGCCTACAGGAAAGATGGGGAGGGACTTTTTGTAAGGGCAGGTAGTGACAGGGTGAGTGGAAATAGCTTTAAACTGGAAGAGGGTAAGTTTAGACTAGGTATGAGGAAGAAATTCTTTACTGTGAGAGGGGTGAGACACTGGAACAGGTTGCCCGGGGAGGTTTTGAGTGCCCCCTCCCTGTAAGCACTCAAGGCCAGGCTGGATGGGGCTTTGAGCAACCTGGTCTAGAGGGAGGTGTCCCTGCCTAGAGCAGGGGGTTGGAACGAGGTGATCTTAAAGGTCCCTTCCAACCCAAACCTCTCTCTGATACTCCCCAGTCCAGCGGATAAAAGCCCAGTTTGTCCGAATTGCCGTAATGCAATTGTATACACTATAGTCCTGTAGCAAAAAGTTTTCGAGTTGGGATTTGCTTTTTAAAAACCTCTTGAGAGTGGGAACCTCTTGAGAGTGGGAAAGCCAGCTAATGGATAATCCCTCTGCTGGATCTTTTTGCTATATCAGCAATTGAATGGATTAGCATGTTTGACTCTTTAAAGCTTATTTGCTTCTGATAAATGGAGCGGTTTGTCTTGCAGCTGCTTTTTCCAGGTTTTCTGTGGGTGACAAAGGGCTAGCAAAGAACAGTGCAGGTTTTTTTTGTGGTGAGGTTTGTTTTGGATGTACGTGTGGGGAGAAAGAGAATCAGGAACATGGAAAAAAAGGCTCTGCAACAAGGAGCCGTGAGGACCTTGGTACTGAACTCAGATGCAGGAGCGCTGTCCATGCGGCTCTTAATGCAAATGAAGTTGGAGATAACCAGCACATGTGTCCCAGGTGAAGGTCATCGGGGCAGCCTGTGCAAGTCCATCCTGCTCTCAGAGGACGATCCCACGCTCTTCCAGCCACGCAGTCCTACCCTGCACAGTCAGTAATAGCGTGTGAGCTGTGCTGGTGCCCCGAGCAGAGGAGAAGCCCTGCTTTAGTCAGCAGCTCTGACTGAGATTAGCTTAAAGCAGGCAGGAAGCCGTGACCTCTGTCTGTGTCAAGGTCTTGGTCCCCATCTTCCTCTGAAGTGCAGGGAGTGCGATGGCAGGCAGGAGAGGCTTTCCTGGCAAGTGGGGCACGCTCTGTCACACTGCTTTTGGCAGTGCCTCCCAGACATCTGCAGTCAGTCCAAGCCCACTAACTGCTGCATTCAGCATGTGTGCAGCCAGATGTCTTGATAGAGTGGGAAGAGAGGCTCTGGGGGGGGGAGGGGGGGAGCTGAGCAGTGGGGCTGCAGGACCTAATGTGTTAAGTTGGTTCTGGCTGAAGCTTGCAAAATAGTTGCTGTAGGGGATGAACGTGGAGTTGCTGCCTTGAACTGTGTGACTGATGCGCTTGTTACAAGCTTTTCTTATACTCTGAGGACCCAGCATGTCGACAGCTTTGCTCTGGGTAGCTTTGTCTTTTATAAATGGGGTGTTAAATGTGTTCTGTTGGTTATTGGTGCTGAGGCTACTATGGAAACCTTGTCATTACAGTCTCTAAACACAACTGCTGTTCAAGATGCGTCTTCAAAATGGAGTCGAACATACTTGCCTTTGCTTGGGTTCAAAAATTAAATCTTATGTGACCCCCATTTAACTGCTTGTTGCTCTTACAGGCTTTTTACAGGCTTCCTCTTCATTTGATGTGAGAGATTCAACAGGCAAAGTCTGCATAATTGCTAACCTGACAGTAGCTTTCTCAGTGGAATACAAAAGCAATGGGCAAAACCAGGTAATGGGAGGAGCTCCCTCTTGTCTCTTAGCGTGTATTTTGTACCACGTAGGGTCTTTGTGTAAATGTGCACTACTGAAACTTCGAACAAATATTTAAGCTTGAAAAGCCGCTTCTGCAAACATTCCCCTCTTCCAGTCATGTTGCATCAACTTCTCCTTTATTACCGATGCTTCCTGTAATTAAAGAACAGGCTGCCTGAAATTACCACAGTAACAGATGTGTGGAACTTGGACTCAGATTCCACATAAGTCCGATGGGTAGCTGGAATGACTTTCATTGTGACTGTAAATGAAAGGAAATGCTACCAGTCTTTTTAGTAGTGAATTGGATCATTGCAAGTTACTTAGATCGACTAAGTCTGAAGTGAAATGGCCATTGGCACGTAGCTTTCAAACATCTCTGAAACCTGTAATCTGCTCTCTTAGCAGGTCTCTGTAGGTTCCAGTATATCAGCAGGCTTGCAGACTCTTAACAAAGTCTGTTAACTGGAAAGTTAAGAATCTTTATTTATGAATACTCAGCTTTTCCATTTACTGACTTTGGCCTCTTTGCTAGTAGGCAGGAATTGCTGATTATTTATAATCTTACTGAAGTTGTGTGTTTTAAGGCACTCCTATGGAAGTTTTTATTCTAGTCAAGTTAACATGAAATCAAAACATCCAACTGCTTTGCCAGTGCTTATACTTTCTGGGTGTGATTAGAGCTGCATAGTCCACTTTTTCAGCAGTGATGGTCTGAAATCCTGCTTATGGTGCTATACAAGCTTGCATTCAGAGGTAACTGCTTTCGTAACGTGCTTTGGCTGTTTCTTGTTAAGCCACAAACTCAAACTCTCCAGTGAATGCTGTTTGTCTTTAGGTGTCCAGTTACTTTGCCAGTATGTATTAACCTCAAGGAATTACATCCAAACTGCGTAGACTGCCATTTGCTTTTGTTCTTTCTCAGTCACACTACAGGAAGCAAAACTTAAACTCTCCCATCTTTCACGTGTCCGGAATTTGCCAGATTTGATTAGCTTAGTATGGGTGCACCTGCAAATTCATTGCCCTAGCTTACGGGGGAAATCTAAGAGGTGCTGTGAGATGCACGGTTTTGTCCTCAAATGTCAGAGAGCTTTTTTTCTTAGAAACCTGAGTGTCAGTATCATGCTACTTGCTGTATACAGATCAGTAAGTAGACAGCTTATAATACGTGTGAATGTCACTTGTATGTTTTGTAGCAGGATCATAGGTCATTTGAAAAGCAGTAAGGAAGAGCTGTAACGTTGTCCCTTTTGTGTGTTCTGTTTTCTTACCCTGCAGTTTGCACACTTCTTTCTTCCCCAAAGCGCCACATCGCAGTCACACAGCTCGTGTGGTGAGGGTAACGCATCTCATCCAATTCTAGCCTTGAGTTTTGGAGCAGGACACTTGTTAAGTCTGAATTTCTCAACAAGTCTGGATAAGTACCAAGTTGAAGAGCTAACTTTCCACTACAATCTGTCAGATGAAACTTTATTCCCTAATTCAACTGAAGGTAAAAGGAAAACTTCCTGTTCTTATTATGCCACCCTTGCAGATGTAATACTGATTTGTTTCCATAAAAACCTGCGTACTAATGCCATGTGATCTTTTCACAGGAAAAGTGATGGAAGCGGCGCAAAAATCTGTTATTCAGGCACGTATTGGCACAGAATACAGATGCATCAACTCCAAGTACATCCACATGAGGCGTGTGAACATCACTTTCAGCAATGTTACTTTGGAAGTCTATCCCACAAATGGCACTTTCAGTACAAACAGTAGGTATCCTGTAACAGCAAATGTACTTGGTGAGCTAATATTTCCAACAATAGATATTTCTTTTAAGTCCTGGTTCTACGTATTTAGGCAGTTGTAGATCTGAAGCCGATAGCAGAATCTTCTGGAACGAATAAACTTGCTTCAGGCTTCCTCTGGGTGTGTCAGTGTTCGTGGCTGGAAGATCCAAGCGCTGTGTTCCTGGGAGCTCTGTGCAGGCATCAGGGGTCGTTCCTCCTGCTTGTGGTTCCTTCTGGCTGGAAACACCTGCTGCTGTAGGTCGACTGGGCACGCGGCCCAGATCCTAGTTTGGGGAGTATCTCATCCCTTTGAAGTATTACTCTCTGCCTAAGTAATGTGAACTGGTTACTGTGTGCTCAGGGGAAGGTAAGTGGTAGAGGACAGCTGCAAACTGGCCTGTAGGGAGCAGGTACCTAAAACTCCCTGTGGACGGATTCATACAAGCTGTAAAAATGTTGTCTCAGCCATGATCCCCGAAGACTTTTTGTCCTGATTTGCTTGTATTAAAAAGCATTTTAGAATTTCACTTCTGTGATGACTAGAAAACAGGCTACTTCACAGTATATTTTAAGTGTCTTGGTGCAGTTATCCAGGCATAGCGGGTAAGCATGTGGTCAGTTATGAGTAGGCTTTCACACAAGCTGTGATGTTGGGAAAAGCTACTACTGAACTTCTACGAAACTTCAGTAAAATCTCCTTACTGCCTATTATTTTTCAGCACCGCCTGTTTATTTTCTATTCTTACAGCCCTTTGGTTATACTGTAAGACAACATTGCATTATTTTGGGTGAGTGTTCCTTAGGGAACACAAGTTTATCAGTGTTTGCTTTACTTTCTATCCCTAGTTGCTTCCTTTTTTTTTTTTTTAGCTGTTTTTCTGTCTGGTGGTATTACTATCTTGGTGAATCTATCAATGTTTAGAAAGGTACATGATTTCATGATCTGATACTGTTTGCTTTTAGTTCATGCTTCTGGTTTTGTGGGTTTTTTTTTTCACTTCCACATTACTGGTACCCATGCTGCCATGCTCAGTTTTTTTCTTTTAATTAACATCTTCCTTTAACTTTTATTACTTTCTCGAGACTGCACTCAGTTTTTCATAGTTTTTCCCATTCCTAGTGCATAATGAGCTATCTTCATTGCTTATTCTTAATTCAGAGGTTAAAGAATTCTTATTTTATCAATTTTAATCATCTTGATCCTGAAAGCAACTTGTTCTTTCCAGATCAGCTCCTCCTTTGCACTCTCTGGCTTGAGGCTTCCCCATGCCTTTTGGAAGCCTGTTATTGATCAACTTGCGATCTGAAACTCTCCTTCAATTTTTTTTGTTTTACCTGCAGCTCTTTCATGAGAGGATATTTCTGCTGTTGATCTGAGCGATGCTCACCGAAAGGAAGTAGAGTCAGTAGTCGGTGCATCTGTAATAGTAACTTCTGGCAGTGTACCCAAGGTTAATGACTGAGGTTGCTGCGGTGGTTCTCAGCTGTGAAGAAAGAGGGCTTTCATGTTACCTGTCAGTGGTATTGTCAGCTGCTTTCCTGTAACTGTCAGAAAAAGACAAGAGCATCTTGCCTCCGCATCTTTTCGCAGAGTTAGGAGCTAGGCTGTAAGTCAGTTCAGTAAAAACACTGTATCAAAATTCCACCTAGGACAAACTACCACTTGAAGTCCATCTCCGCCAACTTTAGTGAGAGGCTGTCTATGTCGAGGCTTTCCAGGCAGGGAGAAATTCTCCATTGAAGTAGCATTAAAAGTAGCTGCCTGGTTTACCTGTTAGGACATTACCACATTCTGGGACCTGAATAGTGTCCAATGAGCTGGCAGAAGGTAGGGTCACTCCTCCATTCATCCACCTCCTCTTCCACTTTCCAAAAATGGAGTAGAAAATGGAGTAGGAAAGTTGTGAACTCATACAAACTCCATCATAGCACAAGATGTGATTAGACTGTGTTTAGAGTTCTCCTTTCTGAGTCATAATCAAAAGCTAAGTTGCTTTTTAAGTACAGAGGCTATTCATTACTTAGCCATTATCTGTGAGATAGGCATGGACTGTGAGGCTGCTGCAGTTACTGTCATCCTTATGAAGTTGCAAGTTGTTATCCCTGGAACAGGGAGATGACCTTGGCTTGAAACAGGGAAGCCTGTGCTACAGTAACATCTTTGCTATGACCTTTGGTTTTGGCTTAGATCCTCAATGCAGGAAGCTTCTTGGCTAGCCGCAACAAGCTCAGCTCTTGCTGCCAGGTATTTGTGAATACTCTGGCAAATGAAGCCACTGTTCTACCTCTCTCCCTTTGCTGTGGAAGTTGGTGCTGAAACTGGATGAAAAGAGAAGTCAGGCAGTCATCTTCACTCAGCCCTGCACCTCAGATGGTAGGTAGCTGTAAATACAGGAGTGCAGAGAGGATGGACACGAAACCCAAGTGGGAAGGATACAAGGAGAACCCTTGCCATCAGAAACAGTGTCTTACAGTCACACTGGATGTGGAAGAGCCACAGCATTGCTATGAAGACTTGACAGGTCCAGTATAGTATTCTAATATTACTGTGAGTATTGACACAATAAAGAAGTAGGGTTCTCACGATGTGATAGTGCACGGAGGGGAATGAGAACAACACAGCCCTGGGAGACTGCTTTTAATACTGGGTGTGAGAATTATTCCTCTGCTTCTGGCACACGAGTGCCCAGGATGTCCAACAGGGGGAGTCCTTGAGGCCTTGCAGTGAGCGGACAGCAAGAGTGCTGGCTCTGTCAACATAGAATCTCTTGTTTGTACTGATTTGATTGTGAAGTAAAATGATAAAAAATAAAAAAAAGATGATGCAGGCACCATGAACTTCTGTAAATAACAGCAGAGGTATTATTTTCATATGCTATGTTTTAAGAGACTCTTACTCTTTGAAACAAGAGTTCAAGTAATGTTTTGCTGTTGTTACTCAGCTCTTATTACCTTCTGTTAGGAAAAGGTACTCGACATCGTCCTCCTTTCCCTCAAGGATGAGAAAGGCAGATAATCCTGTAGCTTTTTTTGGTGCTGACTGTATGTTTTCCTTTCTCTCCAGAGACAGAATGTCGTGAAGATAGGGTCTCTACTACCACTGTAGCACCAACAACTGCGAAACACACTACTAGCCACGTTCCAACAACCAGCCCAGCACCAACTGTAGCACCCTCAAATCCTGCGGTTGGTAACTACAACGTGACTGATGCAAGTGGAATCTGTGTCCTTGCCTCCATGGGGTTACAGCTTAACATCACCTATGAAAAAAAAGATGGAAAGGTATTTTTCTTCAAAACCTTCAGATTCTTTAGAGAAGACTTGCCAAACCATTACAGGGTATTTTTTTCTGTGAAAAGATACGTATTTTGTTTCTTCCTAGGGTTCATCCTTGATTGTCCTCTATTTGAATTGTTTAGCTTGGCTTACACTAGGGTCTACTAGAGCTCATTAGTGCTGAAAGTGGTCATTAAGGATTTTTTTCTTCAGTAAGAGTACTAAACTTGTCTGTCAAATCCAGATAGTGTACATGGCCATTCCACAGGAGGAGTAACAATTACAAAAATACGACTGGGGGATCCTATATCGAAGATTCCATCTAAACAAGATACCTGAGCTGTTAATACAGGAATTTGGCCCAAGGTGCCTAAATGAAAACAGTGAATCAATGTTAGAAGGGGAAGATAATCGCCATTGAAAAACTAGACAGGCTTGACAAAATTTTAGGGGACCCAAAACCACTTGAAAATTACTACTTTGACTTCCAGCTGACCCCAAAGAATATTTGGCTCAGCTGTAATGATGTAATCTAGTGGATGGCAGCCCTGCCCACAGAGGAGTCTTGGAACTGGATGGACTTTAAGGTCCCTTCCAACCCAAGCTATTCTGTGAGTCAGAGTTACTTAATTTCAAGAGCTAACTTCAGTGGTAAAAGTGCTGTGTGGTTTGTGTAATTTGCAGCCTTGGCGTAGGCTCTTTGCCTCCACTGTTGCTACAAAGCCTGGCTTGCCAGCCTTGTGTACAAACCTGTTTCCCATTAGCCAGTAAGGCAGAGTTATGAGCCATAATCCCAGGGACTGATGAAGGCCCTTGATAGGAAACAACAACCAAGGTTCAGTAAAGCTACGCGTTTAACGTATGGAGCTTCTGTTGTGAGCTTTTTCCCTATCCTGTGGCTTAATCTGAGTTGATGCTGGGTGACTGTGGGCAAACAAGTGATGGATGCAAGTTTAAATTGGATCCCAGCTGATGTGTGGCTGTACAGTAGATAGCTATGTTGGCAACTGTGCTATAGCCACATGGTGCAATGTTCACTGAGCTGCTTCCTGTCACGTGGCATGCTCACACAGCTGGACAATGAGGAGGTGGTACACAGATTTCCCAAAGTCACAAGAGGTTTAACTAATGTCTAAAAGCTACTCATGATTTCTGTTTGGTCGTTTGGCAAGTGCATTTAACCTGTAGTTCCCTGCAGATGCAGGACAATATGAAATCATGTACCGTGAGCAAAGCTAAAGCATTTTGGGTGGAAGTGACTTGCAAGGCGACCACCCTTAATGGCAGTACTTTGTAGTTTGTTGCTCCCTCTGTAGTGGTGGTAACTGATGCTTCCTCTGTGCTGCTAGGAGCAAAGAAGTTTAGCATGGAGAAAGCAGCAGTGGGGGCTGCAGGGATGTGGAGATGCCTGTTGTTTTCTGTGCCAGCCCAGTAGCTCTAGCACAACTTATCCCAGGTGTAACTTGCATGCATATCTGCCCTTTTGCCCTTAAAGTATGTAAGTCAGTACAGCATTGTGTATGTGTGAGTGCAAGCAAACTAGGTGTTTCCTGATGGTGTAGTGGTATATTAGTTTCTTAAATAACAGATATCATCACCGGTCCTCTTTTCTCATAGATGGGGTCAGATCTGCTGAATTTCATACCACATAATACAAATGCTTCTGGAAAATGTGAGAATACATCTGCCTTCTTGAATCTGGCTTTTGAGAAAACAAAGATCACCTTCCACTTCGTATTGGTAAGGATCTCTAGACAAAGCACGTAAGGTCTCCGCAGTACTTTTTATGTGGGTATATTAACTTGAACTATTACTATAGCAAAAAGATCCAGCTATGGGAAGGGGAATGAAGAATGACTTTGGTTGTGATACTAAGACTTAGAGGGTTTAATTCTTGGTAACTCTGAGGAAAGAATGTATACCTATGTATAAATGCACGCTTTGCTTGGAACAGGAACTTCTCTCCACTGAATTGCTGAACCTGTAAAGTGCTTTGTTTTGTTTTTTTACCCAAGCTGGGAACAATTCAGGTGTAGCAGAGGCATAGCCTGTGACAAAGTTTGCGTTGAACATCATTATTTTCAATGAAAACTACTGGTGTCTTTTTCTTTGTTTAAAAGAATGCAAGTAGTGAAAAATTCTTCCTGCAAGGTGTGAATGTCAGCACAACTCTGCCTCCCGAAGCAAAAGGTAGGGACTTTAAAGTGTACTTTCAGTGACCACTTCCTTAAATATTTAAGGTTGCCTGCGTTAAGGAGTACATTAGAAATGCTGGGAGGAATGTAATCTGAATGTTACGCTCAGTGAGCTCCCAGCTCCTGCTTTTCAGGGTTCTTTAATAAGACTTTGTCTTACACAGCTCTGACATTTGAAGCATCAAATGACAGCATGAGTGAACTGAGAGCTACAGTGGGGAACTCCTACAAGTGCAGCGCAGAGGAGAATCTCCAGGTCACAGACAAAGCCCTTGTCAATGTATTTAATGTTCAGGTCCAGGCTTTCAAGGTGGATGGAGACAAGTTTGGGGCAGGTAAGAGGTTTACATTTTGAAACGGGGGTGGAGGGAACTGCAGTCTAATAGAAACCTAAGTCTGTAGTCAAGAAAGGAGGTGCTGTGCTTAGTCCCCGTGTGCTGTACTGCGAGTGTTGTAGGGGTTGATAAGGTGCTTGAATCGAGGCTAGTGTGACAAGTATGTAAAAAGCAGCTTTGAAATAACTGGGACTCATTATAACAACGAGTTAAGGAGGAGCATTAACTTTCCTTCCTAACAGTTCAGATAGTTGTGTGAGAGGGGGGGAAAAGGTCTGGGAAGTTCCTTGGTGCTCTGGTTAATGCTGTTCTTTGTGACTGTAGCTAAAGCAAAACATCTTGAGGAGGAGTCTGCCTGGATAGGTGCCTGGACTGGTGCTTAACATAACTCTTTCTCTTTCTTCAGTGGAAGAATGTCAGCTGGATGAAAACAACATGCTGATCCCTATAATAGTTGGTGCAGCCCTTGCTGGTCTGGTTCTAATTGTCCTGATCGCTTACTTGATTGGCAGAAAGAGGAGCCACGCTGGGTACCAAACAATTTAATGACTTGCACTAAATTCCAGTGTAGGTGAAAAGCAATTGCAAGAAACTGGGAAAATAAAAAACAAGCCACCCCTATCTCTCCCCTGAGCTAAGATCGATACCGTAAGGGAACACCTCTTCTTGCAAATTGCTTCTAAAAGTCTGCTTTATTAAACGTGAAATCATCTTGCAGCATTTAACTATGCACAAAAATAACTTCTGAAAATTCTGGTGTTTAATTTTGCTAACTAGTTTAAATATTTACCCACTTAGAAACAAGCTAAAAGTTTGGGTTGTTTTTTTTTTTTTTAAAAGGATAATTTTTGTTTTGAATTGGCATAAGGTAAAGCCAGTGTAAGGATTCTGGAGAGGGATGCCGCTCATTTCCATTGACTCAGTTTCAGAACTCTTAACAAAGGGAAAACAGTCACGTCTGGCGCTGCTGCCATCCAGTGATGATAACGATACTGATGGTGCATTGACAGAAATTCAGTAACAACTGACCAAATTGAAATTGATCTAAACCCCACCTCGTCTCTAAGGTGTGTATTTTTTTATTACTAAGCTTTAAACACGATGCCTGGCATACGCAGGGTGTGAACAAGGCAATACTCAAACCTTACAGGAACTCTTTACGATTGGACAGCTCCCCTGTTTGATATTTTTGATGCTCTGCCAGCTCGTTAGGAGCTGGTACTTTTTTAAAATGGGTGTTATTTTTATTTACGTTTTTTTTGTAAAGTGATTTCAGTCTCTTCTGTTGGAAGGTCCAGAGAGATCCTGTTACTGCACATGTGTACAATATAGGTCTCAATCTGCTGATTCTCTTGCTTTAAACTTGGCTGGGGGGTTGTACACTTTAAGGATCAGTTCTTATGTATGCATTGCCTGTAACAATGCTAATAAAGACACTTTTTTTCTGTATACCCTTGTGTTGCTTCTCAGTTCTTAAAAAACAGTTGACCGCTTGATGGGTGCTGTGCTCTTGGTTTGGCTCTGCTGCTGGAGCTTTGAGTCAGCCCTAGTGTGGGATTGTTCAGAAGAGCTTAGTTCCTTCTTCTGTGCCACGAAGGTGGGGTTTACCTGTGTACGGTGGTCCTGCTGTGCTGGAGGTTGTCCCTGGCAACAGGGAAAGCTGCTGCATGTCAGTAACTCAGGGCCTGGAGAAGGATGATGCTTACGTTAAATCGCAGCTTGCTGGGAAACCTCAGCGCAGAGGCTTCCCCTGCTCAGCATCGCTTTATGA
Source organism: Numida meleagris (assembly GCF_002078875.1). NCBI lineage: Eukaryota > Metazoa > Chordata > Aves > Galliformes > Numididae > Numida > Numida meleagris. The sequence goes on along the minus strand of NC_034409.1, from coordinate 135,295,281 downwards.
AAATGGTGCTAGGATACTCAGAAGTGCTCCCTGTGAAATCAGATTCTCACCATACGAGGGGATGCGTGCCTGCTCAGGTTTAGGTGTGTTGAACTGTATTCAGAATGGCATCTTTCTTTTCAAAGCAGGAAGGTGAGGGATGTGGCCACGAGAGGGCTCTGTGAGGACAGAGCCATTCAGCAGGGGCAGGGCTCCTGCTTTGCTGCTTCCTGCCAGGAGCTGGAAGGACACTTGGACTTGCATTCAAGTATGGCTTTAGAACTGGCTGGTGCTTCATCCTGTCAAGGAGGAATTCTGTTCACAGCTGGCTGTGCAAGTGCATCCTTCCCAAAAGCACAGGTATTTGAGGATACAGCATCTGCAGAGTAACCTTAGACTGAAGTAGTTAGAATAAAGTAGCAGTGTGGAACAAAGTAGAAGTGCAGTGTCTACTTACAGCCTCCCCTACACAGAGTAAGAAATGTTACTTCTTCCACACTTGAGTCAAACCTCTTGTTCTGGGCTGTGCTCTTGCAGCTTTTGAGGCAGAAAACTTTAAAAAAAAAATGTGTACAAAACAAAAAAAAACAGACTGTGATAAATTAAATTAGATTTATTTTGTACAAAGGGTAAGAGGTGTCACAGTTAATACAATACAAAGGATATGTAATTCCATACACCTGTTCCAACATTACAAAACGCCCTGAAAAGACAAGGACAGTGACTTCAAAAGGAGTGTCCTTACATTGATCACATTCTACTCTGAAAACACACTAATTTTTTAAAAAAAAAAAAAAAAACAAAAAATGACAAATCCACCAGTTGCAGTAGTTCCAGTTATCAAGTCTGACATACAGTACAAAGCGTTAAAAACACTTACTTGAAAGGCAGGAGAAAATTGGTCAAGTGTCAGTTAACTCATGGAAAGCTTAAAGTGTGCTTGAGTCAGTGCAAAAAGAGGAATGTGTCCGTTTCTGGAGTCCGACCGCCTGGTTCCCTCTGGTGAGCTATCCCTGAGAAAGCACCTTCTCCCTGCACATCTCCCGCAGTTTGTCGATGGTTGCCATGGACAAGCTGCCAGGTTCTGTGAATATTTTCTGGGGGCAAAAATGAGAAAACCCTGTTAAAAGAGCGACTTTAGCCAACGTGCCAGAATTCTCACAGAATTCTCTGTAAGCTGTGTGAGATCTCTCCGTTGGTGGTAGCAATGGTGTGGAATTGCTTACTGCCCCTTGAAACAGAAGAATCATCGCCTACTCCTTTGTAAAGACGTGGTGGAACACTCGCTCTGAGCTGCTGCTTTACAGGTCGTGCGAAAGCAACGGCACAAAAGCTAGTCTGAATGTTGAGTCTCCAGTTAAACTCCTCTTCGAAGGCATTTGTGACACTGGATGCTACGCCTAGTCAGGCATGTTGTCCCAAGCTGGAAGGGATCCACGTGGATCATCCAGTCCAACTCCTGGCTCCACAATGAACCGCCCTGAAATTAAACCACACCTCTGGCCTCAGAGCATATGAAGCCATCCTGGGTAGTTCTACACAGCCTCGGTGCATTTTTCACGTACAACAGTCTGTTGCCAGCAGAAAAGCTCAGTGTTAATCCTGTACTGTGCTACCTTTGTTCTATTCTAGTAGGCCTTTGTGGGTAGTGGGGTACATGGATGTAAGAATTTGAGACAATTCGAATGCTATCACAAACTTCTATAATTTCTCTTGCTATCCCTTGTGGCTTTTGAGATCTCAAGAACGAAACGTTTGTTTTCACTGCTTGATTTAAAACTTCTGACTGAACAGGATGTGAAGCAAGCTGCAAGTTTATGGGCTTAAGTCTACAGCTGAGATGTGGGGGTTCTCACTGCTCTGTACTCGTGCCAACAGCTCTGAAGATGAGGTTACAAATGTGCCAGTTCTGAACAGCATCTGCTAACAAAGTCTGCATTGCATTAAACTGAAAATGATGGGCCTGCTCAAGAGGGAAACACAAAATACCCACTCTTACCACCACCTCTCATACTACTGTCTGTACTTCTGCAAAGAACCAAATAAAAGCACCTGCTTCAGCAGCACGCAGGAGCCTAACCTGTGCTGGTTATCTGCCCTTCAACCATCTCCCTTTTAAATTAAGCTACACCTGTGATTCACCTTTCCCCTCAGTCCTTTAATTAAAGCCTCATAAGCACTAATAGTTAAATTTAGCTTCCTTGTCTATAAGTGAAAACGAAACCTGCCATCAATGTGCCAGAGCTGTGCACGGAGCTGTCAGGGGCACCCAACTTCAAAAGCTTGAGGGTTTATATATTTATATATAAATAAGTATATATATTTATATATAAATATACATAAATATATATTATATATATAAACGTTCTTCCTCCTTCCAGCAATTCCAAGAAATATGTTTCTCCAAACTATACCCATCTTTTTGAATGGAGAAAACATTTCTAAGTCAGTCCTGTTAATTCCTAACTAAAGGCTGTGGGGAATTTACCTGCATGAAAGTGTGACACTCTGTTACAAACGTTCCTTTGGTGATCTGCTTGAATTTGTCACAAATGTCAGGGAAATTGGTGGCTTCCAAAATAAAAGCTTGATGTTGCTTAATTAGTGTTAAGGCCACGCGGAAGATGATCTTTGACCCTTCGTAGAACAAGCAATCCCATATTCGGAGCACAGTCTGCACGAAAGGAGAGAAGTCAGATTGCAGATCATAGGAAATCACCGCTAACGCGCTACAAAGGAAATGATAAGCATGAGCGTGCACTGAAAAGAACGGAATGTCAGCGATTACCTCAACTGGAAGGATGTCAATGAACAAGCAGATAAACCAGCGTGACACCACAAGGGTCCACATGACTCCGTGTCTTTCCATCAGCTCGGCCACAGCTGGAACTTTCATCTTCACCAGCTCTCCCAGCACTTCCTGGTCGGTCTTCAAGCCCAGCATTGCGGGACTGTAATAATCTTGGAGAGAAGAAGCCGTTGTTCAGTAGTCAGTATAAATTATTTTCCACAGAATTGAGAATGCCCCCATGCAGCTGAACATACGTTGAGCCCACGTGTCCCAAGTTCAAGTAAATTAAACCACGCAGTGAAGATGCCTGCATTGTGGTCACACAGCCCTTCTCTTAGCCAAGGATGATCTCTGTACACGACACAACATTCATGCCTCCCAAATCATCGCCTGTGTGATGCTTTCTGCCAATTTATTCTTCCTTCTCACGCACAGACCATAGAACCACAGAATATCCCAAGTCGGAAGGGACCCATGAGGGTCAGACCCACATCTGCGTTATTGGTGACTGCACTAAACCACTGTAACCACAATTTGGAAGAAGGGAGCACACTGCAAGGATTCGTCCACAGCCTGTCTGATGAGCTCAGCACTCCTGCAACTGAGGTGCAGGCTGAATAACGAGCACCTCTGTTCTGTAAACTTCACATCGCCACCAGCGAGCGTCCCTGGGAGGAATGAAGACCCCGTGCCACCACCCGATACCCTGAAATCAACAGCAGCCGCTATTTTTAATTCATGCAGCAGAGCAAATGCCAGGATGTTGGTGAGAATGCAACCAGACACCACGCTGCACTCAGGGAGCTGCCCAGCAAAAAGCTCACAGCCAGAGACCACGCATCCGTCGCTCCTTGAATGAGCGGAGCTGCGAGCAGCTGGGAAGCCTCAGCCTGAACTCGAGTGGCGTTCAGGTTCGTTAGATGGAGGCCAAGCAGCTGGGCTGCATGCAGCGCCCTGCTGGGGTACTGCTGCCAGGTCACGGCAGGGAGAAGTCACGTGCACGGAGGCAGCATCCAGGATGGTTCTATATGTAGTTATTGTACATTAATTAGAGCTACCAGAGATATTAATTATAGTTATTACACTGTAATTATAATATCTCTCATTCTCTATATCATGATACATATATCTGTATGCGTATGTACACAGAACTACCCCCCTCTAACCAGGAAAGCAGCATTTCCAGCCCACCCTCCACAGCTGGGCCCGCTGTCACCGGTCAAACTGATGCGGTACCCTGGCTGGGTGCCACAAACGGGGGCTAACATCACACCCGCACTGCTCCCTGCTTTGTTCTGACTTGGGAGCAATGCCCAACCCCTGAGCCCCCGAAATGTCCCCTCAGCAAAGCTCTGCGGTTCTGGCTCTCCTCCCCCGTCGCTAACGCTGCTCTGTGTGCCTCCTTGTCCCCATCTTCTGTAGCTGGCTGCTCTGCCCAGACTCTCCCAGGCTGAGATGCCCTTGTTTATAAACAAGCTGACACGAGCTTACCCCTACAGAAAGCCATTCTGCACAGGATGCTGCGCAGCAAATTATTTCCACTCACCTGCCACCCAAATACATCAGCTTTGCGATCCTTCTGCACTGTGCCACAAACGATTTGAAATTTCTCAATCTGCATTACCCAGAAACAATTAGCATATTCATTAGTATCCCCTCTCTGGGGAACGCTGTGCAGTTTATGACCCGGAACGGACCTGAGCCAGCATCTGCTCCCCATCTGCCACTCACTAATGAAAAATAAATAAGTAACCAGCAAGTGTCGGTTAATAGTGTACCTATTGATCCGGGTTGCTTTGCAGGAACATCCTCAGACAAGAGGTTATCTCCTGAGAAAACGCAGTGTCAGATCACTTCCTTTTATTTCGACATTGAAAAACTGAAGTGATTTAGGCGATCACACACTACATTACTTCTCATGTTCCAGAAGGCAACAAATGAAACACTGTACTAGAAATTATTCTTCTAATTTATTATTCATTACTCAATTCCAGAAACTCATCTGGATGAAAACCAACTTTCCCAATATGAATCATAGAATATCTCAAGTCAGAAGGGACCCTAAAGGATCATCAGGTCATGGAGCGGCTTAAGGTTGGAGGGGACCTTCAAGATCATCTGGTTCAAGCTCCCCATTTCCAAGCTCTTTGGCAAGTCGCCCATTGGCTTCCCTTGCTTTCTTCGCCCGCTCTGCGTTCCTGGGGCTGCCCACAGCGAGTGGCACCTCTCTGCATCCCGCACCAGATAGGGCTGCCTGCCAGCATCCCCCAGCAGTAATGAGATTTGCAGGAAATAAGGATTTGTGAGGACTGCACGTCCTTGTGAGGTGTTACAGCTAGATTAAGCGGTTCCAAAAATAAAAGTTTAAGAAGCAGTACTCTTCTAGCCTTGAATTACCTCCCCGAGTCAGAGCCGCAGAAGTTAAAAAAGAATCCTTCGAGTCTGTCGTGCATATGTCAGGTTAAATATAAACACTCCTTCTGCAAGAAGCAGCCTAGGAATTATTCTTAGTATTGCAGAAATACCCAAGGCACGACCTGAGCCCCGCTGCACGTCTTCCAGCATTTCTAACTATTATTTCAACAGCCTACGTAACCCAGCCTGGGACAAACCAAGCGATTTGCATTTGTCATGTCCATGGGAGACAAAGAGGAAAGAGACCAACCTGCCATTTTAGAAGACAAAGTTCTCTGCAGGGCGACCTCTGCGGTACAATAATCTGCAGCTCCTCAGTCCGCGCACCGACTCCACCAAGAGGTACAGGAGCTGAAGAACTGCAGTGTGCTGTGCAGCCACCACACCTCCCCACCTCAAGTTGCACTCCTTCATTTGTAAAGTTTTCTCTTTCTCCCCAGAACCGAAACTGGTTCATTTTTACACCGTTCTGCAGCACTCCAACATGGCTCCTTGCTGCAAGAACAGCAGGTTTGCTGCTGGACTTCCCTCAAGGCCCGAGCAGAAAAGCAGAGCAGGCTGCCAACAGCAACTGGCCAGAGTCACGAAGAGCATTCACTTCGACGTTTCCAGTCACAACAGAAACCAATTCTACTGCATGCTTTTGTGGAAAAATTAAAAACAAAACCTTTCCAGCATTCCTTCACTGTTTCCTCCCCTTGGTGACTCTCAACCTGCTCTGGCCAGAAAGGCAGGGCAATGCTCTGCTCTTCTGTTACCACCATGGGATAGTTCAAAAAGATGCGACAGGTCTTATAGGAGTCTGTATTGCGAGTCCTTGCGTAACAAAGCTGAACAACACATGTTTGGGAGGAAATCGGAAAATCACAACAGGAAAAGGAGGAAAACCACGAGTACTGCCAACTCCTTTCGCACTATCGGGTTGAAGTGACCCCCCGCAGATGTCCTGGCCACAGCGATATCCTGCAGATACGTGCTTTAGTGGCAAGCTGAACTCGTACGCTGTCACTTTAAAAACAAGTTCCCCAACCTCCAGGGGAAGATGAGCAAAACCCCCAAAGAGGCTGAAGCCATCATTTTTAATTCATTGGGTCAAAGCGAACAAGAATTTCTGTTCTGGAGTTCTAACGCACCAGCAGCAGCCATCCCACTCACCTCTGAACAGTAGCTCCAAAACAAACACAAACATAAGCAAGCCCGATTCATTTTGGATGGCCGCTACCTTAAAGCAGGGAGAACACAGGCACTGTATAGATGTTTATGGGCTGTGATACTCAGATTACACTAAAATTTTAGATTATGCTATTTTGAGAAATTATTTAACACCTTTCGGCAAGCACAAACAGGCGGTGTTTTATTGTTTCTGCATAATCTCATTTGTCCATATTCATCTCTTGCCTCTGATCCCAGATCTGGGAAATGGATGCTGGGGGACAGAAAGAGCCTTTTGGTTTCTTATTTGCTTTTCACGCAGCACAGTGGGATTCTGAGCAGATGTGGCAGCTACCGTTTGGAAACAGAAGAGGGATGCTCTTAAAAATAAAGACCGTAGAAAGAAAAGCAAAGAAGATACTGTTCCTGACTTCCCAGTGGACAAAGATGAAATACGAAGGAGCAAAGACTCTGTATGCAGCCTCTTGGACACAGAGAAACAAAGTGAAGTTGGCAGCACGTTAGAAAGCACACACACAGTTCAGCCATTCCAGTTATGAGGAATGAAACAGGCTGGGTTTGGCTTTCATAGTAACTCACTGTTATATGTCTGATGCAGCTGTGCGTCATTAGAAATCAACCTAGATTAAAGACACAGCTACCAAAGCACTCACGCACAGACTGCACATAACAGAACAAAATGCTGCTGGTCAGTTTTCCTCTCAGACACAGGGTTTGGATTTTGGGTGGTCCTGTGTGGAGCCAGGAGCTGGACTCAATGATCCTTGTGGGTCCCTTCCAAGTCGGGATGTTCTGTAATTATGATTCTATGAAACTTCCTCCATTGCAGAGGAGCTCATGACCAAGCACAGCAGATTAGCAGGAGTGCTTGCTGTGCCTGTGGAGGAAGCAAACACTTATGAATGTACAGCTGTATCATGAGTCTTACAGGACTGGTGAGCAGTGCCGAATGAGGATTCTGGATTTCTGGCTAATTCCTATATGGGATTAGGAAGAGGAACTACTTTATCAGTTCACCGCACTGACAAGATTATTCTTAACACCTCAGCATAAAACACACACTTGTATTATCTCACACTTAAAAATAACCTCACAAAGTTACATTTTCTTCAGCTCCTTACAGCAATGCTAGAGTCACAGTGGGAGCTCCCTAGTAAGTCGCTCAAAAGACTTGGGCAGATGCAGGAGACTTAACTAGAATGCTGAGCAGACACACATGGCTCTGGCCTGATATTTGGAGAGGAAAACACATCCAGCCCTTCAGCCGGAAGAGAAAGGGGACAAAATCCACAATCCTCTTAGTTCAAGCCAGAAGAAGCTAACAAGAGAATTAATTTTAATCTTGAAGCAAACTGCAAGATGCACAAGTGAAAGAAGCAGCACATCCCTCCACTAGCCATCAACTGAGAAGTGGGTAAAAGCATTCAAATCTTCTGAACGTAACACATGTGGAATAACCACGGCATCTCTGAAACGAAACAGACCTCACTTCTATACGTTCCGGTGGACAAAAGCCACTACCGGGCATTGCTCATGGTTTCCTTCATCTCATTCCTTTACTCCAAAGCACATACCCCTCCACAAACGCATTCTTTATGTCATTATCCATGCTGTAGATACAGCATACTATGTTTTGAAATCATTTCAAAGCTTGCTGTAGCTGACCAATTAAAAAAAAAATTATTCCAATATCTTAAGATACAAATAAAGGCAGAATAAGCAGGTTTTAGCTCAGGAAAAGCCCAAGTAATCCTTGGACATATTCACTACTGGAGGAGAAAGTATGAAACTCTGTATATGACATTAACCCAACCAACATTAGAAACCTGCATCCAGGTTTGATATTCACATTTAATGCAGGAAGTTGAACTTGAAGGCACATGAAAGAAAGGGTTATCAGCTCCACTTACAGAAGCGGAGCTCTGTAAGGAACTTCTGTTTGTAGTTTTTATCCAAGGAATACAAAAAGCAACCTTGACTACTTCACAGAAAAACCACACCATATCTATGGGCTTTTCAATATAGTAAAACAAAGTCTTAAAAGAAGCATTAGCTACAGGCTAGAATGAAGCAAATTCCAATACAAATATGGCAAGTGTTTTTAATAACAGCCATTTATAGCTGGAATACACTACTAAGAGTGGCAGCAAGGGCTCTCCTTCCAGCCAGGCCTAGGGCTTTCATGAAGTCAAGCTCCAGCCAAAGCGGTCTGCTGCAGGGGAATGGGAGGAACCACTGCTGCGTGCTTGGCTGGCTTCTCCTGCAGCAAGCCCAGTTACAGAGCCTGCTTCATGATTAATTTGAATATACGATGCTTTTATAGGAATTTACAAGGTCAAATACAAAACCTCGTATTAGGATCTCCATAGAGCACCTACAACCTCCTTGTACGTTTGTCAGCAATTTGACAGTGTAAGCTTCTAGTGGTCAAAGATGTTCAGGAAGGCTGCATTGTTATAACTGGAACCAAACATGCAGAGCCCCAGGTGACCACTAGAAGGTCAAAAGATTCCAATAATCTTTTTCAAAAAAGGTCCACTTTTGCTCAAATCCACACCTCCTTATTTCCTCCCCCGACCCAACTCCCTCCTTTGAAAGCAGCCAGGTAGTCTTAGCTTTGATCAGACCAAACTGAATTAAGTCTTGATGTGAAAACTTTATTTTGCTGGTGGCTTTTAAACGGGATGAAGCTTTGGTTTGCTGGGAAACAAGCAGGAAGGCATCACTGCTTGCACAGACAGCCGACAGCAGCAGCCCCTTTCAGAGCAGTGCCAGGGCAGAGTGCTGACGGTACCTCAAGGTTTAACATAATGAAATTATTTTAATGTCAGGCTTGCCTGTCAGTGGGACAGAGGCATGTTTGGCTTCTTAGATGGAATAAATCATTTAAGCCTTGCTCCCACAGTGTAAACACAGCCATGCTGAGGAATACAGTGTTCTTCAGCATTTTTAAACACGCTGGGTTCTTTTGTTGCACGTAGCCAAAGTTTAGCATGTTCCCACAAAAAAGGAAGACTGAGAGCATGAATACTTTGTCATACACAAGAAACCTGTGGTTTAGGCAAATCTGTAGTACTCCTACCCAGCTACCTCAAGCACACACACTGAACAATGAGCTTGTTCTTTTACTGATGAGTCTTGTGATTTGCAAGAGATGTTTCTAGGAAATAATATTATTCCAGAGTATAAATATACTTATAATGTAAATGAAGAATAGCTTCAGTTCCTCATTTCCTGCTGTTTCCAGCCTCCCAAGTCTCCTAGCAGTTCAGATTTGTAAGTAATAAGCATTTCAGCCTTATCAAGGTTTCTAAATATACGTACACGCTGACCCCTACATTCCACGTTCAGCTTATCAGGACACGGCATGCTTAACTTCTAGATAAATACAACTGACCTCTAACATTCAGAGATGAATCCTTTCGTTGTGCAGCTGACTAGCAGCAGAATATGTCTCGTATTCTCAAACTATCCAGCCTCTCTCCCTGGGGCAGACGTGACGCTGTACCTCAGAGTTGCACACCAGTATCGCTTCATGTGTGATCAGAGGAATGCCGTGTGGGTGCGTGAGGACTTTGCCAGCTCGCAGTTCTGCAGCTCATCAATGAGGAAACAGCCCAGAAGCAATGCTATAAAAAGGGTTCATTATCAGAAACTACTTTGCAAACATGATGCTGTGCAAATTATGCACAGCCTTGCAAGCTTTCCACACCAAAGGCACATGCTTGCAGTGCTTAAGTGCTCTCTGTGAAAGGACACGCTTTTCATTACATGACAGTTTCCTGCTAAGCTGCAAATTCAGCTCAGCGTTACTACACTCAGGTCCCACGGGGCCTTTTACCTGCACAGCTGACTAAAATGCTCCACGTGGAACCAAGTTCCACTCCCCTTTGGAGAAGCAGGTCTTCAAAGACACGGTTGTCTCACCAGCTCTGCCTTCTGAGGTTCCACAGCAACCCCTCTGGGTATTCATTCAGTTACGAGAAGGAAATAAACACATGCTTACTTGCAATTAAAAAAAAGCAAGCAGTCTACATAGAAATACTTTACAGGTAGTAGAGCATTCTGTCTTCCTCAAGCAGCTCCTTCCTCGAAACCTGAAGTCTGTATGACAGGACTTGAAAGAACGTCATAACCCCACTCAGTGGAAAGACAAAGATACGCAAAAGCTGGATGAGCAATTAGGTTCTATTATTCAGTTGGAATACCTCGTGCACTATGCAACAATACCTGCAAGCCTATGGCTGAGACAGTTGAGAAGCAGAAATGTGTCAGATATCACTTATCCAAACACACAGACGTTTGCCTTAACCAGCAGTCGCTAAGCTGCACACCAGAGCAGTATCTTGCATTGCAGCTTTTGTCCTTGCAGATAACGCCCGTTAGCGCAGCCTGCCAGTTTGGTGACGGTGTCATCATTCAAAACTCTGTTCTCACTTGAAGTTAGTTCTAAACAACCAGGCAGCACACCAGTTCAACCAACCAGCCACTTAAAAAACCACCAGGCTGAAGGAAGGTTGCTAGACTGACCCTTGAGGAGTACTTGTAGGCTAAACCTAAATGAAGAACTTCATTAACAGTCTTGGGGGAAAAGAAAGAGCTGGTGTTTGTTAATGCTACTGAGCTGAGAGATGCTGTCCCATGTCAGAGCACAGCACAGTAACATAATGCATAGACTGCATTACTTGAGGACTGGAGTCAGAGAAACACGGTGATATTTAACAATACATGGACCAGAGTGTGCAAATAGAGTTCCTCAAAAATGTGCTACAAATTCCTATAAGCTGTGGAAAAACACCTGTCAGCAACGGCAGAGGAGCAATACTACATCCATCATCACCAGATCACACAACAAAAGGGTATCAAACTGGCTAGCAACAGGCTAGTCCAGAAATCATCAGACTGCTCCTAACCATTAGAGGAGTCATTCTAAAGACAGTTTTCAGTAACTGCTATATCCAACACAATACTCCTGTAGGCGAATGAGAGCATGGCTCTATGAACACTGCTGCCTTCAGACACAGAACCATTACAGTGGAAAACTATGTGTTCTGATATATGTATATTAAGTCCTGATATCTAGATATGACATACATACAGCAGAGTGTTTAGCTGCCACACTGTTCCGCTCTTTAACTCTCAATTTATTCACCAATATGTAAAGCACAGCTACTATGCTCCTTAAATTACATACCAAGGTACCACATTCGAAAGTTACCTCCTACCTGCTGCCCTCTGACGTAATCCAACCTCCTCAGTATTTCCCCAACAACACAAAAAAGAATCTCAGCAAGCAGGGCCGTACTGAAGTTGCAGACACATGCTCTCTCGACTTGAAATGAATCCCTACTGGTTCTTCTGGGCCACGCTGTCTGCTCCAGCATCTTTCAATTGAACTTGGGAATACATAGATCTTGGAAATACCTAAAACTTCAGTTAAACGATTCAATTCTCCCAACCTATGGTGGGGAGATATACTCCTAATCCCTCCAAAGCCCTCACTGAGCAGCTGAGGGACAGAACAGGCTGTGAGACTGCCTTCAGCAGAAGAATGAATCTCTCTGAATTTGCCCAGCTGTACAAAGCAGTGCCACATCCAGCTGGATGCGTGGCACACACCCAGCTCCAGGCCCACTCAACTTTTCCTGGGTCAGAAGGTTTTTGGGGTGTGTAATAACGCAATTCAGCCAGAAAACCTCTGCTTACATTGTCCCATTGTCAAGTTGTCCCCTTCTGCCAGGGCAGAGGAGCTGCACCTCCATCATGCTCTGTGGCACACACCTCCTTCAGCCTGAAGAACAGTAACAAGCAGGGAGGTGAGCCCTGGTTTCAGGAACACAATCTGTGGCTGGTTGGGTTCACCTGCTGGCCAAAAACTCTGCCAGTAGCCAGGTACCAGCATGGATGTTGAGTGCAATTAAATGCGTGTGGGCAGGGGCAAGGAAGCATTAGTTGGGACACTACGGAGGACAGAGAAGGGATTTCCAAACTGTCCTAAATCTCCACTGATTTAATCAGCAGTGACAGGACACAATCGAAAATGAGGACATGACCTGGAGGTATACCCACTGCAGTGAAAAGGGAAAGCATAGATTATAATGCAAACAGACCAAGAGAAGAGCAACAAAACTAAAGGAAAAGATTGGCTCATCAACCTGATAGCAGCCAACAAAACTGACTTCCCTCTGAAAATCTGGAGAATGTACAGTATTTCTATTCTTCTCCAACAAGTAGTTATAAGGCTTTAAACTGAAATGCACTGTACCCGGCTCTACTAACACAAGGGAGGTACTTACCTGAGAAAGTTTCTTCATGGACACAGTCTGTCTCACACACATACATAATATATCATTGAAATTATGCAATTGTCTTACCCTCATGCTTTTAATTTTATCAGATATTTTTACTACACAAAAGCTTCACCCTGCTAACTTGGGCTCTTGCTGAGTCAGCCAAGCTGGAAGAGGCACCTCAAGCTCTCTCTAAGCTGGCCATGGAGGAGAAAGGGCCCACCCAGCATAGCCACTGTGAGCAGATATCCCTTCCCTCACTAACAGTTGAGAGCCTCTGCAATTGATGTCTGGAGAAGAGGAGGCTCAGGGGAGACCATATTGCTCGCTACAGCTACCTGAAGGGAGGTTGTGGTGAGGTAGGAGTTGACCCCTTCTCCTATGTAACTAGCAATAGGACGAGAGGGAATGGCCTCAAGGTGTGCCAGGGGAGATTCAGGTTGGATGTTAGAAAATACTTCTCCCAGAGAGAGGTCAGACACTGGAACAGGCTGCCCAGGGAGGTGGTGGAGTCACTGACCCTGGAGGTGTTCAAGAAACATTTAGATGTTGTACTGAGGGACACGGTTTAGTGCGAAATATTGGTGACAGGGGGACAGTTGGACTGGATGATCTTGGATGTCTTTTCCAACCTTTGTGATTCTATGATTCCATGTGCTAAGCCCAGACCAGAGTCTATAATAAGATTCTTGATAGAGAGCAGTAAGAATATATCTATGAACAGGCTGGTAAAAAAATAAAAAATCTACGTATACAATTCAAGTAGATGCACACCTCCCTTATACACAGCAATTGCATTTCATATTATTAGTTTCTTATCAATACCAATGCTACCAGCATGAGATAAATGCAACAACCAGGAGGACAAAATAAGAGCAACTTTTGTCATTTAGATATCAGCAATGTGTAGAAGGAGGATATTAAACACAGAGGAGGATACTAAGGGCTTCGTGGCAAACTAATTAAAGTGCCCTGCCAAAGGCAACAACAGAACTGCAGGGTACCCTGAGCTGGGAAGCATCCACATGATGAATAAAAAAATTCTGAATTTACTCCCTTGTCCAAATGAAAACGTATAAAACTATAAAAAACATTAACAGCAGAAGTTGCCACATATTAGTTTGCAATCAAATGCACCTTTTACTGAGGGCCTTATCCCCCCCCAGTGATGTCAATGGCATTCAGGCAGTGACAAGTCACATGGCAGAGAGCAGCCTTCAGTCTCCTACCTGTTTGCACAGCTTACAGTTCTCAAGGCTAAGCAAAAACAAGACAGTTGATTTCTTTAGGCTATTTTTATAGCTTGAAAGTAAACTTTGGGGCTGTAAAATCTCAAATATTTGCAAACTGATTCACAACTCAAAGTGCTCCTCGCCTGTCTCTACTCCAGCAATTTGCAAACGAAGTCCAACCGTTCTGCCTACGTGCAAAGCAGAACTCAGCTCCTATATGGTGTATTCAATGTAAAAGGCATTTTCTTATAGTTGGTCAAAAGAATTAAAAAACTCTCGCAGCTTTTTCTTTCTTTCCCAGAGTCTTTCTCTTCTGTTCAAAAGGGAGCAAAAAGGATACCCTTTTTAAAATTCTTAAACCAAACCAGAGAAATATGGTACCAGTCTTGATGCCTCTGACCAGCATTTAGCTGACACTGTAATACCGTATTCAGCCTACAACCACCTGGGAAAAACATCTGTTCAAAAGCAAAGTTGGGCCAACAGCAAATTTCAAAGCTTCCTTACAGAAAAACGAGTTTCTCAATATGGCTGTACATTGAGGGTGTGGCTGCAGTCAGTCCCATGCAATGCTCCTGGGAATTCCTGACAAAGCCATTCTTCCTCTAGAACTAAATTCCTAGAAAGCACATTCCCAAATATACTTCATGAGAGTATAGTACGTAGCTGTGCCTGATGTCTGCTTATGGTTTTAAGCTAGCCCACACATGTGGTGAGATTCAGCTTATATACAAGGCAAAATTCAGCATGTAAGCTCCTGCTGCAAATGCAAAGGCAGGCATTCAGGCAAGAGAATCTAGGGAGCTGCTGAGCTGACCAGACATAAATGCCATCTGTACCTTATGGCGTGCTGTATTGCCCTCAAGGCCTCACTGACCAGCTCAGCTAGATCCTATAATTGTTTATAAGAGCTGTGATAATAAAGTCAGATACACAAACAGACAGGGATTTGACATCTGTTTGCCTTGCTGTGCAATACTACTGCATGGACAGTGCCCAAGGCATGCCTGCTCAGAGGTCCCCTGCCTAGCAGAAACCCACACCACCCAGCCAGCTTCTTCTGGAGAAAGGTCACGCTGCCTCCTGCCAACTCACGGGGAATCGCTGCTGTAGGCTTAGCGCTCAAGCTGTGTGCATCACCCATCTCTGCTCTGCAATCACTGCTTCATCTGTGCCACATATCATATTCCTGCAACCAGAAGCGTCGAATCCCAGACACCAACCACGTCCTGTTCCCCAGCATCACACTGACACAGGAAGAAACCTACCTTACAGGTATAAGCAGGGAGTGAGAAAGATCAAAATTAAGGCTAAAATCTGACTGCAGAACAGACAAGTTTTGCCTGTGTGTTGTCTTTGCCTTGTTTCCAGGACCCTAAAATGTCTTCAGTCCACGTAAGCCAATTTAACACCTAGCATCTTGAAGAATGGACAAAAATGCAAAGATCAAACAAAAGGCAGGCGTCGGTATACAATGACAACTGTGTAAACTCTTAGCATACCAGGCAATATTCTTCCAATAAGGGCATCTAGCAACCAAAAGGACTCCTCTTCATTCTTTGTAATAAGAATCAGGTATCCAGCTATGAAATTCATGCCCTGAAAAAAAAAAAAGAGAAGGATTTCAAGATGCAGACATTCTCCTTAAGAGTTTCTAGTTCATTTCTTTCAATTAAGGGCTAACTTACTGCAGTTCTACATAGTTGGTACATTAAGTGAAGTCTAATAATAAAGGCCACTGGTTGAATAAGCTGTTAAACCTGCATGGTGACGGCTACCAAGAATTATTAAAAAGAGCTCAGAGAGAGAAAACCAAAAGAAAAAACTTAGCAGTTTATGATTTACTTTCAATTTCCCCTTTAAAAAAAAACATATATCCCAAAGCCCTGTCCCAGTGTAGCTGATGAGTGTCCTAGCTGGAACCAAAACAAGGCTGATGTGGATGTGCAACACAACCATAACACACCTGCAGGTGGACCATGCAGCTGCAGAAGAATGTTTGAGTCAAAGATTCTTCTTCAGATTCTGTTGCTCATAGCCACCATAACACTGTTAAGTTATGGCAATATGACTAATTTACATGCACAGTAGTTCACTTTCTTTGTATTCCTCAGCGTGAAGATAAGTTGTCTCAAGTACATCTATTCTATTGTAAACAAGATAACACCTATAGCAATACAGAAAGCAAACCAGCATGACAATTTACAAAAGGTGTCCCTGAGGTGCAAGCTCCCCTGAAAGTTTTCCCGGGCTAACAGAAAATTACATTGTCTTTAAATATTTACAGGCTATGAAAGCCAGTGCTGGTTACATTGCCTTCTTCAGTTTCACCTCTTTATTTGACTTTCTCCCTGCTCTCTTCCCTTCTAAGCTCAGCATCTACAGCAGTGCCGGTAGCCGCAGGCAGCAGCGCTGTCCCCTGGTCACAGCTCTGAAGAAGGTGACAGCCACCAGAAGCCAGAAGCTTGTATTGAAGCCAAGATCTTTTTCTTCAATTCGTCTGTCCCACCACAGAAGGCCTTGCAGCACTCCCAGAACACAGAAATATTAGGACACTGCACCTTACCCGATGGTTCATTTTCAAGCTTTGAGTCACTACAGCTTAGACAGACCTTGCACGGCCTTACACGGTGCTTGGCCTCCTAGCCAGGATGTCAACTATTTGTTTCTAGGCTGATAGCTTAGTAATTGCATCCATCTATGGTGACAAGAGACTGCTTGGCATTTAACATGGCACACACACATAGCTTCTCTTCAGAATACATTCACAGGGCTCTGGACTTCACTGGTTGTACCAGGGTAGACAGTGCCATGCCCCTGTCCCAGCATGACAATGCAAAGCCCAACATGCTCCCAGGTGGGGGACTAAATGCCAGCAAATACCAGAAATGCGCTAGCATTATGAAAATTATGAAATGAAAATGCCCCCTTGAAGAGCATTCCGAGGGCAAAAACTCTGCAAAATACTAAAGATCTATTTTTCTTATTCATTCTGAATTTTCCAACGTTTATAGGGTTCCTTCTATTGTGTAGCAGGCACCACAGTATCTATTGGGATGATGACTTCTGCTTCACAGCAGAAAAGGTGATTTCCTGAAACATTCTCATTTATGACATGCCTCAGAAAGCAGGTACTGGCATTTAGTTTAGGTTCTGTTTGCAAAGCAGACTCTTCACATTTCTATACCTTCTTCGTATGTTGTTCTCATAACATTAAACATTTTAATAAGCATATAATATTGAGAGCAATAAAATTGAAAAGTCATGCATCTTTTATTTCCCATGTTTCAAACAATCTCTGTGTACAGCTGGTTTGTATACACACGAGGTTTAGGTTAGCACTTGTGTCTTCAGAGCAGAAAGCGAAGAGAAAAGAGGCAAGTGTTCTTTCTCCTCCTCTCCAAAGCA
Source organism: Numida meleagris (assembly GCF_002078875.1). Classification (NCBI taxonomy): domain Eukaryota; kingdom Metazoa; phylum Chordata; class Aves; order Galliformes; family Numididae; genus Numida; species Numida meleagris. Next base: position 135,277,993 of record NC_034409.1, on the reverse strand, counting down.
ACTAATCTGGATCAAAGAATCATAGAATAGCTTGAGTTGGAAGGGACCCCAAGGGTCATCAAGTTCCAAGCCCCCTGCCACAGGCAGGGCTGCAAACCTCCAGATCTGGTACTAGATCAGGTTGCCCAGGGCCTCATCCAGCCTGGCCTTGAACAGCTCCAGGGATGAAGCATCACAGCTTCTCTGGGCAGCCTGTTCCAGCACCTCACCACTCTCTCCGTAAAGAACTTCCCCCAACATCCAATATAGACCTTCCCTCCTTGAGCTTAAAACCATTACCCCTTGTCCTATAGTTGATACAACTACGTGTGATGAAACATTTGTTTTGCACTTAGTGAACAGAACCAAATACAGTCAAGTAGCTACAAAAAGACCATAGAGAAACTCATAAGGACACTTGAACCTGCTTGAAGTGATAGATTTTTATTTATTTATTTTTAATCTCCCAGGGTCATTTTAAAAACAGATATAGCTTATGGATCTGCTTCTAAATCTGCACATTCAAATGGGCAAAATGACCATTAGTGAAATGCCGCATTATTTAAAAACAAGCAAGCACACACACATACAACACGGTGATTTACATACCTGGCAATATCCTACTGCTTTATTGTGATGTCCATATGCCACCAACACATTGTAGAGAGCATGCTGCAAGCAGGGATCAGCCGTTCTGCGGAATTTTACATTATCTGGAAATGTTCTGTTCATGTCTAGACAGAAGGAGGAAAAAGACCAAAATTAAGAGCTGGTCCTTCCTCTGCCTTCCAAAGAAACTTTTCCAGCTTTCCTGAAGTACAACCGAAACCTCATTAAACTGTGGTTTTGGTGGATGAATTTTAACAAAGATCAGCTTTTCCTCTATTTTGGCTAAAAGGCCATCTGTATTTGTGGATAATCTATTCCTAGAAAGACTAATCCTATTAGGGTACAGAAATCAATTCCAGGCAGGACTATAGGAATTCTTTTGCAGAATGGATTCTCTCAAGGCCTGACTGCAAAGGCTAAATGAGAGCAAACCACTCCGTTAGACCGATAAAAACCAACTCTCATCTAATTTATCGAGCCAAATGGCATGAAATGAGCTGCAGCTCGAGGAAAGCATATTCTCATAACAAATCGAATGATCGGCTGACTTATCACCCACGGAGCTCCCACCAAACATGCCCAAACTTAACTATTAAAAAAATAAACAAACAGAAGACCCATTCCTGCAACTGATCACTTTCACTTGAAATCACGGCTTCTTTGTAGTTCGGTTTGGTTTTTATTGTTTTTTTTTTGTTGATATTTTTTTTCCCCTATGATGTGACCATCAGATAATCTGCTCCTTCCTCTGTGCAAGATCTGAGAAGGAGACTACACACACCCCACATGCTTAGCTCAACGTTAAACCAAGGACTGTGCAATTACTGACATTTCAAAACACTCATTTCTTCCAGACCAAACGTGAATAGTATCTCCCTTTACAAAGGACTAATAAGAAGACAGGCAGGTTAGAGCCAGTCACCCCAAACTCTCTTTAGTGTTTGGAAAGAAACAGGCAGAGTTAAGTTTTAGCCAGCTTCACCCTATGGAGAGGTGAGCAAAGGTTACTTAGTCCACTTGCATATCTGATCTGTAGAAGTACAAGTTCGGAAGAAAAATTCTATTTAAAAACAACGTTCCTTAGAAGATTTTCAAAACCTAAGACACAATAAAATAACAGTTATTTTGGTTATATTTAACAATAAAAAAGTGAGTTACAGTAAGCAAAAAAAGCTCAGTAAGAGCATTACTGCATAGATATTTGTGTCCTGTGAGTTATCAGATCTTATCAGCTGTTCCTATGTAAAGGACTAAGTCTATTACAGCCTTGACACGAACTGGAGCTGTAAGCAACTAAATGGAAAGAGTCCCCCAAAATCACGATTAGTGTCATGGAAATCAAAAGCATTAAGAAGTCATCACACCAATCACTATTCTTTTTTCCTTCCAAAGTCAATAAATCATTTACAGAAATGGGAGGGTTGGAAAATATTTCACCTCTCACATGACTTACAAGAAAAGCACAAGGCACAAAAGATAATTTTAAAAGGACTTGAGCAGCAGCCAGGCAGTTACAGGATAACTATGTTTGTTTTGCTTCCTCTCGGTAGGAAGAACAGCATTGTATTTGCATAATCAGAATAATTTCTTGTTTACTGAAGTATATGCTGGACTTCACAAAAAATGAAAGTAGACATTTCAGCTGTGGCTCTTCCCAACAGCTGTCCAGAGTAAGGGTGAAGAAGGAGTAGAAGTCATCCAAACAGAGCAGAGGCTGACCAAACTGAAGTCATCTTCAATTTCACAACCTGGGGAAGGTCTGTAGAGAATCAGTTCCTATTTGCTTTCTGATTCCAGAACGTGTTTTCTTCATAAATTGAGCATAAATTGCATGAACTCCATTCCCTCCCACCTCCAAAAGAATTGGAGAAAATACAGAAGAGAATGGCAACAAGGAAGATTCCAGGTAAGGTATTCTGAGGAAGTACCACTACACACTTTTTCCCCTCCAGCTCTTCCTTCAGCTGTTTTGGCAGACAGAGAACAAGGTGGGGGAGTCATTTGGGCACGACCTGTTAGAGCTTCTCCCACACAGAGCCCAAGGAGATGACGCTGTTGTTTCCTAAACGCCCTGAACTCAGTGAGCATTCCCAATCCCCACTAACAGGTCAACTCTCTTCAGAGAAATTTATTTATTTCCCAACATCTCCAGTGAAAAGTCAACAGCAATTGCCTGCATCACTTTTCTGAATCAGTTATGAATGATCCCACAAGCACCATCTGACCCATACAGCCAGGTCCTCACACCACAGGTCACGAGGTGCCATACAGGCTGAGATCCCTCTGAGTTCCCCACCAATATAGCTCCTCTTCATGAAATGCAAGAGTGCAAACGTGGCTGTTAGCTGCGTGTCCACATGAGAGGACTTGCACACACTACGGACCTACCTGCAATTCAATGGCCTGGTCTAAGGGGAACTCACTGCAAGCAAGCTATATTAACTTACAGCCAGACTTCTCTGTAACCAGCACACAGCCTTTGCACCAGGAGGAAAGTCACGTTTTATCATACCAACATCACTCATCCTACAAAATTTACTATAATAGGGCACGAACAACAAAGCTCAGTAGGAATGCATTCCCTTCTAAATATGTACGAACACTCAACTATGAAAATTTCCATCAGAACTTAGAGACAGGCATTTATTAAACTTAAGAGCTTAAAGAGTCTTCTCACTCCTGTATTTCTCTTAAAAAATAGAAAATGTTCCAACAGCAGGTGTCATAAAGCAAAAGCAGCAATAAAGCTCATCAATTAGGAATCAGCAAGCTGAAGAGGGAAAACAGTCAAAAGACAGCTTAAGATTAATTGCTATTAGTAATCAGATTTTTCTTCAAAACTAGACCGTTTCCCTGTACAGACCAACAGTGCTTTTTCATAAATAGCTTGGGTTGCAAGAGACTCAAAGATCATCTAGTTCCAACTCCCCTGCTGGGCAGGGCTGCCCCCACCAGCTCAGGCTGCCCAGGGCCCCATCCAACCTGGCCTTGAGCGCCTCCAGGGATGGGGCACCACAGCTTCTCTGGGCAGCCTGTGCCAGCGCCTCACCATTCTCTGAGTGAAGAATTTCTTCCTGACACCTAACCTAACCTAAACCTCCCATCTTTCAATTTAAATTCCCTCTTGTCCTATCACTACCTATATGCCTGAAAAGTCGGTCCCCCCCCTCCTGCTTGTAAGCTTCTTTCAAGTATTGGAAGATCGCAATGAGGCCTCCCCAGAGCCTTCTCTTCTCCAAGCTAAACAATCCCAACTCCCTCAACCTTTCATCATAGGAGAGGTGCTCCAGCCCTTTGATCATCTTCATGGCCTCCTCTGGACCTGCTCCAATGGCTCCGCATCCCTCCTGTACAGGCCTGCACACAGCGCTCCAGATGAGGCTTTACAAGGGCAGAGCAGAAGGAGACAATCACTTCCCTCTCCCTGCTGGCCACCCCTCTTTTGATCTAGCCCAGGACACCACAGGTCTTCCGGGCTGCAAGAGCACACTGCTGGCTCGTGTCTAGCTTTTCATCCATCATGACCTCCAAGTCTTGGTCAGCAGGGCTGCTCTTTAGGAGTTCATCTTCCAGTCTGTACTCATACCTCGGAACGCCCCAACCCAAGCGCAACACCCTGCACTTGGCCTTATTGAACCTCATTAGGTTCTTGCGAGACTGTTTTTCAAGCTTGTCCAGGTCTCTCTGGCAACTTAATTGATGGCAAGTTAATTATATCCCATTGAAGACATTCCCATACTGCAAATAAATTCCAAGTGTAAATGGAAATTATTTTGAGCTTCTGGGCACATAAAAGAAACAGGAAACATTGGCTTTTATATATTTTACAAATAATTTGAAGGAAAGTCTACGGTTGGCCTTGTCCTCCCAACCCTCCTTCTGAAACAAGAGGAAAACACGGTTGCTCTTCCCTTGTTTTTAAACCTCAGCATTGAGCCGGCCTATTACTTTATAGCTACACTACAGGACTGCCTGAAAATTTTGGAAATGGCAAACATGAGAAGTGAATGGCAACACAACTCCACACCTTTATTCAGTTTTCTCTCACAAAGAACCACTCTGATGAGAAATCAACGTAGGCAAAATGTACTGAACGTCAGACAACAATTTACACTGAAATAGTCTCCAACTTAAGCTCACAATAATAAAAATTTGTACAGTAAAGATTACCAAGTTGAACACAATATTTCCATTCCCTTTTAATACTTCTCTAACCCTCATTCATTCACATTGTTGTTCTGTTTCCAAAGGGAAATTATCACTCTGAAGTACCAAGATCTTTTCTTCTCCCCCGTTCAAATAAAGCCACCCAACCTATTTTTCCCAAATCCCATTCCCTCACTTGAGCAGCAGCCAGGCAGTTAAAAGATAGCTGAGAGAAGAAATGGCTTGCATCTCTCCCTTGCATCAAATACACTTGACTGAATACATTTTGCTCCTCCTCCCTGGCCCTTAGCAAGACCGGCTATAGAAACTCAATGTCACAGTTTCCTCCGTATTCATAAAATTAGAGTTCTGCTGTTCCTAGCTCTGAGCAGGATACAAGCCAGATGATTTCTAGCTGTTCTTCGCATTTGCAGGAACATGAAAATGTTCCAAAATGCCTCACTAAGGTGTGTAGTCCTAAAAGCTCATCATGCTCCTGTGGAGGGAGAACTTAGCATAAAACAAGAAGTGTTTCAATGATTATCTAACTCCAAATAAAATCAGTAACGCCCCAACTTTAACTACTTGGCTTTTTCAAGATGGAAAAAGATAACAGCAACTGCTTCTGCCATTCTCATGAAATAACCTCAGCACTGCACTTGCTGCTCTTCCAGGACCTTTGCGGAAGGAAGTAATAGCCACAAAGGCAGGTCTCATCTAGGAGATGACACAGTACTTTCTAGTTTGTTCTCTGTTCCTTCCCAAATAATTTCTAATCTTCCTTAGTGTTTTTGACCACATGATAATCCTGGAAAGAACCGTACTGTTAAAGAGCTTATGGCTAATCTAATTTACATGTTAATTCACCACTACTACTGAAACCTAAGTTTTCCATGACATACTTGATCTCTTACACTTGAAGGGCACAGCACAGCAGATAAACAAGGATTTTGTTATCGGGACAATGACCTGTTTTGATTGCTTCAACCAGCTTGTCATTTTTCTCTCCTTCGAGCAGTCTCTGGTAGTATCCAGGGTTTTGCTCCATGTTGGTTTGAGCCCCACTCACCATCATCCAGATCAACGCACGGTGTTCATTGGGAATGCCTTTCCTGATATATCTCTTCACTGCAAAACAAAATGTTTTTTTTTTAGTTGATTAATTTTTAAAATATTTCCAGCTACACTTTTCTTTCGAAATGAGGAAAAGAAGCTTTATAAGTCATAGGAAAACTCTTGACTAAAGATCATTATGCTTTCAATCCTACACTACCAGCTAGGATAAACATTTTCTTCTCAGCTACAGAGTCTGTTTTAGATTCACTCCTAAGTTCTTGCCACTTAGACTCCCCACACTGATCATCAGCCCCAGTCCTCTGCTCCCACATGAGGGCTTCGAATCTTTCCCAGCTTTCTGGGTGGAGATACAAACAGCAATCTTTGTCCTTTTTCATTCAGGAAAGCACCATGTTTGATCTCCCTCTAACATCCTCTGACATATCACTGATAGCTTGGTTATGCTCTAGAACAAATGGCTACGTTAACATAATGCTAGGATTTCAGCTTAGTACCTAAGTGCAGAAACCATAGCAGACAAAGATACATATGAAATAGGACGCTACCATCTAAACTCATTTAGCAGTGATAAAAATGTGAGCGAGCAGCAGATAATTTTCCCAAAATAACTGGGGAAGTCTTTTCCAATCTAAAATAGCTGCTATCTCCGGCATCGAACCATTCCTTTTTGTTTGTTTTTAATTTAAGAAGATGATTCAAGTATGAATAACTAGGATGCAAGATTGCAGGAAGAAGCACCAGGCTATTAACAGCCAGAGCAGCTTCCTCCTGGGAGTGGAATGAAAGATATTAACACAGAGCCAATGTTGGTCATTGATTCATAATCCTAAATGAGCATTACCCCTAATGACCCAAAAAAATAACCAAGCATTTTTGATTCTAGCTTTTTCCAGGGAGAAGAAACTGACAAAGGCATCAGATATTTCTTACTAAATGAACGGGACTTGAATGAGAATGAGGAATTCTTTGTTGTTCCACACAACAGCACTACCTAACCTGGTTATATCCAGTCACATAGATCTGTAACTCGAGATAATCAGTACCTGAATTAAAGGCAGTTGGCCTTGAAAACAGCAGAGTGAAACAGAAGTCTACAGCAACTCAGACAGTGACCTTCTATACGCATTCACCTCATTTTAGCCACCTATCCTCCAGGAGCCTCAACTGCTTTCTCAGTGTCAATGGAGAGATCCATGCATCTCTAATGGGCATTCCACCCACCTAAAATCTGGTACCTTCAGAGAAATGTTTCACATTTGCAATAAACACTTGGCCTTCACGGTACAGTTTTTGTTCAGTGCTCCCATGAGTGTTTGTAGTACGGGTAATGGTCTCTCCCGTTCCAGCTGTAAAGTAACTAACTACAGCCCTCTACTAGACAGACTGGAAATAATTCAGAAGTTTCCACGTTTAATAACCCCTACTTCACATTTTTTTCATTTCTGATGCTCAATAAATCCTATAGACAGGCACAGCAAATGCAGGAATGCATCTGAGGAGCCCCATTTTGGCCAATGAGATGTTCAGATGAGCCTGCAAATGCTCCCAGAAGCTCACTGACTGGGTAAATTACTGGGTTATCATATTGTAACACATAAATTTGGATGGTACTTCTTCTGTAACAGCTATCAATTCTGAAAGCAGAGCCAACATCCACATCCAACAACACTGCACATTAAATTCAGAGAACTGGGGATGAGCCTTTGACCTTGGCACAAGGGGAAAGCAGCCCTGCAGCGCCGCATACACTCATTATCCCTCAGTGTCACCATCCACATGACAATAGGTGGCCAGAGGCTCGTATAAGCCCAGGCGACTGCCTGTCCCAGCTCTCCCACTCCCTGAAAAGTAGAAAAGCCCACCAGGAAAATGACAGTTCTTGAGCTTTTTGTCACAAGGTAAAGTTGTATTTACCTTTTTTTCCTTCCCCTTTACGTTGCTTCACTCCGCACCATAGACAGACTGAGCCTAAAAATGCTCCTAGCATAGCTGATGGGTACATTACTGGACTATCTTACTGTAATACAAATTCAGATGGTATCTTTTTCTGGAACATCTATCTATTCTGGAAGCAGACCCAGCATCCACCTCTAACAACATTACACATTAAATCATACAAGTGGAGATAAGTCTTTGACCTTGGCACAAGGAGAAAGCATAGCAGGACACTTTTCAAAAAGGCCCCAGGAGAACTCAAAATAAGGAGATGGGTTCACAGATAAAGCTTCTGGGCTTGAGGGGTGAAATGGCAAATCAAGTTATGCAGGAAAGCACCAATTCAAAACAAAAATGATCCTGCTGATAATATTAGAAGAGTGTGAAAAGCATCTTCTTGTAACAATTACGATCAAATGCAGAGGAAACTAACTCAGACCCTAGAGAAAAATTCCACAGCAGAGCTGAAAACAACTTACCAAGAAGGAATTGAAAGTTTTGTTTCAAGAACACATTGCAGAAGAAACAAAGCAGATCCGTGCTGTAAGCATTCAAGTAGCTGTCTAACATACAAACAGACTTTATAAGATGCTTGCTCCTTCCTTCCTTCAAGCCCTGCACAGGAACAGAAGTGCTCCTGTTACAATCGCTGTTTAGTACCATCCCTTTCATTTTTCGCTGTGTTTTACCAACCTCCAAGACCAGAAAGGCACCTTTTGCTACTGGTCAATTTTGACTAATGCACTCATAAGAGAATGAACCCAGCTCTCTTGTACAACACACTTTTGGTCACAGTTTAGCTCCTTTGGGTGATTATGTCCAGTGGTTTGGTTGTCTTTTGGTCCCGGAAAGATAGCAGCCAAACAGATGGAAGCAAAAATTAAGTGGACCTCAGCAATGAAGGAGATCGAAATAGGAGGCAAGAGACCAAACACCAACTAGAAATGTGCATGTGTATAGAAGTCATTGTAGATGATAAGGGCAGAAAGCGAAACAAAACACCACAAAACAATATGAAAGAAGAGACTGGAGAATGAGCAAAGGGAGCTATCAGCCAAATACCCATGGCCCGCCCTGCCAGAAGGCTGTGATCCAGAACAACAGGATACACTCCTTAATTATCCTTGTTAAAACGTAGTCTAATTACTTTTCTTTACAGTAGAACAGAATCACATACATACATACCACACAGGGACATGACAGCAGCACATGAACACACCACATTTCCAAACTGGAAAATTAACACAAGTCATCACTTCTTCCTGTTCACCTGAATCACCCTGTTCAAAGGAATTCCAAGCTTCTCTGCGTGTAAAGAGAAATGTGTGTGGAGCCACAGAGATGCCTCACTCATGGCTAGCCACAGCAGAATGCCTTTTAAAACAGTAAACTCAAAGTAAGGAGACGGGTTTGCAGATACATCTACCAGGTTTGTGGGGAAGCAGGGAGCAAGCACTCCTCACAGTTCCTGCTTATGGCTTCTGCAGCAAGGAGGTCGATTGGATACAGCTCCTGAGCAAAGCCTCAGAGCAAGGACCCTGGTTCTGGGGGAGTGAAACTCAGTGAGAGCACAGAGACCTCCTGCTCTCTGGGTTCCCACAGGGTCATCCTGCAGGACATGGTGCACACCGAAGCCACTACTTGCATGATTCTCTGTGCATCTGCCACAGACCTTAATCTTAATACTGGTATCAGAGGGGAAGTACTTAAATCAGTAATGGTACGGGTTAATCTGCTGCTATCCTCCTCCAAGGTATCAGCTGAGGATAACAATGGAGGTTTATTGTAACAACCCTAAATTTACACTCAGACCACATTTCCTCAACACTGTTTATTCCAATTGCACTCCTTATAGTTACATGAGAATGCATAGTTTACAAACTGAAGTACCTTTAGCAAAAATAGTAATGTCAAAGATGACACAGCAGCACATGGGGACTTGCTACCGTCAAGGCTGCCTGCATCCTCTCAGAGGATTTACTATATCCCATTTCTCACACACTGCTGCAGGCCTTTTGAAAATACAATACAGTAACCTGTTAGTGAAGATTAACACATTAATGGCTATTAATGGTTATTACATTAATGGTTATTAGTGGCGGGGCAGCATAACTACTGCTACTGAAGCCTAATGGACAAGCTAAGAGAATTAGTCAAGGTTTCAGCTCTGAAATAATGCCAAAGGCATTCACACTGCCATGTCACAGGAGTGTGACAAGTCTGGAACATGCTACATGAGAGGAGAGAGATGTGACCAACTCACAGATACTACTTAAGGTTGCACCTGTCACAGTTCACACATTTTAAGAAAGTAAGGAAACTATTTTTTCACAACTAGAACATTACATTCTGCAGAATCTCAAAATCCTCACTAACTCAGAACACTGCACAGTTACCACTATATTAAAATTTAACACCCTAAATAAAAGCTTCTTTATATTTGGAAGAAAAGTAAGAGAGTAGCAGTTACCTTCTGGTAACTGAGCACTGGAACAGCCTGCCCAGGGCAGTGGGCACGGTCCGGAATTGCCAGAGGTCAAGGAGCATTTGGTCAGCACTCTCAGACACAGGGTTTGAATGTTGGGTGGTCCTGTGTGGAACCAGAAGCTGGACTCGATGATCCTTGTGGGTCCCTTCTTACTTGGAAAATTGTACGACTCTGATTTAGCACCTATAGCTTAAACCTACATTTTCTGGTGATCCTCAGCCTCAAAACTGACATCACTCCATACACTGTTCCACTTAAGATGTCTAACTTGTTATCACTTCATTATTGTTGCCAAGGGAAAAAAAAAACAACCAGAATTAACACTCAGACTGTACCTGAGGCAGAGCTTTGAATATTCAACTGTATTTGTTCTACTTCAGTCTGCAAAGCGTTTAGCTCCAGTTCTCAGTACACACCCTTTCAGCAGCAAGGTGAATGTCAGTCTACAAAAGGAAGAACTTGAAAACTCCAGCAACCTAAAAGCTGTCAAGGAGTCGGCAACTGCTTTGCTAGCAGAGCCCTCACACCTTGATCCCAGGGCTCACAGAACCTGCAGCACCTCACGTCCTTTCAAAGAGCGCCAGGCAACAAACAGCTGCACACCAGCATCTGGAAGTTCCCTGTAATCTCTGGGTTACAGATGTAATAAGATATTATAATGTATGCCAAAGAAGGATTACTCCTCTGTAAGCTTTAAATCAAACCAATGATCTCCCTAACAGCAGTATATTCGCTTATGTATCATTACTGTTTATAATAAGAAAATAGTATTCAACATTCAAAAGCCCAAACCAATGCCATTTACACAGGTTCCAACATAATGTACTATTACCTACAAGTAACCACACCTTTTAAACTCTTCTGTATGCTGTTTTTCCCTTTCAGGAGCTTGGACCATTTTATTGCTCTTCTGGTGAGCACCACGAGGTATCTGGAAAAGAACGCTTCATAGGATGCATAATCAAAGTCGTCTGGCCTCTCAAATCCATATGAATCAACCCTGCAAAATAAAGAATTCCTGTACAACCGTTCCTACATACCTACAGCTGGGAAAAAAAAAAAAAAAAAAAGAGCAATAATGCTTCAGATAACTTCCAGCTGCTATTTCCAAAAGCAGCTCAAAAAATCCCTCCTCAACGAAACCCTGCTTTACACGAACTGTTAAATGCCTTTGATATGTGATGTGGAACGTACGTAAGCGAACTGAAACACGCACTGCTCAGTTAGTTTTACAGATTTTGCTACTTCTAGGAGTATTTAGAGCAAAGCATCCGTTCTATGCAAAACGGACCCAGACGACTGCACAGAAGCCCTGTCACGGGCACTACTGGAGCCACAGAACCACCCCAGCCTGGCTGGGTTTCAACTGGATGCACCTTGGGAAAACAGAGGCCGGTGGCCTCTTCCCTCCCCCGCCGCTTCACACCTGCTAGTGCACACAGAACGACGGAATTTGTCCCCGCGGTGGCAGCGGCACAGCCCTAGGTAAACGCGAGTCCACGGGCGTGCAGCAGAGCAGAACGCTGTACCAGCAGCCCCCGGACCTCCGGCGGGGGACAGGGGAAACCCAGAGCAGGGGACGGCTGTGGGACTCTCCCCCACGTTCTTCCCGCCCGCACCTGCCCCGGGTGCCGTCCCGCCTCACACCTGCGCCGCGGACGGAGGTGGCTGCGGACGGGAAGGGCATACCGCTCCCGCTGGCCCTGGCCTCGATGCCAGCGGGGAAGGGGCTATTTTAAGTCCGACAAAGTCCCCACCAGGAGCCAGGCACCGCCGCTCCGGCTGCTGGCTCGTCTCCTCCCTCGGATCGGCAGAAAGTTGTCCAAACGGCGTTACCCAGGGCCGCCGAGCCCCCCGCCCTACCTGTACGCCCACTCCCGGCCGTCCTCTAGCCCGGCCATCGGCCGTCCGCGCTCGACCCCCTCCGGCCGGGAGCCGCCGGCGGGCTCTCTTCAGGCCGAGCAGCGCCGCCTCCGCCGCCCCATTCGGAGCTCCGGCCGCCGAGCCCAACTCCCCGACGCGCTCCGCCGGCGAGGGGCGGGGGCGGCCGCCGGGTTCCGCCTCCCGTGTGCCAGGGGCCGGGCAGGGCAGCTACGCGCCCGGGGTGGCCTCAACCGCCTGCAGGCGGGCGGGCGTCGTGCCCTGGCTGCCCCTGCTCCGCGGAGGGGCAGCGGCTCCCGGAGCGCCCGGGCTCCTCGAGAGACCCCCCCCCCGGAGCGAGCGGGGCGGCGCCTCGGCAGCTCCCGGCCGGCGGGTCGGCCGCGGCCCTCCGCCATTTCGGGGTGGGCAGCCCCTGTGTATCCGCCGGTGCCGCGGGGAATCCTGGCTCCGTGTGTTTAATTTATAATTTTAGAGTTCTGACTTGACTGTCATTTCTGAAGTATGGATGTATATATATATGGTTGCACCTGAGCATCAAGTCAGGCGTCTGCTTCTGGAGCCTAGAGCAAAGATCTCAAAATGAGTCCCACTCCTCAATAGTGTACACGTACCCGAATTTCAGCCCACATAAGTGTGCTGAAAGTGCAGCTAACAAGTCCTCTGTCAAAACCAGAATTCAGCCCTTGTGTAGATAGCTTCCTAAAAGCCAGTCCTGTTGCTCCAGTGTACTTCATCCCACACAACTGCCACAAGCAGATGTGGCTCTGATGCTGTTTGGGAAGTGTTTCCCATTTCTGTCACCTCCTGAACAAATGTCAGAGACCTCAGTGTGAGCGAAACGTCCCACTAAAATGCAGTGAGAAAGGCTCCAAGTGCCATCATTCCGACCAAAAGAATTTCCCCCATAAGCAGTGAGAGGAGATGGTTGTGTGTTTGGATTCATTCAGTTGGTTTGAACTATTTTTTCCCAAATCCTCATACTCTGATACTCTCTTCCATTTAACTTCAGTTCCCCAAATAATTCATCCCATGCTTTGTTACGTTGAAATCCTATTAACTTTAGCTGCTGCTGGCTTTGTTTCCACCACAAACTAACCATCTACGAGGCAGACTGCCAAAGGCACGTGGAGTAATAATACCACAAATATTAATCCCCAGAAGGGCTTCCCTGTTTCCTGAGCCCACCCCTACCATCAGCACACTGATCCTTGCCATCGAGGCATGGAGAAAACCCAAACTTCACACAGATGCTGTGCTATCTGACTGCTGCAGAACAGGGTGGAGAGGGGAAAATTATCTTCCTGCTTGTCCTTATTTAATCAAGTTCTGACTTTGCACCAAGCAAGCGTTTGGAAAATTACAGCCACTGCCGGGGAAACATTATCTAGTTCAGACAGCAAGTCATAGTTGCTGAAGACAACAGATGGGATTTCAGGAGGGAGATCAACAGTTGTTCCTTCCCAGCACTCTCCTCAAGAAAGCTGTGTGGGATCAAAGGCACTCACCCACGCAGCAGTGTGGATGCAGCTCAGCTCCAGCAACAGGGAAAAACACACAGCTTTGTAATTCTTTCGTCTGCCGTCAGAGCAATGGGAAAGTTCCTCATTGTTCAGCAAAGCATAATGTTTGTAGTGAAGGCTGGGAAAATTCTGGGCTGAAGCAGAGGTGCGACCATTCTGGCAAGAGGACAGTCCCCCTAAATGACTGTGTGGTATCACCAGGGTGCTAGAGAGCTGGCATGCCCTGGGCCCAATTGCAGAGCAGCGAAGGTAGAGCTGCTGGCACCTTTGCCAAGCTCTCACATTGACATCCCACCAGCTCTGCCTTGCCCAGCAGGCAGCTGTGCACTGGTCACTGCTTCACAGAGGACTCACAGGGACTGGGGTTAGAGGGAGAAATGGTGTCCCACCAAGGGCATGGGGACCCACTGCTTTCTCCCCAGAACCTAAAACCACGAGCTTGTTTGGCAGCTCAGTTGTGCTTCATCTGACAAGGCTGGGCTCTGCTGTGCATCTTCCTTCTGAAGTGGTTCCGTCAAAAATTCCCCACAAACAACAGGTTGTAGCTTTGATTAATTAAAGGCACACTTGCAGCACATCAAGGATAGCCTTATGTATACCATGGGACGTTTTACCATCAGCAAACTTTAAATATTACGTATATTTCCTTTTGCTTTGATGCAAGCTATGTGATGTGCTCAGATGTATGCTGGTTACCACGAAGGCACTCATTAAACTTCACATAGCTCCTATCAGAGAAGCTATGTAAAATGTTAACTAATAGAAATAATTACTACATTTCAGTAGTAAGTTATTGCAATAATTTCCTCTCCGTACCAAATATAACATAATAATATGAAGCAGTCTGCTGTCTGGCAAGAGAATACTTCAGTTGTCCTTTGTAGGGTGTCAGTGCTGCTCTCTTCTGGGCAGATCATATCACTCTGTTTTAAAGGTATCCAAAGGAAAAAAAATGCATAAAATCTCAAATCTGAAAACTGCATCTGCTTGGTTCTTATCAGCAGGAAAGGACACTGGTGACATTTGATTCCTGACTTCAAAGTCTGCTGCTGACGGTGGTTGTGTCAGTACAGGAGGGCAGTTACAGTGCATTCAACCCAACCTTCCTCATTGCTACTTGGCATGAGCGAAATGATGTACCATTTTTTTTCTTTTCTTTAAACCTCCAGAACCATCCAGGACTGTATTCCTGAGGTTTTTACATCATGGTGTGTGTGTTTATGTGTTAGGCAGAAATTCCCGTCTTGCTGCTTGCCAGAGTAAGTCCTTAAAATAGTGACTTCCCTGTAAGGCTAGGCATGTAGGTCTGCTCCCTGCAGGGCAGACAAACACCGCCGAGTAGTGTTTCAAGGGCTGTGGCATTCAAAGCTTCACTTGCCTGTATTGCACTTGCTCTGTATTTTAGCTAGGACCACTTCAACAGTTGCATTTGTAGAGCAGTTATTAAATAACAATAGCAAGAAAATTTTCAGCCTTATCAGGAATAATCTCAGGTAGCTTTAGGCTTTGCAGACCTGTGAGATGGACCATACAGGGTTCAGCCTGCAGCAGATGCTGTCGTGTACGTTCGCTTGGAGTACATGATGCATATCTATTTGGAAGGAGTGATTTTGGATTGTCTCCTCATTTGGCAGGGCGAAGGGATGGGTAAGTGGGCGACCTGGCCCTGGGGAGGATCTTGTCCCTTGGAAAGAGTGCGGACAGGAGATCAGCAGTTCACCATGAGATATCACTTGCAGCACAGCAGGGAAACTTCATGGGATAAAATTACCCCTTGGCTATGAAGGATAACATAGATCTCAGAGAATGAGGTTCTTCTTTTACACTATATAAGTATCCGAAAAGAGGAACTCGGAAAAAAATGTGTTACTGAAATAAAATTTTAAATTGCCAGTGCATTGCTAGTACAAGACTCTGCCTATTAATGCAGGATTCTGTAATAACAAAGCTGGCAGAACATATTAGAGTAATGCAATCTGCATTCAACAAAGAATGCAATAACTCTAGGCAAAGTCTCCAGAAAGACTACCTCTTTGCCATGAGCAAATACACATACACACACCAAAAGATAAGTCTTGTAGGTAACTGGATGTTCTAGAATCCTAAGGAAGGGGTGAAATTCCCACAGCGTATGTTTACCCTGGCCTTTGTAGTTTGTCATATAGACTGTCATCTTTGTGTCTATGTTTAGTGAACCACTCCATGCAAGTGTATCCTGCTTGGCTGGAGATGTGCTCTGCACTGATTTGGCTTCATAGAATCTTAGAATCATAGAATGGTTGGAAGGGACATTAAAGATCATCTAATTCCAACCCCCTTGCCTTGGGCAGGGACATCTTTCATTAGCTCAAGGCCACTCAAAGACCTGTCCAACCTAATATTGAACACTTCCAATGAAGGGACATCCACCACTTAAATATGGCCTTCCTCAAAAATTTGCGATTCCGTACTTGGTGAAAAATGTTTAAATTAAGCATATTTGTCAGTATAGAAATATCCCGTAAGAAATGGAGATATATATATATATATCTTAATCACTGGAGGTGTACATAGCTTAAGCACAACGTGCTCCAGAATGAGACAACTCATCCAGCTGGCCGGGTTAAGGAGTGCCAATTCATCCTGACACCTTTGGTTCGCGTCACAACCACCTGCCTACCCAGTTTTGTCAACCTTCAGCCCACGTATGGATGGAGGCTCGGGACGGGTAATGAAATGCTGAACTTGCTCCATATATCTGTCCCAGAAAATTGCGTCATGCTTACATAACTAGTCTGTGGGCCTGATTAAACCTGCTCATGTGAACTGTTCCAACAGCAATCGCTGAACTTTGGAACAGACTGTATAGCAAGGACAGAAACATAGCTAAAAAAATAACTTCCTCTCTTCCCCAAAGGCTTCACAGCTTCACATCGATGCAGGTTACTAGCTGGTAGGACGAGCTACAGTCCCATGTGCAGTCTCGGACAGCCAGCCTTTTGATTACTCTCAGTGTGACTGTGGCCCCAGGAGCCAAAGCATGCTGATATGAGCAGCTATAAAAAGGAGCACTAACGCTTGCTGCATACCACCACAGCTGCCTGGAGAATCAACATTACCCATGGAAATCTCTGCGGAAGGGTTTTTGCACTCGACTGCTGTCCGCCAGCTGCATCAGCCAAGAAGGCTCAAGGCTGTAAGTGACAGTGCTGAGAACAGCGGGAAAGAGAAATGATGTGGCAGTGCCTTCGGTGTGAAAAACACTGCAAAAGTGTATGTCAAAGGTGATATGGAAACCATACTTAACTTTAGGAAGTATTCCTAGGACAGGGACAAGAAAGCAGTCAGTAACTCACAGAGCAGTGATCATATGGAGTGGAACTGAGTGAGCCAAATGAGAAGCTTATGATGATTCCTCACTCAGTAAACCCAGCTTAGATCAGGCGACAACTTCAAAAAATGTGATTGCAATTTGGACTGACAAAGTATTTTCTAAATGGCTTTGTTTTGTTTTGTTTTTCCTTATCTACTCGGATGGTCGTAGGCAGCATGCTGAAAGCCCTTTAAATTCGTGCCGGTGTTGTTTAATTTTCTCTGGCTGCATGAGTACAATACTTAGAACTGAATCTTTAAATTCCTTAGGGAACAGTGACTCCCTCTTACTGCTCCCATGCCCTTTTTCTTCCCTGGCCCTACTGAGTTTGCAAAGGTACTGTGCCTAGCAGCTCCCAGATCTGCTGGCTGGGACAGGGTTTCATCTGAGTGCTCCCTCACTGCATACATACTGATTCTACACTTGGCCCTGTCTGACAAGCAAAGGCAAACCTTCTCCTGGCTTTCTGCTGAGCTAGGACTCCTCCAAGGACTCTCATTATAAATGTCTCAGCAACAGCCTATTCCATAAACAGCAGCCAGGGTTATCATTACAGGCATTTATATACAATCATTTGATGTACATATTTCTATCTGATGCATCATCAACATTTAAATGACTTAAATTTCATTTTTATTTTTCAGGCTTTTCTGATATTGTTCTTTCCTGTCACAAAGTAATCAAACTGAGAAGGGGTATATAGCATTGAAAACTATCAACAACATTTTGGTATTTCCTTGATTTGCTGTGTATTGTTACAAAAACATATTCATCCAGCTGTTTGATTCCTTTCTCCACTGAAAGTGTAGCTCAGTGTCAGCAATACACTAGATATTTTCTCATCCAAGAAAATGTATCTTAGTTATGTGTGAAGTTAGGAAAATTATACAATTTATTTTGCTGTTATTATCCAGTAAGCCACAGCAATCATTGTGTATGACAGTGATGTGCAGCTGAATAGCTTCTGCAATGAGTACATTATATTTCTATATTTTCATATTTCTCAGCAACATTTTTTTCAGTAATTTTATTGTCAATAACTACAATACCATCATTTTTTATAATCATTTCCTTTTCTATGGCATCTCATCACCAGTAGTTCTCCATGAGCAATTGAGAAACACCCGAGCACAGTCAAACGTTCCTTAGGCTAATTAGCTTTCCTGATCTATGCAAAGTCAATTTTTTCACATGGTTGCAAAAGTGTAAGCATCTTCTTATTAGAAGTTGATGGAAAATTGATCATCACTGCCATAGTCACAATCCCTATATAGATGAATATCAGCTTACTGCAGTACATAACTAATACTAACAGCCTGAGTTAGACCATTACAGTTTAGCCTGCTGTAGATATGCCTTACAGGGGCCAGTTGAACCCTGAAGCTATGCCCCACTCAGATTCTACTTTTCCCATACTTTCTACACGTAAAACCATTTTACATGCCAAAGAATGAGCTTGTAAGTAATTCCAGCTGCAATTCTCTTAGCTAGCACTGTTCTGGAAATATATCTCAAGCATAACTTCATGCATTTCAGTAGACGCATGTAAGTCTTGTACCAAATTTGCCAAGAAACATAGACATCTGGGTATTTAATCATTCTTTGTATGTGTGTAAATGAAACAACTTTCAGCAAGGAAAAGGTCAGATTCAGTCTCACCAAAGCTGTGGGTGCCAGGAGGCCAGAGCTGAGAATTCATCACACCTCTCTCAATCACTTTTAGTTCTCTGTTCCAGCCTGGCCCAGTCCTTGGGTCTCAGACAGCCACGGCACTGCAGGACCAGCCAGTGAGCAAGTCACTCAGGAAGAGGAGATGGCTATCCTACAGCGTGCAAAACTCTTAAGGCCTTCACCTAAGCTCTGAAGGTGATTTTTCTCTTCAGTTCCAGCTTGCAGCTCCAAAGCCAAGCCATCACTGCTGCTGCAATGGAGCCCCTCGGGCTATATGCTAAAGCAAGACTGATTTTGAATGTGAGGGTACAGCCACAATTATACTTTGTATTTCAGTAGACAAGGAAAGCAAGGACAAAGGAGTTGCATGTAGAGAAACTAGTACAGTTTGCTGTCAAATAGAGAAGGTGCTGGTGCATTGGATATTGCTCTGCAGAGCACTGCAGAGGTTTTTCCCTGCGTGTTACAGAATTAAACATAGCTAAGAGCAAGCTTGCAGGTCTTACACCTGTATTCAAGCTGGGAATCGAGTCAGATGGTCAGATCCCAGGAAGACAGACAACATCCTGAGAATTTCCGGAGACTGACAGAGTGCTTCAGAAAAGAAAAAGAAAGGGAGAGTTTCCATAAAGAAGGCTGCAGGGAGTCCTGCACTAGGGAGGACTCAGCCTTTCAAAGTGCACCATCAGTATTCATCAGGATGACTGGGACCTCCTCTGTATGGAAAAACACTGGTAGCTCTTCTGGTTGCGGTGGCTGCCTTTTTGAAGTGTGGTTACTGCAAGAGGTGGTTAGTATTCACACTGCGTTTTCTATTGTGAAACAAATACCAGCTTAGCAAGGTGTTGTATTTCCCACAGCAGCGACAGCATGTCTCTGGCAGTACCGAGCATATTCCCACTGTAGAAATCTGTCACTGAGCCTTGCAGTCAAGCTTATGTGGTGATAATAAACAACACTTCGGAATCTCACAGTTGCTGTAGGGAACCCTCGCCAAGAGGACACTTGTACCAAGACAAGAGACAGCCCTGATATACTGTTTTCTGGGAAGAAATAATGATTAGGTAACACTTACATAAGCACCAATGGCTGTTTTTAGCTTTCTGACGGTCTATTTTTCCTTCTGAGCACCCTTTGGTTGCTTACATCTTTTGTAAGCATGTCTCCCTGTGTATAATTGGCTTTGGCGACTTGTGCTTCACCGACATGCAAAGCTAACTTTGGATGTTCTGCACGGGAGTACATCTGGCATTTCTTGCCAACCACTTTTGAAAGCCACTGGAGAAACATCAAATAACATTTGGGAAATTTGCAGCAGATGATTGCAAAGAGCATAACTGCAGATGCTGAAAGGTTGATTACAAGGACATGCAGGATGCATGTCTTGCCATTTCTTTTTCAGCGCTTACCTTTAATTAAACTAAAAGACCAAAGGCATCTGGGGGTCCCCTCCCTGAAAGTAATTCAAGAGAGTGATTGAGTTAATGGTCTGTACTGCTAAAGTGAGGTCAGAACAGTTTAGAAGCTGTTAGATGAGAGACAAAATCCCTCTGTGATGAACGTGAGAACTGGTGAGTCAGAACGCCACGGGGAGCCGCTGCATCCGGGGTTTGCAGCTCTGAGTCCAACACAGCTATTTTTAGGGGACCTGTTGTGCAAACCAGCAGCACTAATGGCTGCCAGCACAGACAACCAAACTTCTAGGGCCAGCGACATCACATGCAGCTCTCAAGACTTAGCTAAAGCATGTTTGCCAAGTAGGCATTAAGAAATTCACGGTTTTAATTTCCATCAAACTGATGGGTGAGGATGTTCATAAGTGATAACGCAGACTGGTTAAAGCAGCATCTGAGCACCCGTGGTGGCTGGGGCATGCGGGCTCCATGGCGAGCAGTGTGGGGCAGAGAGCTCTTTGATCAACGTCTGCAGCTGGAAAACTACTGAAGACACATCCATGCGCAAATGGTACTTGGGAATGTCAAAAACGCCTTCAAATCACAGTGGATTTGGTTGTCAGCCTCAGCAAAATACCCTCTCATCATTTCTAGTATGAGAAATGGAAAGAAAGTGCCAGGTCCTATGAAATGCAGGGAGCTGGTGTTTGACAGTCTCTTGGTCTCTTTTGGTTTGTGGTCAGCATGACCACTGATCCCACTGCAAACACTGCAACAAAAGCCCTTGCCCTGAAGCAGCAGGGGGATTGCTGTGGTGCTGTCCTCCTCCCAGGCCTCTCACCACACTGTGGGAGTGACAGCAGACCCTGGGATTATTTTTATAAGCAGTAATTTTGGGCAGCAGGTGAATGATCCTATAAGGCATAAAAGAAGACTGAGCCATGTGGTGACGGGGCTATAAGGCCCTGGGCTCCTGTGCTCCAAAAACCCCACAGTATCTTCACTTTCAGCTGAGCCAGGAAGCCCTATGCATGGTGGGAAGGTCAGAGGTAATGGCGCAGAGAGCCTTACAGCAAGGCAAGTGTGTTTGGTCAGGCAAAAATGCTTTTTATCTTTTTTTTTTTCCCAGCCAAACATGCTATGCATGCAAAGGGATCGCCCTTAACACCCTTAGCTTTTCCCCTTCTCTGTCCACAGACAGTTGTGGGGTCAAAAACAAGCTATGAAATCTTAGAAACGAAGCAGAGTCTGTGCATAGCAGGAGGGATAAGGATGCTCTTGGCAAACAACATGATCTTCTGAGCAGAAACTGAGAAGCTTTTCCTTTTCCATCACTGCTTCACATTTGCTGTGCACTTCTGTCCTGGTGCTGTAGGAAACCTCCAGCCTCTTTTGTGTCCTGCAGCTGTTTGCTATGGATTCATGGTCCAGTAGCTGAGAGACCAGTACTACATCTCCAGTACTTCACTGGAGAACAGGAGGAATGGAAAAAGCCCCCCCTCCAAAATGGTATATGCACATGGGCATCAAATTGTCACCAAGTTTGAAATTTGCAGCCACAATGCAGTATGTGTGCTTATTTGGGAAGCTAGTCAAAATAGCACATTGAAAATGGTTTTTTGAATGCCTGCATTTTTCAACAGTGAAGCTTCAAAATGGAAAGACTACTGCATTACTGAATGTTTTGTTTGTGTTAGGGGTGTTCCCAGGAATTAATGAGTAGCTACATATTGGAAAGACACCCTGAACACGTGGCTCTTGGGAGGGCTCAGAAATCTTTACTGAAAAATAAATGGAAAATTTGACCCATGGAGCAAGTTCTCTGTGCTTCTTGGAAATGTCTTATTCACGTTCCAGCCTCATTTTGTAGCCCTTGAGCAGGACTGAAGTAGAAGGGAAAAGGTAGGAAAGCAGAAAAGATGAGAGGGAAGCCAGCAATGGGAAGTGTGTGCATCACATGATGAGATTAGGGCAAGCAGAATTTCCATTTGGGCAGTCAGGGGAAAACATGCCTTTTTGCATGTATTAAAAGTACTCTTTTCAACTTCATATTTTTATTAGCTATCTGGTGAAGGAGTCCAGATGAGATTAAAATACAGATGTGGGTTATGACAAACAGATTTGGAAACCATGTTTTCCTGAAAGTATGTGGTGATTCAGTAGTGACCCGATTCAACATTTTTGACCTCCTGGGGGAATTCCACTCCTCAAATCTTGGTGTTGCACCCTGCTGTGGGAACTTCAGGTCAATCTGCCAATATAAGTACCTCTTACTTCATGTTGGTATATTAATAAAAGCCACAGAGGGAACAAGAAAATGAAATGATAGTGTGATCATCACATACGCTTACTGCACCTCCTGGAAGAGCAATCTTAATGATTCTGTGCTATGGGCTGTAGATGCTGCTGAAGTGGGTGGTGAAGTTCCCTCTTTCCACTGCAGATAGTTGTTTCATTTTCAGCCAGTCCCGTTACTGCTATCTACAGGGCAGTAAACTACCCTACCCTACCCTACTCTACCCTACCCTACCCTTCCCTTCCCTTCCCTTCCCTTTCCCATCCTATCCCATATCGTTGCCTAGCAAACAGTTGGTCATGCACACAAAATCATTACGTGAGAGGTGTTAGGGAGGGCAAAGAGTTAACTCTTCGTTACCATCCTGTCTTCTGTCCCAGCTGAAACTAAGATGCACCTTCACGCAGGATTCTTTTCTCTGATTCCCTTGAAGATGTAGGGATTTTACTTGTCTTATCTTCAAATGGAAAACCTGCCATCTGCAGGCCAGCAAGACCACTCGCACGGACCTAGGAACAGAGCAGCCCCACAAGCTCAGGGACACCTTGCTTATGATGGCCTTAGGATTTACTCTTCTTTTCTGCTCCAGCTACCAAAAGGACACTGCCCTTTGGGTGTTATCCAAACATGACAATGGAGGAATATGACTCTGGAGTTTAGTCCAATCTCATCAAAAAGATAAAAACAGTAGAGTTGGTGTTCTTTCTCTACAGAAGGATCTGTTTGTCTACCCTTGCTAACAGTCTTCTCATGAGCGGGCTGTGTCTCAGCTGCAAGGAGTGAGAAAGCCACAGGGTTCCTGTTCCCCCTGGGCTCCCCAGCCTGGGCCTTAGCACCCTCTGCCTGCTATAGAAATAAGCAACACTTTCCCCATGAAACATTTTTGATGCTTTCTTAATCTTTTTTTTTTTTTAATTAATTTTTATTTTTCCCACGGAAGTATGTTTTTGTTTGTTTAGGAAAGATACCAAAATGCAATGTTTCAGGAAGTTTAAGCTTTCTTTGCCAGGCTGGAGGAATATTACTAAAATGCCTTTATCTATTTGAAATAAATTTCAAAGAGGAAGTTACCGTATTTCTGTGCCTGCCTTGTTATAGTGATCAGGAATCACAGTCTCATCCAATCAGTAGCGAAAGGTCAAATTAAAAATAAAACTGTTTCATTTTAATTTTTTTTTCCATTTAACTCTAAAAATTGAGGTCACTGAGGCAACATCAGTTTCACCCAATCTGGAATAGAGGCTCACTCAAAGTTGCTGAAAGGAAAACACATGTAATCACTGAAGAGGAAAGAAAATCGACAGCCCTGACTTCATCATGCTTGTAAACTGTGTCTTAAATCCAGTCATACCACATGTTAATGAGAAACAGCAGAGCCTTACAATGCCTCCTGCCCCTAATTCACCTCACATTTGACTTCACTGGTCCTAGCAACTGTGACCATAGCCCATCCATCTACCATGGCTTCTTCTGGCTCTTATCAGGGGTTTGCTGGTGGCCTTGCCCCACCTGTTGCTTCTGCTGTGTGATGATGCCAAGGGCAGCCACCTGGCAAGGTGCAGCCCAGTGAGAGCTGCCAAAGCTTCGGGTGGTGTCATACTGGTTGACTTGACACACTCTTACGATCCTTCATCAGTCATGAGGCACTCAAAGAGGAATTTTAATTGTCTTTGCAGAGCTGCAGTGATCTCATTGCCTTCAGAAGTGAAGATGAACCTGTTCTTCAGCCTGTAGTAAGTGGAAGCATATCTCATCATAATTCAGCCTGTAAGATTTGCCAACAGCTAATTTTTGGTTTAAACTTGGGTTTCTAAAGGAGAAAGCACTGAACTCCAGCAGCTTGGGGCCGTGCACCCCCCCCCCCCCCCGGGCAGGCTGTTGCATGCCCACCGCCCTCTGGTGCAGAACCTTTCCCTAACACCAGCTGCCCCTCCCCTGACAGCTCCATGCCGTTCCCTCGGGCCCTGTCGCTGCCCCAGAGAGCAGAGCTCAGCGCTGCCCCTCCACTCCCTGTGAGGAGCTGCAGCCGCCATGAGGCCTCCCCTCAGCTCCTCTGCTTTGGGCTGAGCACACCCTGGGGCCTCAGCCGCTCCTCGCACACGTTGCCCTACAGACCCTTCCCCACCTTTGCAGCCCTCCTTTGGACGCTCTCTAATAGCGTTATGTCCTTACGTTGTGGCACCCACACCCGCACGGAGTGCTGGAGGTGAGGCCGTACGCTCAGAGTACACCGGGACAGCCCCTCCCTTCACTCGGTGGCAGTGCTGGGCCTGGTGCACCCCAGGGCACGGTTGGCCCTTTGGGCTGCCAGGGCACACTGCTGGCTCACATGCAACTTGCCAGAATCCCCAGATCCCTTTCCTCACCCCCCAGCCTGATAACCTGGATGTTGGGACAAAGTGAACCCTCAGCTAGAGGGGCAGAGGAAGGGCTCAGCTTGGGCAGGAGGTGGGGTAGCTCAAGTGTTTGGTCCTCACAGGGCAGCCTCGGACTTCCCTAAATGCAAGCAGTGCTTTCAGGTCATCCTGGAGGCAGAGGTGGCTGTACCGTGCTGCATTTTCATGGCTCAGATCTGAGGAACTGGCGGGAAACAGGAAATGAGGTGTACCATACTCTTTTCAAAGCCTCTTTTCAAAGCATTTGCATAACTAATGCTCTCTGCTTTATACCTATTCCCAGCTGTCCCATATGAAACTCAGCTTGTGGCAGCTCTCTTGGGCAAAAGGAGAAAGGTTTGCATACTGATGAGGAACGCACAGGCACTCTTTGTCTTTAATTCTACTGCCCCTTCCTTTGTAATGACAGAATGCTGACAAGATCGGTAGTTGGTATGGTTTTATTATGTTCATCTTCTTGACACACAAGTAAGACTCAGAGGTACAAATA
Organism: Numida meleagris; assembly: GCF_002078875.1. Lineage (NCBI taxonomy): Eukaryota > Metazoa > Chordata > Aves > Galliformes > Numididae > Numida > Numida meleagris. The sequence goes on along the minus strand of NC_034409.1, from coordinate 135,252,759 downwards.
AATAGTCAATATACAAAGGATTTATTAAGTTTTATTAGGAAATCTGTATGACATGACAATGGTACAAGCTTTCTTGTTACATGAGGGGTGTAATTTGAATGAGTTAATAAAGAAGATGCCTTTTGGGATTTTCTGTTCTTCCACAATAATTTCCACGAGTCTGGAGATATTTAGAGTTGAGACACATTCAATGGGACCCTGTTTGGACTCCTGATCACTGCTGCCCACACTGTTCCCATTCTTTAGAAGAATTAAATATCTCAGTAGCCAGAGCTTGCAACCCAGAGCTGTGTGCTCACGGCCCACTGCATCTGCACAAATCCTATTTGTAGTTCACTCTGGTGATGTAGCTTGACGAAACATGATTGTTTCCTGGTAAGGATGGACTGGCTCTGCAACATCCGACAGTTTTATTTCTTCATTTCCAGAAGCCCTGGGGAGTGCAGTGACAGGAAGCACTCACCTTCTTTTTGGTTTGCATCTCAGCTGTGTCAAAACTCTCTCACTGCCCTGCAAGGGCCAGAGGGACTACTACAGTGATTGCAGGGGCAGGCCAGAACACTATGAGGTCTGTGGGATATAATCACAATTCTTCATGGTAAAAACAGCTTGCTTTGGCTGCTTTCACCCACAGGCCAGTTCCTTCACACCAGTTCTGTAGTTTACAGCCTTTTTATGTAGGTACAGGTGCCTGTGAAACTCCCTTGTATTTCAGAAACTTGGGTCAAGTTTTTAAGAAGGGCTTTGTTACTTAACATGAGACATTACGAAAGAAGCTTGATTTTTAGTGAGAAAGTGCTGAGCACTTCCCAAAAAATTAGATCCTTTGGTGACATGTCCCATTTGGGACATCTATAGTCACTTGCCACTATTGAAAATGTTGTCCCTGACAGCTAACTAGGGGATTTTTGAGGGTAACCACTTCAGTGCACTATAGATTTTTACAGCTTTTTTTATCTTAGCAGTATTCTTCCGCTTCTGCACTGCACACACCCCAGAAGCCTGCTGTCACACCGCTTGCCAAGAGAGGATCACACCATTCCACAAAGTTGTTCTTGCACTCGCAGCTTGGCAGAATGCAAGCAACGGAGGCAGTTAGGGGAAGGGCAGGAACAGTGACAGGAGATGTGATCCTTTTGGATAATGTGCGGTCCTTAAAGTAATGGGAAGAAGAGAAGAAATGCTTCCCCCCATTTCCCTGCTCTTTCCACCACCGAGTGACTTCCACTCCACGCTCCTCCATGCTCGCTCGCCACTTGCTGTGCAAGTTCAGCCACTAGATGGAGCGTTTCCACAGCCGAGAGATGCATCTGTGGCATCTCAGGGCTGGGAGGGATGCTGCCCAGAGGCACTGCATGACACCAACTGCGTTATTACCTGCCGGCTACAGGTAGGCAGGAAAAAAAGCTAAAATGGTGGGGAAGGCTGCATTTTAATATGAGATCTTCAATATGCTCTTCAGGACTTCTACTGCTGGCTCCATTGACAGTAAAAAAAAAAGTGCAACTGCAGCTTTAATTCTTAGCTTCTTATCATTTTTGTTGCGCACAATGTTTTAAAGATTGAGGCAGAACTGTAGAAGAAGCTGCTAAATTACTAAGCTGCTTCACAGCTGAGAGCCTCAAGTGTGCATTTGTCAAATGTTTTTCACCTGTGAATAACATGGAATGAAAGAGAACTCCTGGGACATTCATTTCTTCCCTCTTTGGAGGTCTGGAAAAAATTAAGATGTATTTCCTAATTTTGAAGGGGCTTCGTTGTGCCCTGTGCTACAGCATTAGTCTGAGTGCTTTGAGTGTAACTCTCCTCAGGGCTTGGGCTCTTTTAGCTGAGAGTAGCTGTGCTTTCTATGCTCTCTCTCTATTATAAAAAGAAACAAAAAAAAAGAGAGAGAGAGAGAGGGAGAGAGAAAGGGAGAGACAGAGATGGAGGGAGAACAAGGGACATATCCAGAGGTAACTTGACCTGCTGCTGGTTTTGGGGCCCAAAGAGAGTTGTTTGTTCTTCAGTTAGAAATGTGAGAGGATGAGTGGGGCTACTGGAGATGATGGCCACACGTTCAGCAGTAGGAAGCACACTGACTGTGCTACCATTCCACGGTGCAGGTGTTTTGGGTCCAGACTTGGCTATCCAAATAGCTCAATATCCATACACCTCAAGCCAATCCTTTGCGATTTCCACGCTACCGAGCCCATCTGGGAGGTATGTTGCTGAGGTGAAGTGCTGGGGGAGCTTTTCACTATGGTCTAGTTAGAGAGGACAAAATAATCTAAAGCGCTTTACAGATGTCTGCTGCTTGTGGGAGCCTGTGTGGTTTGCCTGCCCTGATCTCTGTGCCCCACTGACCATGAACCCTCCCTCTAGAACACTGACATGCACAGGGCATCAGCCACCTCTCTAGGAAGCCTGTCCCAGTGTTTGACCACCCTCATGGTAAATAAGTGTTTGCCAGTGCCCAGTCTGACCCTCCCCTGGTGCAGCTTTGTGCCATTCCCTTGCATCCTGTCACTGATTCCCAGGAGCAGAGGCCAACACTTTCCTCTGCCTCCCCTCCTCAGGGAGCTACAGAGAGCAATAAGGTTGCCTCTTGGCCTTCTCTTCTCCAGCCTGGACAACGCTGGTCCTCGGCTGAGGTCTGTTCAGTTGACAGTATCTGTAGCTAAGCCAGGGCTTCAAGGAAGCATCATAAAAAATGGCAAAAATATTAAGAATAATAATACCCTTCTACATTTAGTGAGGGCTAAGGACACAATGCCCTCAGTGACCTCGAGAGATGCTTGCTTCCAGTGTGTTTTAGCAGAGCAGAAGGCTATCATGTAGAGTGGGACAAGAACTGTACATATTACATCCATCATGCAGAACTGCAAAAGCCAGGAGATGTGCCTGCAGGAGCAGCAGCACTGTCCAATCCCGCTCAGATACGGTGAAAACAGCAACCCTGGTGGGCTCCTTTGCTGCCTCTTCCATGAGCAGGGGCCCATGGCCTCACCCACAGGGTGAAGGAGGCCTCCAGGGAACTGGAGTCGGGAGCGGGGAATAAGACTTTTATCTTCTGTTGTATATCGCTCTTGGGCAATGGTTGCACCAGGGTTTGAGCCTGCCCGTAAGCAGTTTCTGCCATAGCTGATGTAGGTGTGTGTCCTCCTTCTCCTGTCTTGCTCTTTCTTAAATACTCATTTCTGCACTTAAGGATGCATTTGGTGCCAGTCCCTGTCATGTCTGAAGCACAGGTGGCACCTGCTGCTCACACGGGTAATATCCTGCTGGACAGAAGCCTTTGATTTGTCACAAGGCAGCAATCTCTCAGGTGGGAATAAGGGGCAATAACAACAAAAAAAGCCTTTAGATTTCTTTTGAAAGATTAAAATGAGAATAATAGAAACAGTTTCTCTCGTGCCAGCAAGCATGTCTGTCTGTAGTTGCAAAGGGCCAGCTCACAGAATTTACTGTTCACTGCTGGTGCAAGTGCTTGATGTTGTAAGGGCTTTTCTCCAATGGGAAATGAAATCATGGACAAGAAAACGTAAATCACAGCTTAGGCTTAGCACAGTGTCCTTTATGTATGCCAGCCCATAAAAGCTGTAAGAATAACATACACCTCCATGCAGAAAGGCAGGATTGTACAAGTGATAGATTCCCTGTAGCCTCTGTTTTGAGGACCAGTGTCTTACACAAATGCGATTCTCATTTTATGAGACTGCAGGTGCCAGGAAGCCTGATTTGTGGCACGTTGTGGGCAAGAAATCAAATCCTAAGCCACTTCGGTAGCTAGGGGACGCTGTGTGCTTGTCCCCGGTTCCTCCCAGTAGCGTCCCCTGGACAGCCCAGTTGTCACCTATATGACTCGAGTGCATTGTGCCAGCAAACGGTTTTGCTCCCTGTGTGCTGCCAGCCCACCTGCGAACTCACTGCCTTGCTGCCGCGGGTCGGGGCACCCTGCCAGCCAGGGACGGAGCAGCTGCTGGGCTGCTGGGGCAATGTGCTGCGGAGAGCATCCGAAAAAGTCAAGGGGAGGCAAGAGGAGAGGGGCCATGCATGTGAGAACTCTCTTCCTGACCAGCCCTGAAGCTTGGTGCCGCCTAAAAGATTGGGGGTTTTATTGGCTTTTTGAGCGCAGGTTAATGGGGAAAAAATTAATCAACTCTTCAGGCCATGCCTTTAAATACCCCAAGCTGTCACTATGCTAAGCTAAAAGCACCCACAGGGTGCATGGGGGAGTTTTGTTCTAACATCTCTCTGTTTGTCACAGCTTTCGTAGAATCACAGAATCACAGAATCATAGAATCGTTAAGGTTGGAAAAGATCTCTCAGATCACCTAGTCCAACCGCCAGCCCATCCCCACTGCGCCCACTGACCACGTCCCTCAGTGCCACATCCACACGGATCCTGAACACCTCCAGGGACAGTGATTCCACCACTCCCTGGGCAGCCTGTGCCAGTGCTTTGCTACAACACTTCACCAGACGTAAATGGACAGTGAACCTTTCTGTCCTCATTTCTCCATGAAACAGACTGTCCCATGCACACTTCACATAATCCACTGGTGTATACTAAACAAAGAAAGCCACAGCCCATCAGCACTGTCCAGTGATACCGGCTGCTTCCCGTTGCTCCATGTCACATCAATCTGTAAAATCAGCACTTGCTAAGACTTTTGGTGCCAGCTGCAGCACTGGCAGTGCCCACACACCTGAGGACCCAAGCCAGGACAGAACCTCAGGTGAAGCTGATCTCCCACATTGGGGCTTTCAGCCCCTCCTGCTGACATGGCCCTCCAGAGTGGCCCTCAGAGCCTTTCAGCATTGAGCTTTCCACACTCTTACGCCTGTTGCATGTTTGTCTGCAGTTATTAAGAATAACTTGAAATGATTTATCCCTATCAACAACAATGCATGCAGTATAAGGCCAAAGAACAAACAACTTCAGAGAAGGGTAAACCACTATTTTCCTAACATTCGCGAAGCTGAACGTTTGCATTCACAGTAAATCCTGTCGTAACATCAATGTCCTTTGAGGATTTTTCTGCGGATAAATGAAGCACTCCCTTCCTTCCCTACCTACTTCTGCTAGTAGTGCCACTCAATGCAGCCATAGACCAACAGCCCCCATTAATCAGTGAAAAGGCAGAGCTGGGAACAAGCGCTTTTTGACATAATTAAAGCTGACACCGCCTACCACCATTCCTGGAAAAAGTATGAGCAGGGTTTCATTAGAATAAGTAAATACAGATAGAGTTCACTCTGAAGAGTTGTCTTTGTTACAAACAAAACCCATTAGTTAGTATAGGGAGTCTGGAGCAGGACTGAATTCACAGTGATCTGAAAGCCCTTCTCGTATTTAATTTATAAACTGATGATTAATTCAGTGATTAGCTAATTTGCTTGCAGTGATTAATTTAATTCATGTCTTCAGGCTAATGTTAGGAAAGAAAAAAGCCCAGCTCAGACAGATGCACATCAATGTCCTTGTCATTAAAAAATGATAACGTAATGCCCCAGAGAATAAAGGAAAAAAGAAAGATTGAGCAAATCAGTGGCACAATTAGTTGTAAGGCCTCACTTAAGCTGCAGCGGTATTTTTTAGCTGTGATGTTTAAACGTGTCAGTTACTCTAATGATCAATGGTTTAAAAGACGAATCTAAGAGTCCTTCGCTGTAGCTTTCCACTGTGTATTTGGAGAATGGTGCTGTTTTGGAGCAGTCCCCCACCTCCACTTTTCTGTCACTTGCTGTGCCAGCTGCCTGCCAGCCAGCCTCCCTTCCAGCAGTGTCTCTCTCGTCCTTCCCCAAACCCTTTGATGACAGTGCTTGGTACTTCTTGAATCCAAGCTGCTTTTTTCTGTTTTCAGCGGGACTTTTATCATATTTTGATGCATCACGCGATGGGGATGATTTGGAGGACTTCTCTGTTTTAGACAAATTGGTCTCCTTGGGGACAGAATTGCTTTTAGATTCTATGCCATCACTTGGCAGTGCAGTTTGATAGCTCTCAGAGCCTTCCTTTCCTGAGCTATCAATGCTGTGCTTCCCTATCTGATCTGAAGGCTGTTGCTGGTATTTCTCTGTTGCCGGGGGCCCACTCCTCTTCTCCGTACTACCAGTTCTATCCATTATTTTTTTATCAGATGGTGGTGTTGATGGTTTCTTTCTGGCTGTGACATTCTTCTCTTGGAGCTTCCACAAAAGATCTGGGGATGAGGACTGACGCATCCCAGAACCTGGATCTTTGCTTTTATGTTTTACAGCACTTGTGTCAGGCTTTCTAAAACCTTCAGTTACGGTTTCTTGTTTCTCTTCCCCTGGAGTCTTTTTCCCAGGCTTTGCTGATTTACTCGAGGGAGGTAACTGCCAGTTCCCAGAGTGCTGGTGCTCATCGTCCTCTTTTGCAACCTTTGTTTTGGGTGGCCTGACATTCCCTGCTACTGACGGCTTTTGCTTCCTCTCTCCTGAAGAGTTTTTTTCTTTGAAATTCACCCCTTTGTTTGTCAGGAGCTTCTCAGAATTTGGGTCTTCATCTTTTCCTTTCTCAACATTACTTTCAGGTTTCTTAAAGCCTGCAGTAGCTGATGTTTGTTGCTTTTGATCTGGAGAATGCTTTTCTTGGGGCAAAACCGCTGTCTCTGAAGATACTGATCGGTACTTCCTGGGACGAAGGAATTTCTTCTTCTCTTTTGCATCGCTATCAGGCATTGTGAAATCCTCAGAACTTGTTTGCTGTTTTTCTCCTCCTGGAGTGTTTTTCCCAGGCTTTGCTGACTTACTTGAAAGAGGTAACTGGTGCTGCTCCTGGTGCTGTTGTTCATCATGCCCTGTTACTGCCTTTGGTTCAGGTGACCGGACATCCTCTGCTTCTGGTACCTTTTGCTTCTTCTCTGCTGAAGAACTTCTTTCCTGAGGTCTCTCCACTGTATTTGCAGAAGGTGACTGGGGCTTCTCAGAGGTGTGTTTAGTCTTTTTTACAGCTGACTTAGTTTCAGGCTTTACAAAGTCACCTGATGATGTTTGTTGCTGTGTGTCTAGAGGGGAGAATTTCTTGTCTTGCTTCACCAGAGGACTTGATGATGGTATTTGATTTTTAGGATCGTATGAAGTATTTCTCTCTCCTTCATAACTCTTTTCATGCTGCACTGTATCATCTCTCTTATCTCGAAAGGTGTTCTCCTCATCAGTTGTCTTATCATCATGCCTTGCTGTGTTTCTTGGTGGCACTGAATAATCCTTGAAGTTCAGCTTTATGTTTCTTCTTCCCGCAGTGTCATTCGCACGTCTCGTTGGTTCATTTGACGAGGACAGCTGGTGTTTCTCATTATTGCAGCAGATGTTTCCATCTACTGTCATATCATGTTCACGTTTAATGAAATCTCTCGAAGGTGTTAGGCACTTCAAACCCTGCCCAGTACTTTTCACTCCTTGAATGTTGGTGTCATGCTCTGAGGGAGGTAACCGGGATGTTTGAGGACTATGAGCATTCTTCTCATTTGAAGAGTTATTATCGTGATCCATCGTATCACTTGGTGTTGATACTTGTTCCTGCTCAAATTTATACAAGACATCTAGCTCTTCTCTTTTCTCTGTCTCCATCCTATCATTGCCATGGTTCATGTCATCATCTGAGGGCTTATGCTTTTCATATTTGGAGACATTATCAGCACCCTTTGCACCCTTCTTTTGGCCTGACACCAATTCAGATGAAGGAAACAGGTTCTCTTCCAGCACATCACTTCCTTGCTTCAGGGTATCATCTGAAATCCACGTCTGATTCTTCTCCAAGGGTAACAGGGGCTTTCTTGCTAGCACAGTTTTATTTGCATGTTTTCCTGTCTTCTTAGTTGAAAATGAAAGACAATTCTCAAGGCCCCGACAAGTAATTGTCTCTTCAGCTGCAGTATATTCATTTTCTGTTGCATTATTTGGGGGCAATGGTTGGTTATTAAAATCATGGGCAGTTTTCTTCTCCACTGCAGCATTGTTTTCATGGACTGTTGACTCATCTGAAGAGGGTGGTGGATGCTTCTCAGAGCCATGACTAGCATACTCATCATCTACACCACCAGCTCCCTGTGTTACCAGACCAGTAGGTGGAAAGGCTGGGGGATTTCCAAGAGTGTAATGGATTCTTTGTCCTACAATCCCACTCATTGGTGTTGTTGCAGGGTTTGATGAAGGTGACAGTCGTACTTCAGAGTCAGGCCATGGCACCTCATCTGCAGTGGTCTCTTCGCACTCAATGAAATTGTTGGACAGTTCGTGACGTGTCTCCAGGTCAGTGAAGGTACTCCTGTCCAGGATGCCATTGTTTGAAGGACTCATCATTTCATTTGATGAAGGTAACTGGTCCTTCCCGAAATCCTCATCTACAAAGTACAATTTGTGCCTCACAAACTCATCTGGCAAAGGGCCTTCTTTCTTATCCCAGTCAGAAGCGATGTGCTCTCCTGCAGCACAAGGGTTCTGTTCCTGGAGATCACTTGAGGAGAGTGTGGGTTTGGTCTGATTTGCATCTGGATTTGATATCTCAGCACTGGAATTTCCAAAGTGATTTTGTGGGCTGGGCATTTGAGGTGGCTGTGACTGCTTGGTTTGGGGTTCATTTTGCATTTCGCAGTTGGGTGTTTTATTCTCCTGTTCCTTTGTAGCTGGGATATCACTATAATTTTTGCTAGAAGTAGAGTACATTTTGTCTTCACTGTGATATTTCCCTCCTTTGTCTTCCTTGGAACCTCTGCCTCTTAAACCTGGTCCCTCTTTTTCAACTGGTGGTGGTCTTTTGCCAGCAGTTTGTGTTATGTGACTTAGGTGCCGATCCTGCATTGGAGGCTCGACTTCGCAAAGTCCTTGAACTCCCAGAGAGTGAAGTGGCAGGGTGTTTTCCAGTTCTTTCTGCTCTGGGAAGTATTTTTGGCCTGCAAGGAAAGGATCCTTTTCTGGCTCTGTGAACTCTTGGTCAGCTTCCTCCAAACTGTACACATGCATGATTATTTCTGGAATCTCACCTGTTTTGGTTTCCTGAGGACTTGATTCACTGGATCCTTCAGCTGTGCTAGAGTAAGGTACATTAGAAGGTGGGCTCTCATCCTTGACATGTTGCACAGCCTTGGTAGTCCTCATTAGTGAAGATGCATCAGGCCCAGATGACAAGTTCTTTCTATCGCAGTCTAAATTATATTCAGACGAGGGAGGAATGCAGTCTGCAAGGGCTTTATTTTTAAAGATGGAAAATGAGCTGTCTAGACTAGGATTGAAGTGAGGTCTTTGCTTTGTGGAATCTATATTAGTTTCAGCATTGTCATTTGCATCAGGCATCTGTTTGGGTGCCACTGGTTCTTCTTTGTCCTCCATGTCCTGTGCTGCATGTAGTGGTGTTTTGTTCTCACCAGGCTTTCTCTCAGAATTCCCCTTTTCCTTCAACTCTGTGCTGTGATCGCAAGGCTGCATCGTGGTGTTATTTTTTGACCAGCTCCACGGATGGTTAATTTCAGTAGCCATGCTGAGTCTGGGCACTGGCACCATGGAGCATACCAAGTACTGGGACTCTGGACTGTTTATGTCTGTGGCTGCCAGTGCTGCCATGCGCAGTACTCTGACCTCTGGCTTACGGATAGCTTTTCTGCTTGGGAGGGTTTTCGTCTTTTTCTCACCTTTGCGCAAGAGCGATGCTTTCACCTCTGTGGCTGAACAGAGGGAGCTTTGCTCAAACTGCTCCTTCAGCTTGGACAGGACTGAGCTCCTGTTTACTATTTTTGGCAAGCTGCTGTTTGGCCCTTTCTTTTTCCAGCTGGGAATCTTCTCCTTGTCTTCTTTTTCTTCAGCAGCCAAAAATTTCTTCAAAATGTCCTTCACTGTGTTTTTCCCACTCACGCTGCCCCACCTGACCCTCTCACTGGGCACTGTGTCTTCACCCTCTTCTGCCACCTTTCCATCTCCTCTTCTCTCTAATTTGTTGCTAGCCCTGTTTACCCATGGCCTCTCTTTAATGACCAATTTACCAACTTCTCTTCTTTTTTTGACATAAGGCTCACGATTGTTGTTCAGAAATCTGGACCGCAGGAGCTGAAATCGGGTAGGGTAGCAGCTCCTGTTTGAGTCTGGAGACAACTGTTTGCAACTCACCTGGTTTTCTTTACCTTCCGCCCATTTTGTCCTCTTGCTTCTGAGCTGCGGGTCGCAGGCAGCAAGCTCAGTGACGTACAGCAGCAGGCTGCTGAGGACAGCAAAGGCCCCTTGCTCTGTCACCATCCTATTGAGCTTCTTCTTCAGCACCAAAGGGTCTATCAGCATCTTATCTCCACAAGAGTTAGTGCTTTTGGTGCTGCACAAGAGAAAACACGCATATTCTTTTCAAATCATCAACATTGCTGCTACCTCCTCATTTTGCTTTAGTGGCATGCTACCGTGCATAAAATGGAAAAAAATACTTAAACTTGTACATTCTCAAGAGAGTCATCATTAGTGGCCTGTTAAAAAGCATGCAGAGTGCTTTAGAAGCTTTGTGAGGCATCGTGTAGCAGGAGCGTGCAGAGCTTCACAGCCCCCATGGCACCACTGACAGCTCCCTCTGCACTTTGTGGCAAGTGGGAGCAACTCAAGGGAATGAGCAACAGTAGCTGGAGAGGCCACATCTCCTCTGTGCCCCCCCTTGCTCTAATTTGGTACCGCTGTGTCCAAATGCAAGGGCAACATCAAAGATATTTTTCACTCCTGCTAAGTAAAGTGTAGGTAAGGATAAATATATTGAGGACACAGTTAGCAGGAGAATGTGGTTCTGCCTTTGGGTTATAAAAACAGACTCTCAAAAGACTCAAACAATTGAAACAAAATCTCAAGGCTGGGAAGAATGAATGTTCTACTGATAGATTTTGCTACTGGTAGTGTTTAGAAGTAAGAATGTAAGTTTCCGAACAAAATAAATAAAAATTTAAAAAAACCCACATGATTTTCATTATTTTCTTTTTGATTGAATTCAGATGTACAAGTAGTTCAGAATTATGCTCCTAAATCTGCTTTCTGAAAGGGTACGGGCGCATGGGTCAGCACCACCTGACATAACAATAACCCTGACAATGTCACTTGACTGCAAGCCCCCTTAATCTGGAGCAAGAAGGCTGATATGTTGGACCTACACTTTAGATATTGAAGAATCAGGCTCTTGGACAGCTGGGGATTTAGGCAATGCTTTAATTGGTATGGATCAGTTACTAAATAAAATACTGAACTCAGCACAAAAGCTGGAGTGTGAAGTCAATAACAATAGATTGGGCTGGGAGGGGAGAAAGCAAGAGGTGTCAGCTTTCTAACACCAGAAAAGTCTGGAAGGTTACTCCATCGTGCAGTGAAATAGCTTCACGCACAGAATGCAGCCTGCATACCAGGAGGGTATTAATTTTTATAAGCAGATGCAGAATAAGAAATTCTTCAGATTAAACCCATGTGTAGAAAATGGAGAAAGGCTGTGGAGGCTCATCCACTGGGGAGTGTCTTCCCCAAAAGGGTGGGGAAGGCCCAGCTGTGCTCCAGCACCTGGCACCCCACAAAATCCAAAAGAAACTGGAACCAGCCCCCCCACTGCGACGTTGCAGGGGCTGTTTGCAAAGTGAGGGGCTGCTCCTCAACCGTTTGGGTGATGACATTTGGATTCCACTTGGCTGAGTTTCAAGTGCATGCACATATTGAAAATTACATCCCTCAGCAGCGGGATGAGGTTGCCATCTTGAATGGAAGAAGGTCTATTTATAATGACTTTGTAGATATTTTTAGGGGCCAAGAAAAGAAAAAAGCATGACAACTGGCATATGTCTAATGTAACAAACAATACTGCATTGGTTTTGATTGGGAAGAACTGCATTTCAACATAGCACAGGTGCTCTCTCCCACATGCACAATGTGGTAACATCTACCCTTTCCCTTACTGAATTAGCCAGAGGCTGAAGAAGCAAGGCTGCCATGTTACGCCAAGATTCCCATTTGTCACAACCATGAACGTTTCCAAAATCAAAAATTAAAAAATAAATAACAATTCAGGGTATAACTAAGGCTAAAAATATCCTAATTCACTCTTCCTACTAGAGCTGGTCTGTCAGGATTTTCACTGAGAGCTTGCCATGGCAGAAGATTGCTCCTCTCCTCCCTAAAAAGTGCCTAGTGTATTCAGAAGCACACACGGGGCCATCAGTCATTGTGATTTAGGCTCTCTGATGTCTCAGAACAGCAGCAGAACAGATGCCCTGCCTGCCTCTCCCTTCCATACTACTTCAGATACAATAAATGTTCACAGTAAAATATGGACTAGTCCTGTTTTCAGTGATGTCTGCATAGCAAAACTACTACTGATTGTGAAGGGAGGAAGATCAGATTCTCTTTACTGTGTGTATTAAGAGTAATTTATGACTTAAGAGCTATAAAATCCATACAACTTCATTAAAGTATATTACTTGTGAGCTCTGTTCAGGCTTTCCCTTTGATGATGCTGGTAAGATATAAATTAGTGTGTTCTTATATGATGCCTTCAGAAATGTAGAATTTATGGGAATACTGAAATGCCGTAAGTACCAAGACATGTTGCATGGGTCGAGTGTTTGATCTATATTCATCAGCAAGAAGCAGAAGCTGAACAAACAGCTATGGTACCTATTTAGGGTGCCTGTATTTCTTCCAGGGTGCCCTTACCTACAAACTGATCTTACAACCATGTAAATCTGAAATGCTTTCTGCATACAGACGGTGGTACAATGGAAGTATGCTGAGACCACCACAGAAAATGTGGGGTAATGATAAAACTGCATTGCCTCATTCTTTGGAGAGCAGCACGCTTCCCCGTCAGAGAGGGAGTGCAATGATGGAGGATTTCTCAGGTATACCAGTTTGGGAGTGTGACCATCATTTTCAATGGGCCAAGACATCATCCCTAGTATTTCTTCATCACCTTTTCTTATTTGCATCCTGATTTTCATTTACTGAGTGACCTATCAATGAAATATAATCTCCTGTAGATCAACTGCATATCGTCAGCTCTAGTCCCACCTACATCTGGAAAGAATGAGATAGGTACCCACTGTATGCAGGGGGATCTCTGAACCAGGAGAGCCTCTGACAAAGTCAACTCTGAGTGAATTATGTCACAGGACAAGCTGGCTGCACAGGCCCCTCTCTGAGGCTGGGAAATGGCCCGAGGAAGACTTCAGCCTCTCTTCTGGAGATTTTTGTTGTTCTTAAAGCACGTGATGCTGTCTTGACATACTGCCAGCTCCTGGAAGCACTGATGTAAGGATGTGGTTTTCGGTGTCTGGAGGACAGATCGCTTGGGCCTCTATAGGCGGCAAGGCCTTCTTCAAAAGTGTCCTGACTTCTTGGCCCGCAAGTAATTAAGATACATAAGACAGGCAATTTGCTTATTTATTTATAGGTTCTTTGGTGACACTTAGCACAGAAGTGCTGGAGTGGCAACAGCCTGAAATGTTAATGGGCCGCAGTGCAACCCTATCCCAGAGGCTGGCCCGTCCTGAGGAAACCTCTGCAGTGGACAATGCTGCGTGGTGGACAAGGGACAGCCAGCACTCTCCTCTGTCCCTGCCCACATCCCAGTGCCCCAGTCCACATTTCTCACTGTGTTAGGGCTCTGGGGGCTGCAGAAAATAGGGCGGTGGCATCCTGTAGTGCTTACTAAAAGCGTACAAGTGGCAGTAAGGCATAGGCCTTTTTAGTGTTCTCAATGAAACGGCGGCCATCACACCACTAGCCCCAGCAAGTGCAGAGATGGTGCTTTGTGAGTTCAGCCCATGTAAACCACCTTTTACATTAGATTCTCTTATTTGTCTCTAAAACAAAGTTTGGTCCCCATCAGCCTGGACATATGGTGAAGTGAGAAGAAAATAGTTGTTAGCACACTTCATCTTTTTGTGATTCTTTTTTTTAAAGTAAGAGGAAAGGACAAAGTGCTGGAGAAGATCCTACCTGACACAAGATATGTTGTCTCTTCTCTATTGCTGAATTTATTACAGCATCATAAACTGTATATACATATACAGTGTCATAAACTAAAAGGAATGTTTTTAGGAAGTCTTGGTATTCTCTTAAATCAAAAGCTACAAACAAAAATGGTCCTTTTTGTTTCACAAATCTCCAAAGCAAACAAGAAAGCACCTTGCAAAGCTGAGAAGAGAAAACATGCTAAAACAACAGTGTTTGAAGTAGCTCATAGTAAGGAAATCCTTTTCATATGGATATTGTAATGCAGGCTGCTATTCATAACAACACAGACCACCTGCTCTTGTTTCTGCCACATAACATCCCAGTGACAATCCCAGCAATTGCTTACATGGAAAAAGGAATAGGAAAGTACTTATGTATTTTTAGCTATCTTTTTAAAACACAGTTCAGCAGCTGGAGAAAGATAAAAGAAAACGACACCATGTAGTCAATCACTAACTGTGAAGATTAGAAAGGGTTATGCAGACCTCAGTTTCTGAACTTCTGAGGTAAAATATGAGGTTAAACACCAGGTACTAATTCCTTGCCTAATTCTTCCACAACATTTCACTAAGGATTCCAGATTTGTGCGCATGCTGCTGGTATATCAGAATCTCCTTCATCCAGTGCTACTGTTTACAGCTACATGTAGCTTTTAAATGAATCGTGGTTTTCTGGTTTTGTTAAGAAAGATAAAGAGAAAATGAAAAGGCAAGAGAAATAAGAAGAGAGAAAAAGGAAAACAAAGAAAAACAGAAAGGAAAAAATAGTGATGGGAGGAGAAGGGAAAAGGGAAGGGAAGGGAAGG